>NC_091212.1:14678168-14715668 GCF_040958095.1 Procambarus clarkii | reverse complement strand
ATATAGGAGATAAGGACAAGGCACTAAACTACAGGTAACCATCCTCTTTAAAGTACTCGGAGGGATAACAAGGATTAGACTAGTTAAACACCTAGACACCTAGACACCTAGACACCTAGACACCTAGACACCATATATAACCAAACAAATATTACCGTATTGCTTCTGGAAAGGTAAATCATACCTATGAACTTGCCAGAGTTCGATAACAAAGCAACAAATACAGAACAAAACATGTTCCTTAGAACAGGGAGCCGGTCGGCCGAGCGGACAGCACGCTGGACTTGTGATCCTGTGGTCCTGGGTTCGATCCCAGGCGCCGGCGAGAAACAATGGGCAGAGTTTCTTTCACCCTATGCCCCTGTTACCTAGCAGTAAAATAGGTACCTGGGTGTTAGTCAGCTGTCACGGGCTGCTTCGGGGGGGGTGGAGGTCTGGCCGAGGACCGGGCCGCGGGGACACTAAAGCCCCGAAATCATCTCAAGATAACCTCAAGATAGAGCTCAACGGAGAGTATTACATTAACATTTACATACATCCTTAACTTATAATTGCTATGTCAGCTCGTTAGAGATATCATGCATTTACATGATATCTAGATCTAGATATCATGTAAATCTAGATCAGCTGTATCTAAATACAGATAGAGATGTATTTACAATTAATCATCATACTTTGATGGCAAGTCTTTTTGCTAATACAATACTGTTTTATCTATAGACATTTAACAGGATTATAATCCTGCTGTTTAATTATTATTATTATTAGTCTTGACACTAAACTGTTTTTTCCTTTAAAGCCGTTTTTTTCTGTTTCTTTGGACTTATTTTTTCCTTTTTTCACGTGGATACAGTACAAGTATTTTAAATATTTTATAATTTGTATTAATATGGTTTTCCATTTCTATATAAGACTCAATTTTTGTCCACAGTCTAAGCTGTAATGCTCTATAGTGTGTATTCACCTAGTTGTGCTTGCGGGGGGGTTGAGCTCTGGCTCTTTGGTCCCGCCTCTCAACCGTCAATCAACTGGTGTACAGGTTCCTGAGCCTACTGGGCTCTATCATATCTACACTTGAAACTGTGTATGGAGTCAGCCTCTACCACATCACTGTCTAATGTATTCCATTTATTAACTACTCTGACATTAAAAAATTAGAAAGAATTTTTTCAGTGTCTTTGATTTTGTCCACACACTTGTTTTAATTCCAGTTGTCGTATATACCCGGTGTATACCTTGTAGAGTATACCTGGAATATAATGCTCTAGGTATACTCCAAGTCTGGAGCCAGTACAATAGGGGGGCTGGGACCAGACACCCCCCCACCCCCATCCCTCCTGTCTTGGTTATATTAAAACATGATAAAAGATCCATTTTTTCTATTTTCGAACTTAAATACCATTATAATTAGGAGGAAAATGTAATTTAGGTAAACAAATCCACAAGGGCCGTGACGAGGATTCGAACCTGCGTCCGGGAGCATCCCAGATTAAGGATTAAGATCATCCCAGACAGTGATTAAGGCAGTGTCTGGGATGCTCCCGGACGCAGGTTCGAATCCTCGTCACGGCCCTTGTGGATTTGTTCATTTGATGCATCACGTTAGTGTGATCTCTGTGTGTAATTTAGGTAATTTAATATGTGAGTAATTCTGAACAATTTCATGTTAGGAAAAAATATAATTTAATTTAATATAATTAAATACTGAGCTTAGGTTAGGTTAACTTACAAGGTACAAGGGGAACCGGTCGGCCGAGCGGGCAGCACGCTGGACTTGTGATCCTGTGGTCCTGGGTTCAATCCCAGGCGCCGGCGAGAAACAATGGCCAGAGTTTCTTTCACCCTATGCCCCTGTTACCTAGCAATAAAATAGGTACCTGGGTGTTAGTCAGCTGTCACGGGCTGCTTCCTGGGGGTGGAGGCCTGGTCGAGGACCGGGCCGCGGGGACACTTAAAAAAAAAAAAGCCCCGAAATCATCTCAAGATAACCTCAAGATAGCTTAGGTTAGGTTAGGTTAGGTTACCTTAGGTTAGGTTAGGTTAGGTTACGTTAGGTTAGGTTACGTTACGTTAGGTTAGGTTAGGGGGTTTTCTCTCAGGTTATGGGGGGGGGGGGTTCTCCTAGTCCTACATGTCCTACTCTCCTAGGGAATCGACGACTGCTAGGCTGGGGGACAGGAGCTGGGGCTTACACTAGAAACACACGTAACTATGTTAACATTCAAGAGAAAAGGGTGATGGAAGAGGAATAGGGGATGTAGGAAGAGTGTGAGGGATAGGATAAAAAAAAGAAAAGAAAGGGGAGAGTTGAATAGTGAAGAACAGTAATAACGGGAGGAGAGCGAGGAAGGGAAAGAATGTGAGGGGTAGAGAGATAGGAGAGAGGAAATGGTAGGGAAGATTGTGCTTGAAAGAGAGAAAAGGGAGAGAATAGGAGAAAGAGTGGAGGAGGGAGGGACTAGCTTACACTGAAGGTGAAGAGGAATTAGGAGGTCACGCTAAGGTCATGTACCACCCTCCCCCCCCCCTCTCCTTTCTCTCTCAATCTCTATCACCTTTCTCTCTCTCTCTCTCTCTCCCTCTCTCTAAGCTCCTCCCTCCCGCCCTCCATATATGGGGGTCGTTATATGCAGTGTTAGTGTGGAGCTAATTAGGTACGCGGTAGAGGCCAGTTAACCAGAGGTGACAGTGGGAAATGAAGTGTAGGGTGTGGGCGGTGGGTGTGTGGGTGTGGGTGTGGGTGTGGGTGTTGATGGTCTGTGGGGGGGCATTGAGGGCATCACATGGTGTAAACACCCAATCGTCATCAATGATATTTAACTTGAAAATACTCAAACATTTAAACCTATGAATCAAGGAAATAGCAGAAGGCCCAATTGGTTCATACGAGGCCGCTGCTATGTATCCACGCAGACTCATCCATGTCTAGCTCATACGGTGCGTGTCTAGCCTACGCTTGAAACAGTTCATTCAGTTGGCGTCTATCATGCTGCTCGATGATTAACGTGATAGATATAAGAGGGTAGACAGGGTCACCCCAGACTTTACCTGAAAAATATGAGCCATGTGGACGGGGTGATTGTGGGCGGGGTGATTGTCACGGATTGGGGGGGGGATGTATGGATTGGAGGGAAGGGGGGGGGGTCGAGGATAAGGGCGATCATTCACACGGAAGATGATACGCATGATTAGAGGGGGGGGGGTATGGGGCTGGGGGGATAGGGGGATAGGGGGGTGAGGCCAGGTATATCTTCACTCACCCTTCAACAACAAATAATACCACCCCCCCCCTCAACACTCGCCCTCCAACCTATCTTCCATTCTCTATCCTCCTTGATATACACATATTCAGAATCTACCCTTCTACTCCAGCCTCGATCCACAACCATCCACACAGCAGTCTCTTTACTTCCATTCTCCACACCTTTCCCCAGCCTTGCATCTCCAGCATCCTGTCTCATCTCACTAATAAAGCCATCTCCAAACCTCTCCTTAATCTTCCTCTGTTCTTACCTGGGTTTCGTGGGTATATCTTTTGAGATTTTTTCCTTTTTGTTACGCCCCTTATATCCAGGCACCCCTCCAGCAGGCACTTAAGAGACGCCACATAAATCCCTACCTCTCTTACTCCCTAAATCCCCTTATCTCCTCCTCCTCTTCCCCAAAGATAAATCCCACTGAATTGTATCTCACTTATCCAAACACTGGTGTGCTTGGCTGGGTAAGAGACAACCTTCAGTTTTTGCAACGCTCTTGGCCATGGCAAGTCAGCAGGTGTGTGTATCACATGTGACGTCAAGCAGTCACATGTTCTTTGTTTACATGTGATATTGGGAGTGGGTGGAAGCAGCCTTCGTATATACTTGTCTGTGTTTCAAGTTCTTTGTTTACATGTGATATTGGGAGTGGGTGGAAGCAGCCTTCGTATTAACTTGTCTGTGTTTCAAGTTCTTTGTTTACATGTGATATTGGGAGTGGGTGGAAGCAGCCTTCGTATTAACTTGTCTGTGTTTCAAGTGATAGGTTGATGCTTCCGGGGGTGTAGGGATGAAAGGGCCAAGTGCATTACCATCAACTTCAGAGTAGAGTGACGGTCTCGCTTCATGCAGGTCAGCGTTCAATCCCCGCCCGTCCGCCAAGTGGTTGGACACCATTCCTTGCCCCCCCCCCCGTCCCATCCCAAATCCTTATCCTGACCCCCTTCCAAGTGCTATATAGTCGTAATGGCTTGGCACTTTCCCCCTGATAGTTCAATTCCAGTTGAAATCTAACTCACCATGTGCGGATCAGGTGTGTGTGACAGATAACACAGATTAAAGAAAATTATAGTCACATGTTGTGTTTAATGGCATGTGTATTAGAGAAAACCTGCTCCCAGTATTATATTATAATTATATTATATATATATATATATATATATATATATATATATATATATATATATATATATATATATATATATATGTCGTACCTAGCAGCCAGAACGCACTTCTCAGCCTACTATGCAAGGCCTGATTTGCATAATAAGCCAAGTTTTCATGAATTAATGTTTTTTCGACTACCTAACCTACCTAACCTAACCTAACCTAACTTATTTGGCTACCTAACCTAACCTAACCTATAGAGATAGGTTAGATTAGGTTAGGTAGGGTTGGTTAGGTTTGGTCATATATCTACGTTAATTTTAACTCCAATAAAAAAAAATTGAACTTATACATAATGAAATGGGTAGCTTTATCATTTCATAAGAAAAAAATTAGAGAAAATATATTAATTCAGGAAAACTTGGCTTATTAGGCAAATAGGGCCTTGCATAGTAGGCTGAGAAGTGCGTTCTGGCTATTAGGTACGACATATATATATATATATATATATATATATATATATATATATATATATATATATATATATATATATATATATATATATATATATATCGACTTCTGAATGCTTCCATGTGAAGGGTCCTGGCGTTCGCCAGCCTTGAGTATGCCGCTGATGTTATCTGGTTTGTCTGCTCCAACTGATGTTAACTCTGCTACCAGATCTACTTTTTTTTTTCACTCAAGCGGTTGTGTCCCCCCTTCATCTTGCACTGTCTCGCTGCCTCCTTATCTTCGATCCCAATCTCATCCCCATGTATTTGTCAGCCTCACACACGCCCAAGTTGCATACACTGTAGAAGTCCTCCTGGTGCAAGTTACAATCTCCCTTTGTTCTGTTCAGTTGTGTCAATTTGCATCGTGCATGATCATTGATATGTTCATTCTTGCGTTTAATTAATGGTATTTTTGACATGTTCTATGTAAAAATGTTGACTGTCTTCCATTAAGTTGACCAGACCCACACACTAGAAAGTGAAGAGACGACGGCGACGACGTTTCGGTCCGTCCTGGACCATTCTCAAGTCGATTGTCTTCCATTAACCTTGATTGTCAGACCATCAGATTCACTACAGGAGTTTCATATTTCTCAAAGCATCTCCTTATGGTGTCAATCATTCGTGTTTACCTGTTCTCTGCCGTCTATTGTGCGCTGAGACCCTCTTATCCTTGGCTCTGTTTACACCTAATATCTGGAGGCGTCAGTGGAGCACTTCATCTGTAATCATCACTGTAGTCATTGTCTCTATCAGTGAGTTAGTTCAGTTCATGTATTATGCACCCTATACCCATCTTGTGGGCGGTAGTGGAAAGGGTTACAGAGGCACATAATGGGCTCAGGGACTGAAAGACAGAATTATCAAGGGAAAGCGACAAGCCAGTACGACTATATACCACTTGGAAGGCGTCAGGATGAGGATTTGGGATGGGACGAGGGAAAGGAATGGTGCCCAACCACTTGGACGGTCGGGGATTGAACGCCGACCTGCATGAAGCGAGACCGTCGCTCTACCGTCCAGCCCAAGTGAATGGGACTGAACTGAACCCCACAATTCATTTAGCTAAGCAAGTTACAATCTTGAAGAGCTAGTTACAAAATTCAGTGTAAGTCGTCACATCAACAATGGGTTCGAGATCGACCACAAGTACAGTTTCTAAATTAAGCTACTGACATATGTGGAGAGCTAGTGTCACAATTGATATATGTTTGTCATGCACACCGCCCCCCATCCAGTGGGCAGCGGTGGATAGGTTACAATCACTCAGTTACTACCTACAGTTAGCAAACTGGGGATATTTGGCTAAAATTTGATACAACTCCATTTATGTTTCTCATACCCTCTCCATCTCCTCTACTTTATTGGAGATATCATCATCATATGCATTCCAAATGTTGGACGTTCAAATTGCTCTCATTTAGGTAATTTAAATGAAATGCTTAGAGCTCTCTGTAAGGATTAATAGTGTGCCTCACAGCCCAATCTTAGCTAATCTCTTAACTTATCTGACAACCGTCGGTACAGATAATTAATGACATTATTAGTGTAAACCATAATGGACGAAGATGAGGAGATATGCTCACATAGTGAAAAGTACTCATAGACAATAAGACTTCCTCGTGGCTCCGACGTAACCTCCTCGTCGTGCACAAGGACAGGAACCACACTCGACTCCCTTACCCTCGACACACACCTCTGGGGCCAGATTCACGAAGCAGTTACGCAAGCACTTACGAACCTGGGGCCAGATTCACGAAGCAGTTACGCAAGCACTTACGAACCTGGGGCCAGATTCACGAAGCAGTTACGCAAGCACTTACGAACCTGGGGCCAGATTCACGAAGCAGTTACGCAAGCACTTACGAACCTGGGGCCAGATTCACGTAGCAGTTACGCAAGTACTTACGAACCTAGTACTTGATCATGTATATATTCTGAAGATGTATTATTAAACACGAAAGTACTTAAGGAAAGTCCTGTTTCAATTCTTCCTCCGTGGTCTGACACTGTCACATTTTTCATCACGTGTTAATTTTCATGATTTACACACATGTATATATAACATTTACAGTTGTGTATCCAGCTTAAAAAAGATTGTCACTTGCTTAGCTAAACGAACTATGGGGAGCCGGTCGGCCGAGCGGACAGCACGCTGGACTTGTGATCCTGTGGTCCTGGGTTCGATCCCAGGCGCCGGCGAGAAACAATGGACACAGTTTCTTTCACCCTATGCCCCTGTTACCTAGCAGTAAAATAGGTACCTGGGTGTTAGTCAGCTGTCACGGGCTGCTTCCTGGGGGTGGAGGCCTGGTCGAGGACCGGGCCGCGGGGACACTAAAAGCCCCGAAATCATCTCAAGATAACCTCAAGATAGGGTTCAGTTCCTGCTCCCATTATGTGACCTCTGTAACCCTTTACACCACCGCCCACGGGATGGGTATGGGGTGCATAATAAAGAATTTGAATTGAATTGGCAGTTAGACTTGTATTGGTGACCTAAATGACTTCAGATACCTTGAACACTGTTTATATGTAGGACAAACATAAATCAGTGTATCTATGTATATAGGTTACATTAGCATTTTAAAAGCAATTCAATCACTCTCCGTGAGTGATTGTTCAATAAATCACTCATCATATATAATAGATCTCTAACCCTGTCTATAGAGGACAGAAGAAATTGTATATATGCTGGTTAGCATTATAAATGTCTGGCAACGTCTGTGGTAGACAATAATAATAAAAATAATAAAATATTATTTTCATATATTGATATACTAATTATAATATTAATAATGCTAATAATAACTGGGGATCTTTTATTCATATATGAATTACTATGCTAATTTTCGAAATTAATTTATGCATATAGTCGCTCATTTGATCACCAAGCCTTCAACAGACCATTTAAGCGACGGCCTGTTTAACCAACTAGCCTCCCCTCTCCATTCTCAGACCACTTACAAGGGTCCCTTAACCACTATCCTGATACGAGACCTCGCCCTTAAGGTCTTGCGGTAGACCACTTCTCAAGACTACCTACTCTACAGTAAACTCCTTGAGACCGAAGTAATCTTGTGAGTCTGAAGGAACTTCCTTCAGTAACGTACGGGGAATGAAAGAACTTCCTTCAGTAACGTACGGGGAATGAAAGAACTTCCTTCAGTAACGCACGGGGAATGAAAGAACTTCCTTCAGTAACGCACGGGGGGTGAAAGAACTTCCTTCAGTAACGCACGGGGAATGAAAGAACTTCCTTCAGTAACGCACGGGGGTGAAAGAACTTCCTTCAGTAACGCACGGGGAATGAAAGAACTTCCTTCAGTAACGCACGGGGGGTGAAAGAACTTCCTTCAGTAACTTCCTTCCTTTATCATCCTTGCTACAAGGTACTCCCCCTCGTAAAGCCCAACAAATGAGCAGTTCAACCTGGTATCAAACGACCATGCGAGGGATACCAGGCCTAAAACTAACAGATTGGAGGTATGAATCCAATCGTTCTCCCAGAACGCATAAATACGCATTACGTACCTACGTGCTTGGTACGTACCCATTCAATGTCAGACAGACAGACATACAGGAGAGCCAACCTTAATCCTCAGCCAACATAAATCAGACACCACAAAGTACATTAATACCAATTTCGAAACGTTCCAATTTACACCAATTTCGAAAAAAACAAAGAAATATATCCAAGAGGACCCAAGTATATTATATATATATATATATATATATTATATATATATATATATATATATATATATATATATATATATATATATATATATATACATATATATATATATATATATATATATATATATATATATATATATATATATATATATATATATATGTCGTACCTAGTAGCCAGAACGTATTTCTAAGCCTACTATGCAAGACCCGATTTGCCTAATAAGCCAAGTTTTCATGAATTAATGTTTTTTCGACTACCTAACCTACCTAACCTAACCTAACCTAACTTTTTCGGCTACCTAACCTAACCTTACTTTTTCGGCTACCTAACCTAACCTAACTTTTTCGGCTACCTAACCTAACCTAACCTATAAAGATAGGTTTGGTTAGGTTAGGTAGGGTTGGTTAGGTTAGGTTAGGTTAGGTTAGGTTTGGTTAGGTTAGGTAGGGTTGGTTAGGTTCGGTCATATATCTACGTTATTTTTAACTCCATTAAAATAAAATTGACCTCATACATAACGAAATGGGTAGCTTTATCATTTCATAAAAAAAAATAGAGAAAATATATTCTTTCAGTAAAACTTGGCTTATTAGGCAAATCAGGCCTTGCATAGTAGGCAGAGAAGTGCGTTTTGGCTACTAGGTACGACATATATATATATATATATATATATATATATATATATATATATATATATATATATATATATATATATATATATATGTGTGTCGTACCTAGTAGCCAGAATGCACTTCTCGGCCTACTATGCAAGGCCCGATTTGCCTAATAAGCCAAGTTTTCCTGAATTAATATGTTTTCTCTAATTTTTTTCTTATATATATATATATATATATATATATATATATATATATATATATATATATATATATATATATATATATATTACACTGAAGGAAGTTCCTTCACACCTTAACTACTGTATTGTATGAATTTATTTTGTTGTATTTTTATTACTATTATTATTATTATTATTATTATTATTATTAGAGCAGTGTGTGGGGATCGAACGAACGACCAAGTATTTAACCACCTCGCCACTGCGTCACACCGCTGGGTCAGGACATGCTAGGGGGGTGTGGCAGGCACCTGCTGTCTATTAGGACGCTGGTTCGAATCCCGCGTTGGTCCAAATGACTCTCGCATTGAAGCGTTATAAGGATTTTTTTGTAGCATTAATATTAGTATTCTTATTAATATTAAAATACGAGTCGTCATATAATAAAGTTTATTGAGTGAATAAAAATGGATGAATAATGTTGTGGCTGTGAATAATGTTTTGAAGAATATTAGCTTCTGTAAACAGATGTTTGTCTGCGACATGGTCAATATCATTGTGTCTGTACACACAAACGCGTCCATAATGTTCAACAACACGGATGATGTTTGTTCATTTGAGAGTGTTCTGCACCTAGTGTGTGTGTGTGTTTACTAGTTGTGTTTTTGCGGGGGTTGAGCTTTGCTCTTTCGGCCCGCCTCTCAACTGTCAATCAACTGTTTACTAACTACTTTTTTTTTTTCCACACCACACACACACACACCCAGGAAGCAGCCCGTGACAGCTGACTAACTTCCAGGCACCTATTTACTGCTAGGTAACAGGGGCACTTAGGGTGAAAGAAACTTTGCCCATTTGTTTCTGCCTCGTTCGGGAATCGAACCCGCGCCACAGAATTACGAGTCCTGCGCGCTATCCACCAGGCTACGAGGCCCCCCCCTGTGTGTGTGTGTGTGTGTGTGTGTGTGTGTGTTTTGCCTAGTTGTGTTTGCGGGGATTGAGCTCTGGCTCTTTGGTCCCGCCTCTCAACTGTCAATCAACAGGTGTACAGGTTCCTGAGCCTACTGGCCTCTATCATATCTACACTTGATACTGTGTATGGAGTCAGCCTCCACCACATCACTTGCTTAATGCATTCCACTTGTTAACTACTCTGACACTGAAAAAAGGTTCTTTCTAACGTCCCTGTGGCTCATTTGGGTACTCAGTTTCCACCTGTGTTCCCTTGTTCGCGTATCACCCGCGTGAAATAG
Organism: Procambarus clarkii; assembly: GCF_040958095.1. Taxonomy (NCBI): domain Eukaryota; kingdom Metazoa; phylum Arthropoda; class Malacostraca; order Decapoda; family Cambaridae; genus Procambarus; species Procambarus clarkii. The sequence goes on along the minus strand of NC_091212.1, from coordinate 14,705,040 downwards.
TTCGTTTTTATCTACATTATGAATTTCTATGAGAATTTTGTATGTAGTGATCATGTCTCTCCTCCCCTTACCTCATATGGTCTGTACCATTCCTTTCCCCCGTCCCATCCCAAATCGCTATCCTGACCCCTTCCAAGTGTTATATAGTCGTAATAGATTGGTGCTTTCTCCTGATTCTCCCTCTTTCCTCACGACATAATAACGTGTCCAGGATTCACCAAACTTACGCACGGACTTACGAAACCAGTGCATCTTTTCTCAATCGTTGGCGGCATTGTTGACAAATATTAAACAGTTGTTGAGCCGTGAAGCACCAGGCGGCTCCTTGTAACAGTAGCATCACTTGACTGACAAGTCTCACTTGACTGACAAGTCTCACTTGACTGACAAGTCTCACTTGACTGACAAGTCTCACTTGACTGACAAGTCTCACTTGACTGACAAGTCTCACTTGACTGACAAGTCTCACTTGACTGACAAGTCTCACTTGACTGACAAGTCTCTCTTGACTGACAAGTCTCACTTGACTGACAAGTCTCCATCTTTATACGTCGTTTAATAGATGTCAATAAAGCCGCGAAATGATTGAGAAAAGATGTACAGGTTCGTAAGTTGGTGCGTAAATGCTTCTTTACGCACCTATAATATACCTTTACGCATGAACGAAAGTGCGTAAAGGTACATAGGTGAGTAAAGAAGCCACACACCTTTTATTTCACATGTGTATATCGTATACATGTGTATATTCATTTCACATGTGGCGTATATCTCAACCACATAGTCGTGACCAATTTTCACACACAGAGATCACACTAACGTGATGCATCAAATGAACAAATCCACAAGGGCCGTGACGAGGATTCGAACCTGCGTCCGGGAGCATCCCAGACACTGCCTTAATCGACTGAGCTACGACAGGGTTAAAAGGTAAAATGTGTAAAATTTATTGTGTAAAATCCTGATTTGTGTCTCGGAGAGGCTACGGGATCCAGTAAGTTCAGTAGAACTTCGGTTTCAACCCTTTTTACCCTGTCGTAGCTCAGTCGATTAAGGCAGTGTCTGGGATGCTCCCGGACGCAGGCTCGAATCCTCGTCACGGCCCTTGTGGATTTGTTCATGTTTACGCTTACCTAGGGCTAAATAGGCAAAGATTTCTGGTAACGTTGATTCTGGGAGTATTTCGAACACAGGCTGAGTCTGTACGAACACAGGCTGAGACTGTACGAACACAGGCTGAGTCTGTACGAACACAGGCTGAGACTGTACGAACACAGGCTGAGACTGTACGAACACAGGCTGAGACTGTACGAACACAGGCTGAGACTGTACGAACACAGGCTGAGACTGTACGAACACAGGCTGAGACTGTACGAACACAGGCTGAGACTGTACGAACACAGGCTGAGTCTGTACGAACACAGGCTGAGACTGTACGAACACAGGCTGAGTCTGTACGAACACAGGCTGAGACTGTACGAACACAGGCTGAGACTGTACGAACACAGGCTGAGACTGTACGAACACAGGCTGAGACTGTACGAACACAGGCTGAGACTGTACGAACACAGGCCGAGACTGTACGAACACAGGCCGAGACTGTACGAACACAGGCCGAGACTGTACGAACACAGGCCGAGACTGTACGAACACAGGCCGAGACTGTACGAACATTCGGAACCGGACAGGCTTTTGTTTCGATGTTTGGCTGACTTAATTACGTCGTTATTCGTAAAGGACCACACACATATATGGGACCCGAGTACGTGCCTGTGCGTATCCGTGCGTCAGTGTACATGCGTGAAATATGTGCGTTTACGAGAACATATGTTCTTGTGTACGAACCACGATGTGCCTTGGAGAATTACTAATGCGTATGCATGTATGTACGTACATGTGCGCACGTTCTCATGTACTTACATGTGCGTGTTCTCACATACGTACATGTGCGCACGTTCTCATGTACTTACATGTGCGTGTTCTCACATACGTACATGTGCGCACGTTCTCACATACGTACATGTGCGCACGTTCTCACGTACTTACATGTGCGTGTTCTCACGTGGGAGGCACTTAAATAGCACTCTCTCTAAAAACACCAAAACATGTCCTTCCTAATTATTCTTAATGACACTTGACACTAAAACAGTTTTTCGTCGGAGCGTCGTGGCGGCGGGAACCCCCGTCAACGACGCGTCGTTGAAGCTAGCACTTAAGTGAGCTCGTAGAGCCGTTTATTGAAGCACCAAGAACTAGCGTCAACACCAATATGGTCTTAAACCCCCATGTGACGCAGGACAGGACGCACACAACATTTACGTGACGCAAAGCATGCGACCAAGTCAACACCCCGCCTAAAATCACCAGATGCCCGCGGTCTCTCAAACCCCTCCCCCGAAAAAAACAATGTTTACAAGTAATCGTATCGAAAGGCCATTTTGCTGGCCTCAGGTACCACTCTAAACCCATTCTCATAATCGCTGGAATCCTTTGAAGTCAGCGAGAAGCTCCTTGAAGAGATGGACAGCTCCCATAGTGCACCGCGCCCAGCGAAAGGTATAAATGGAGAGTTACAGCGGCTGAAGCAGCCAGTTGCCCTCGGACAGTGGAAGGGGAAGGAGTGCGGTCCCGCGCAGCCAATCGCTTTGAGTTAAAATAACATAAATTTCACAGATGAGTTCGGTTATTATCGTAGTTTGCAGGATTCACAGAGTCAAAGCGCTGCCTACTTTGAAAATGAAGTGACAAACGAACTCCGGACAAATATATTTGTTTGTGTGCAATCTTGCAAAGAAATTACAAAAAAAACTTGTATCGTTGAATAACTGCAGTTTGCAATGACAGTGAATATGCACTGTTGGCATGAGTGGACGAACAGTTAAGTGGACGAATTTCAACTTCACGAGGGAAATACACTCAACTGGAATTGCTGTTTAACAGGTAAATTCCTTTAATATTTTCACGTTTATTTCTTGTATTTAATGTGTTAGTTAAATGACACACATTGGAGCTAGTGGAATGACACATGGTTTAGAGAGTAACTCGGACACGCACACACACAGAAAGAGACAAAAACAGTTGTGAAACTCGCTTGACTTGCACTCAAGTTCAAGCGTGAGAGTGTAGGTCAGTTACTCAGCCGGGCCCTGTACCACATACACAGGCTTGGCTTCCCCTTAACTTGGCATCCATTAACCTGGCTTCCATTAGCCTGGCTTGCCCTTAACCTGGCTTCCCCTTAACCTGGCTTCCCCTTAACCTGGCTTCCCCTTAACCTGGCCTCCCCTTAACCTGGCCTCCCCTTAACCTGGCTTCCCCTTAACCTGGCTTGCCCTTAACCTGGCTTGCCCTTAACCTGGCTTGCCCTTAACCTGGCTTGCCCTTAACCTGGCTTCCCCTTAACCTGGCCTCCCCTTATCCTGGCTTGCCCTTAACCTGGCTTCCCTTAACCTGGCATCCATTAACCTGGCTTCCCCTTAACCTGACTTCCCTTAACCTGGCTTCCCTTAACCTGACATCCATTAACCTGGCTTCCCCTTAACCTGGCTTGCCCTTAACCTGGCTTGCCCTTAACCTGGCTTCCCCTTAACCTGGCTTCCCCTTAACCTGGCCTCCCCTTAACCTGGCCTCCCCTTAACCTGGCTTCCCCTTAACCTGGCTTGCCTTCCCTTAACTGCTGCGCAGTTCATTAAGATGACACGTTTCATAGAGGGAAATTTTCGTGTTTAATAAAGCGTGTTTTTTCAGCTCAATAAAGTGAAATTTTCAGCTCAATAAGGCATGTTTTTTTCAGCTCAATAATGCCTATTTCTTTAGCTCAATAAGGCCTTTTACCTTCTTTTCTGTAAATTTATTAATGACCAATTAGATAATTCCATGCCCGCTGTACCTTACTTTGGTCTATGCCTGTTGTCAGAACTAGTAATATAGTTTATATGTTTACAAATTGCTTAGGCCTACCCTGACTTCATTCGTTAATTGAATTTCATAAATAAAATATATGTAGCATGTCTATGGAAAATAATTTTAATATATGAATATGTTTAAGTACAAGAGCACTAAAAATATTTTAATATACATTCTTTAGGTCTGAGAGTTAAAATAAATCAAATTTATATATATATATATTTTTTTCTTGTAGGTCTATGTGTGTATATCAAACGATGCAGTTCAATTTTTTTTTAATAAATTTTATTATGTAAAAACTGACTCTTTATACAGTAGGTATAAATCGTTGATGTATATGTTTATACAACAGATACAAATCTGTGTATAAGCAACCTCTTGATACAGTGCATATACAGTAACCGATATGTAATACTCTCTTTAAATGTGTATATCACTATACTTAGCATATATGTATATCTTATAGAATAGTAGCCACATAGCCCATGTGTATAGCTCAGTATAGCGGACACATAGCCCATGTGTATAGCTCAGTATAGCGGACACATAGCCCATGTGTATAGCTCAGTATAGCGGACACATAGCCCATGTGTATAGCTCAGTATAGCGGACACATAGCCCATGTGTATAGCTCAGTATAGCGGACACATAAGCCCGTATGTATACCACACAGCTCAATGGACACACGTAGCCTAACACATGACAGCCGACATAATACAGATAGTCACGTATGCCCGAATTTTAAACTTCTCGTCTCATCTTTACAAAGTATTCACAAGTCATATTTTGTGTACCACATAAATACAACTCTACGGTGGTAAATAATAATTAGACCTGTGGAAAGTTTGCACCTTTGTATATCATCAATACTCTATATCCTAACTTAGGCTAGGCTAGCTGAGGAAAGTATAGCCTAAGCTAACGAAAATATGATATATAAACGCTGTTATTTATATATTGTGTGTGGCGAATTGAGGCGGTTATAATCATGGCATTACAGGTTTTTAGACCCGTACTGTTAATAAGAGGTATTGTGGCTCTGGGTGGAGAGTGAGAGTGTGTGTGTGTGTGTTAGCGGTAGCGGGACAAAAGTAAACAGGGGGCTTGCATCTTCACACAAGCCATTGATAATGTCCATACACCCGTCTGCCCAACGTTTGTGTGTGTGTGTGTGTGTGTGTGTGTGGGGGGGGGGGGTGCTCACCTAGTTGTGCTTGCGGGGGTTGAGCTCTGGCTCTTTGGTCCCGCCTCTCAACTGTTAATAGATGTTATATATAGATTCCTGAGCCTACTGGGCTCTTATTATATCTACACTTGAAACTGTGTATGGAGTCAGCCTCCACCACATCACTGTCTAATGTATTCCATTTGTTAACTATTCTGACACTACAAAAGTTCTTTCTAATGCGGCTCATTTGGGAACTCAATTTCCACATGTGTCCCCCTAGTGCTTGTGCCTCTTATATTAAATAAACTGTCTTTGTCTATCCTATCAATTCCTTTGAGAATCTTGTATGTGGTGATCATGTCCCCTCCTAACTCTCCTGTCTTCCAGCGACATGAGGTTTAATTCTCGTTGTCTCTCCTCATAGTTCATGCCCTTCAGTTTGGGTACTAGTCTGCTGGCAAACCTCCAAACCTTCTTCAATTTAGTTTTATGCTTGACCAGATATGGACTCCATGCTGGAGCTGCGTACTCCAGGATTGGTCTGACATGCGTGGTATACTAGATACTCCTAATCTGTTTCATGGAGGGTTTCATCTCCCATTCGGTATCTTTGTCTGGCCTCCTGTTTCCACCTTCTAGTTTCCTTTCCTTGCATTTACTTGGGTTGAACTTTAGTAGCCATTTGTTGGACCATTCATTCAGTTTATTTAGGTCATCTTATTGCCTCATACTATCTTCCTTTATCTTAATCCTCATAATTTTTGCATCATCAGCAAACAATGAGAGGAACAAGTCTATTCCCTCTGGGAGATCATTTTCATATAACAATATAGGTCCATATATCAAAAACAGTGTGTGTATATTCACCTAGCTGTATTCACCTAGTTGTGCTCGCGGGGGTCGAGCTTTGCTCTTTCGGCCCGCCTCTCAACTGTCAATCAATCAACTGTTACTACTAATTTTTTTTCCCCATACATTCACACGCAGTAAGCAACCCGTGACAGCTGTCTAAGTCTCAGATACCTATTTACTGCTAGGGTGAAAGAAACGTCAGGGTAAGAAAGAGCGTCAGGGTGAAAGAAACTCTACCCATTTGTGAGTAAATCGCGAAGAAATTAGCACGTAACGAACAATGTGACAGTGTCAGACCACGAAGGAAGAATTAAGACACGAATTTCCTTAAGTACTTTCGTATTTAATAATACATCTTCAGAAGGATGAAGAGATCTTCCTTCTCAAGATGCATACGAAAGTACTTAAGAAAATTATTGTTTATATATATATATATATATATATATATATATATATATATATATATATATATATATATATATATATATATATATACATATATATATATATATATATATATATATATATATATATATATATATATATATATAAATAAATAAATAAGAATAGGAGAAGAGAGGAAAATGCAATATGTTGCGATGTTCAACAGAAAGACTAAAATAAACTGAACAAAAATAGATTCATAAAGTCAATGGAAGAAGCAATTGAAACAATCACAATATTTGACAAAAAAAAACTGGATTAAAATATAAAACAGCATTGCTATGAATTTCCGTCAGTTAGGCTTATGGAAGCAAAAACTACAACACTACAGCCAGAACTACAACACGACGTGCAAAAACAGCAAGCAATTGTGGACGAGCAAGGACATGGAACAAAAGCAACAAGAACAAACCTCCCAAGATGATGACATGTACAGGCAGACCACACACACACACACACACACACACACACACACACACACACACACACACACACCGTCACACTCACTCAGCCAAGCAGAATCTATCAAGGGGAGATAATTTCTTGTTAAATATGAGAGTACAAGAAGAGCATTCACAGTTCACGAGGCGTCTTAAAGATCACAATCTTTCATTTCCACGGATGAATAAGATAAGAAATATTTGATAAACATTACCACATAAAATAAAAGACACTGGAGAGAGAGCCCTTATTGTCCAATACGAGGCAGCTCCTACCTAGACTCATTCATATTATATATATATATATATATATATATATATATATATATATATATATATATATATATATATATATATATATATATATATATATATATATATATATAACTATATGGTGTGTGTGTGTGTGTTTTGTGTATTGGTTAAAACAATCCAGCAATCCTACGTCAATCATATTGCTTGAAAAGTTCTATCATAATTTGTTAGAATTCAGTTAGTATTTACCCAGGTCTTTCGTCTATATAAATTTCTCCAGTTAATATACGTTGTTATTGAGTTCTATCTTGTGCTGATTTATTTAACACCATATTTCTATGTAGTATATATATAGATATTTAGTATATTTTGGTATACAACTGCTTTACATTTTCAACTTATCTAACTCTCTCAATTGTTCTAGTTTACGGCTATTTTTTGCATTTTTTTATGTTATGATTCGGTCGTGGACGTCCTCGAACCTAGTGGCTAAGTTGTGAACCATCTTGGGTGTTAATTATACACTTCATGTTAACTTTTTTTTTTTTATGTATAACACGCACGCCTGCACGGGACATGTAAAGAATTGTGTGTGTAGATGAAGACCCACACTCACGCTCTCTCGTGTCTGTCTCCTAGCCTAGTCTACCCGTACTCAGCCAGCCGCCCGTCCACTCCCCCGTCCATTCCCACGCCTACACACACACACCTTGCTAACCACACCATGAGTAGGCTGGCTCAGTGTGCAGGCTATCCGTCTAACCAACAGACGGGACAACCACTACCTAAACGCGCCTAATGCATGCGTTCCTTCAGCTTATTTCAAACCGCATGCAAAAAAACTTTACCCTAGTAGCCTAGGTACCTATTGGGTTTCGGTGCTCAGTGCGGAGAGGGCTCGTGTAACTTAAGGGTGGAAAACGTTGGAAATGTCACCGGTAAACCAACCTTCATATCACAGAGGGATAGCACTGCTGTCAACACAAAAAAAGGTCAGGTCACGATGTATTTCGCTTCGTGGGTTCAAATTACCACCCTCAGCCCCTCAGATCATCTTTCTCTCGTTCTGTCTTCACTTCTGTCCTGAGTATCTTCATATTATATATAATATACATATATATATAAAGGGAAGGGAGTACCACTTCTGGCTGGAAGAAGGGGGACCCTTAGCCTCGGAGAAACCACACATAACGCATTGGAGGGAATGTTTAGGTCCCCTCCAATACAGTTTCTGTGTGCTTTTCTCCTACCAACCCCTTCCTTTTGTGTTTTTTTATGCTTTATTATGTATTTAATGGTTACGAGATCGAGGATGATACAAAAAGTGCTTAAAGGTTATGGATCTCTTGAAAAACACGACAATGAGAAACATTGATAATTGTCACAGACATGTTCGATTATTCTTCGATCATTCGAAGGTCTTCCTCTCCTTCTCTCCTCTCCCTCTCTATATCTCCCTCTCCCTCTCTCCCCCTCTCTCTCTCTCTCCCGCTCTCTCTCTCTCCCGCTCTCTCTCTCCCCCCCCTCCCGCTCTCTCTCTCTCTCCCTCTCTCTCTCTCCCCCTCTCTCCCCCCTCTCCCTCTCTCTCTCCCCCTCCCTCCCTCCCTCCCCCTCCCCCCCCCCCCCCCCGCCCGTACGTGCACAAGCCACCAGAGCCCCATTAGACCCTGACCGTTGTGCTCAAGCCGTGCACAGTTCAACACGAGGACTTAATCTAAAGGTTTCTAGCATGACGCTTCACTCGTCCTGATGTCTTGGATCGGCCACTTATTTGCAAAACGTCGATAAAGGATATATAGGATGATATTCCAAAAGCACATTAGTAGGCATGGTGATCGATTTGAGACGGTTTAGATCAATTTCTATAAATTATTTCAATTTCAATAATATTTTGTTATTTTTAACTTATTTTTAGATTTCCCGTGGCAAATTCTTCCACTGAATCTAACACTTTGTTCCCAAATCATTTATATTCGGTCTAAAGCTAAAGTTTGCTCATTTATATACTTTCCCATTAGCGATATTTTGTTCGTCACTTTCAACGCCCTATTTTCACCCTATTTTTATTGCCATTTGCCCATTTATTCACGTTCGCTTTCCAAGACATTATTTTTCACGTTGTATCTTGCAATGCCCTAAACAGCACCGAATGGACCCCCAGTCCACTCCGCTATGTAATAGAGAGAGGAAGAATCATTATTTACAATACAATAAAGTATGACTTTATTGACAGTTTAATCCAGTCTCTCCAGAGACCAGCCGAAAAGTACATAGCCTAATACACCATTAAATTTTTCCTTCCTACTCATCGCGTTCTCTCACTCTCTTTCCCACTCTCACTCTTTCCCACTCTCTCACTCTCTTTCCCACTCTCACTCTTTCCCACTCTCTCACTCTCTTTCCCACTCTCACTCTTTCCCACTCTCTCACTCTCTTTCCCACTCTCTCTCTCCCTCTCTCTCTCTCCCTCTCCCTCTCTTTTTCCCTCTCTCTCTCTCTCTCTCTCTCTTTCCCTCTCTCTCTTTCCCCCTCTCCCTCTCTCTCTTTCCCTCTCTCTCTCTCTCTCTCTCTCTCTCTCTCTCTCTCTCTCTCTCTCTCTCTCTCTCTCTCTCTCTCTCTCTCTCTCTCTCTCTCTCTCTCTCTCTCTCTCTCTCTTTCCCCCCCCTCTCTCTCTCTCTCTCCCCCATCCGGAAGGGAAGACAGAAAAGAGAGAGAGAGAGAGTTGCGTGTACTTGCTTAGAGCCTTGTTATTAAGGCTAGTCCGGCTCTTTCCGACTTGTACTTAAGAACTTGACACACGTGTGATACACAGAGTAGTGCGTGTGTGTACTTTGGAGCGAAATAGTCTACACTTGTCTAGACAAGTGTAGAACCTGTGAAAAAAAGACCTGTGAAAAAGTGAAGGCCCTGGAAACACAAACCGAAACTGTCTCTATTTTCCGCTTGTTACATCCTGGCTTAACGTGTTTATGACGTATTAGAACGTTGTTACAACTTGCTATATTGGTTGTTATAACTGGTTAGGAGGTGTTAAAACTTGTTCGAACGTTGTACCAACGTCGTAGTTTCGGTGTGTGTTTGGCGGGAGCTATCTGTGTGTGTACAATTTTTAGCTGCTCTAGACTAGTTGGGATGTACTCGAAATGAGAGCAAGTACCAGGATGTACAGCCATAGAGGAAGTGCACCCTAGATGTACAGTCATTGAGTTTCTACGACTACTTATCCAGCACGCTGGATACGTAGTCACGTGGTCCGGGGTTCGATTCCCGGCGCTGGCGGAAACAACGGGCAGAGTTTTTTTTTCACCCTGATGCCCTTGTTACCTAGCAGTAAATAGGTACCCGAGGTATTAGACAGCTGTTACGGAGCTGCTTCCTGGTGTGTGTGTGTGTACAGTTGATTGACAATTGAGAGGCGGGCCGAAAGAGCAGAGCTCAACCCCCGCAAGAACAACTAGGTGAACACACACACACACACACACACACACACACACACACACACACACACACACACACACACACACACAGCAGTAACCAGATATGGGGCTTGTCTATTTATCTAACCCCCCCCATGGGACCAACACTCAAAGCCTCTGGGCTAATTTACACGAAATGTCCGACAAATTTACTCGCGGTCACTGTAAAACCATTTACCTTCTTGCTCGGTGGCAGCGTCAGACGAGGCAGACGACTCCTTAAGCACATACATTCAGCTCGGAGGGAATAGTTCGGGTTATTAATGATCAATTACAGAATGATATATAAATCGAGTCTTCGTAAACCAAAGAAAACGGTGTTTTGGGAAGAAGGGGGAGATTAAATATTTTGAGATTAGAGAACAAAGGGGTCGTCCCTCTGTTGGACTGAGGAAGGGAAGGAAGTGGGAGAGGTACTGAGCAAACAATCGACTCGTGGAAGGAGGCTGAGGGGAAATTATGAAGGTGCTGAGAGAGTCTGTGAGTGCTGAGAGAGAGAGAGACCATGAGGGTGGCTGAGAAAGAATACTGAGCGAGATTATGGGGTTATTGAGCAAGATTATAAGTGTGCTGAGAGGGACTCTAAGGGGCGCTGCCTCTTCTTTTCTTTAACAATAGGTACAAGATTCGTTATCTTCCATTGTTGAGATGTCGGAGATCATTGTCAGAGGTCTTAGCTGCTCGGCAGGATCCATGGGTGAATTACTTTATCAGGTCATGCTGTTTCTATCATGTCTTCCTCTGTTGCCACAACCTGTGTTTCTAATCTTCGTGGCTAGTGGCACATCACTTATTTTAATCTTTGTTGGCAGTTCCAGTTCGCTTTTACGAGTTTGCTGAAATCGCTCGCCGAGTATATCACACACTTCTTTATCGTTCTCTGTCAGTCTATGCCCTCCAGCTGTTTAGTTTAGTCTGCTGTGTACCAGTTTTAGTTGCTGCTTAACCCTTAATGTTATTTAATTTTTTAGATTTTTAGTCTTGTCTGCCGTCTTATCCTCACATAGATGTAATGTATGAAATTCTTGCACTTTTACTGTAGGCTATATACCTCCTTTGTCCTGTAGCCTCTGTATCTTTTCCAAGCCATTTTCTTAGCCCTTTTTTTTTTTTTTTTTTACTGAATAAGGGGCTGGTGTCCTTATTTTTTTATTGTGTCTACGAAGGTTCATTTTTTTTCCACGAAGGGTTCCAACATTTTCTGGTGACACATTCCATTATTTCATATTATTTTTTCCTCAAATTCACTCTCTCTCTCTCTCAGTTAGTCCTAAGCCTTATACCCTAATTTATTATGTTTTCATAATCCCTTCTTCCATATGCTAGCTTTATTCTCTCTTTTTTCTCTATCATATTTTCATCATCGCTATCCTAGGTACGCCCTCATATCCTATCCTAGGTACGCCCTCATATCCTATCCCAGGTACGCCCTCATACCCTATCCCAGGTACCTCCTTATACCCTATCCTGTCAGTGGTGCTTCTACTCTCAGTAAATACAAGTTCACCTCTTTATTGATTCATCTATTTTCCTGATTCTCCTGTCCTGCCTAATATGTCTTAGGAGCGTCCTAACTATGACTTCCACCAGCTTATGACATGACTTCTTCATTGGTCTTTCCCTTCGATGTGTTTTCCCGGGCCGCGGGGTCGCTGAGCCCCGAAATCACCTCAAGGTATGGTTGAAGTCCCTAATGACTATAGAAGCTCCGTTGTTGTTATAGATTCAGCTACTCGGAACAAGTTCCAAGTAGCACGGGCTATGGTGAGCCCGTCATAGAAGCTCTGCCATCGTGATCCTTGTTCAGAAAATGGCTACAGTTCGGCCCAGAAGAATGACTAACAATCATTACCAACAGGGACGACCCCCAGGCGCTATCCACTCAGCCACGAGGCCCCCCCTATATGTACGCGTGTTTGAACATGTATATGTATGTGTGTGATGGACGCACGGTGTTCTATCCTCTACTCAGAATAGCGTAAGAGGAGAGGCAGACCGCTGAACAACAGAGGGAAGACTTGTTGCACAACATAGGAGCAATTAGAGATACTGGACGGTGGAGTGAGCGCGGCAAGAGAAATGAGGAGGGCAGACAGCTTGCTCACCAGGGGGTGGGAGCTAGGCTATTGGTCAGTGGTGGTGGTGGTGGTGGTGGTGGTGCTAGTGGTGGTGGTGGTTCTGGTGGTTCTGGTAGTGGGGGTGTGGCCTCTACAGCTAGCTGGCAACAGGGCTGTGTACAGCTGTCCTTGGTGTTGGCACAGCGTGAGTCACAGTGATGGAGTGTGTGTGGTCGCTTAGTGAAGGAGTGTGTGTGGGGGTCACGCTAAGCGAGGGGTCGCCTGTAGGGAGCATACGCCGCTTTGTGGCAGCCCGCTTTGAATGTGGATTGTGTCGCTAGAGCGTCGGGTTCACAGTCTGGTCAAGGTTCCTGACCGGGGAGGATTGACTAAAGGCACCAATCCCTAACTGTACGCCTCTGGGCACCTGTGATTGGGTTCCTGGTTAAACGATTGGCGGGTCGTATCCAGGGTAAACTAGTGGGTAAGATTCATCACGAACTATGAGAAGGGAAAACTCTCAGCCTGGTAAACAGGAGTCACCAGTCCTCTGTTCTCGTACCCACCTGCGTAGAAAAAAGAAAAAGATTCCATGGTTACAGGTAAAATTGAGAGGGGTTAGTGGGTGGTGGGGTGTGTAGGGTGTGGGTGGTGGGGTGTGTAGGGTGTGGGTGGTGGGGTGTGCAGGGTGTGGGTGGTAGGGTGTGAGTGGCGTGGGTGGTGGGGTGTAGATGGCAGGGTGTGGGTGGGGTGGGGGTCGAAGACCAGGCGTCCTGTTCAAGCCTGTTACATGACTTGGAACCTTTGAAGGGGGCAACAAGAATAATTGAATTATATAACCTTAATACATCCGCAAACTCTCTGCTTATCTCTCCCACTCTTACGTCCTTATTCACTGAACAAGCTATGAACCCAACCTGGTGAAGGGGGGGATATAATAGCTGACATCGTGGGGGTCATCACCCCCCATCGTCGCTAGGGACGAGAGGATCGCTGGGCCGCTGAGGGCTAGGAGAGAGAGAGGGGGCTAGCTAGGAGGAACGATTAGCATGCTGTTAAGAGTAACCGCCACCTCCACCCCTGGTTAGTATGGAGGCAAGGAAACTCACCATTATTTCTGGTTTGAATGTAAATCAAAATCCCAACAGCTTGTACCGAGATGACAAATAGGTTTCGATGCAAATATATGCGGGGTTGGCCCCTCTGTGTTATGTTTGTGAAATTAATAGCCTAGTCGCCAAGTCCTTAAATACGAACATTCTCACTATTATGTCAGATATGTTCCGTACGCAGGTTATACCTCTTGAGTATACTACTGATGCATATATTCGTCTCTTAGCCCGTGTGTTGCGTTCACAATTGACAGAGGTGGAAGCAGGGTAAACATGGATTTGTTTTTTTAATTTTGCCCCCGAGGGGCGAGTTTATTGGACCGTGCGTGTATGTGCGTAGGTGGTGTTCTGTTGTTCTCAAGGTCACTCCTGCTCTTTGCATGTGTTAGTCACTCGGGAGTGACCATTGTGGCGACGAAGTAACTCTTGAGGGAGTGACCTCGCGTGTGTGTGGCTGAGTGAGTTATACTGGGGAGCGTCTCAATTTTGGGGGGAATTGGTTGGGTGGCTGCCTGCCCGGCGTGTATTAGGCTGTGCCCAGAATTCCATGGTTCGATTCCTGGGCGGGAGGTGGGGGAGGGGGGGACTAGATCTCTCTCTCTCTCTCACACAACACTCCAGCCACTGGTACCCGACCACTTGGGGTGGACGGTAGAGCGACGGTCTCGCTTCATGCAGGTCGGCGTTCAGTCCCCGACCGTCCAAATGGTCTTAATATGGTTTGGCGCTTTATCCTGATAGTGGGTGGAAGGGGGAGGGGGGGGAGGGACTGACATCATCGTTCTCACTCCACCCAGTGACATCACCTCCCCCCAACCCTCCTCTGACATCCATTCCTTCACCTTCATTCAACCTAAACCCCCCACCCCATCCCCCAATATTTTGAAGCATTACTTTAGCGACCACAACCACCTCCACCACTACCACCCCACCACCACAACAACCCCCCCTCACCCCCCCCCCTCCCCTCACCGCCTCCATCACCCCAACACATACAAGGACTCCCTTGTCTGAGCTTATTAGATTTAAAATGAGGATCTCCAGGATATGTCCTACAGAGCTGGGAACTCCCCCAAGGTACCACCAGCAGGCGTGTCTCGGGTCCTTCCTCACCTCCTGAACCCGTCCAGTGACGGGGACGGGTTGCGACGGTCCCCCGCCGGTCCACTCCCTGTGGACCGACGGTCCTGTGGAGTGCGGTCCACACAGGGAGTGGACCGCAGTGACGGGGGGGGGGGGGCAAAGGAACATAGTTCTGAATCTCTTACAAAAGTTCAACCGGACACTTGAAGCAAATACTCGAGACACAACCGAACATTTCCGGGTTCCATTGCTTCAGGGCAGAGAGACGTTTAGCAGCGCTTCCTGTCGCCTGATGCCGCTGTTCACCTAGCTATAAATAGGGTTCCCCGGAGTTAGGCAACTGTTGTGGGGGTGCAGTCTGAGGAAGCTCATTCCTTGGCCTGGGATTCCCGCCAAATGGAAACAAAAGACTAACACACAATTATCCGTCAGTTTAGAACGCTGAGATCACTGCACTTTTGCTGAACCATTCAGCTACATATCTGCCTATCTACATACCTACATACTTAGCTATCTATAATTATTACATTATTAGATATAACTAATAAGTCTGATTATTGTATAATTAAACCTAATTAGGTTTCAAGGGGAACTAGATATCCACATTTTCCATCCACAATTTTCACCAATGCAAGAAAGCTGAGATGAAAGCTCAGTCGATTAAGGCAGCGTCTGGGATGCTCTCGGACGCAGGTTCGAATCCTCGTCACGGCCCTTGTGGATTTGTTCATTTAAAGCCAAGATGCTTGAACAAGATTTGACAGTACTCTATTAAGATAATTATATCATACTATTGGCTAACCAATAAATCACTGACTTGGATATAATGGATCATACCTGGTTATGGGTCATATCTGGTCGTATGTACAGTCACCATTAAAAACCTGCTGCCAGATTTAATAGTGAGCCAAAGACAAACATTAACAGCTGCACATCGCGCCCCGCAGCACATCTGTAATGTGGTGGCTCTCAGTCTCGCTGTCCCCAATGCACAGAGAATATAAGTGGTGAGGCAGACACAGACACAGTTTTAAATGTAGTTATGATAGAGCCCAGTAGGCTCAGGAACCTGTACACCTGTTGATTGACAGTCGAGAGGCGGGTCCAAGACTTACCTCACCAGTAGAGGTCCAAGACTTACCTCACCAGTAGAGGTCCAAGACTTACCTCACCAGTAGAGGTCCAAGACTTACCTCACCAGTAGAGGTCCAAGACTTACCTCACCAGTAGAGGTCCAAGACTTACCTCACCAGTAGAGGTCCAAGACTTACCTCACCAGTAGAGGTCCAAGACTTACCTCACCAGTAGAGGTCCAAGACTTACCTCACCAGTAGAGGTCCAAGACTTACCTCACCAGTAGAGGTCCAAGACTTACCTCACCAGTAGAGGTCCAAGACTTACCTCACCAGTAGAGGTCCAAGACTTACCTCACCAGTAGAGGTCCAAGACTTACCTCACCAGTAGAGGTCCAAGACTTACCTCACCAGTAGAGGTCCAAGACTTACCTCACCAGTAGAGGTCCAAGACTTACCTCACCAGTAGAGGTCCAAGACTTACCTCACCAGTAGAGGTCCAAGACTTACCTCACCAGTAGAGGTCCAAGATCGACTTACCTCACCAGTAGAGGTCCAAGACTTACCTCACCAGTAGAGGTCCAAGACTTACCTCACCAGTAGAGGTCCAAGACTCACCTCACCAGTAGAGGTCCAAGACTTACCTCACCAGTAGAGGTCCAAGACTTACCTCACCAGTAGAGGTCCAAGACTTACCTCACCAGTAGAGGTCCAAGAGTTACCTCACAAGTAGAGGTCCAAGAGTTACCTGACAAGTAGAGGTCCAAGAGTTACCTCACAAGTAGAGGTCCAAGAGTTACCTCACAAGTAGAGGTCCAAGACTTACCTCACAAGTAGAGGTCCAAGAGTTACCTCACAAGTAGAGGTCCAAGACTTACCTCACAAGTAGAGGTCCAAGACTTACCTCACAAGTAGAGGTCCAAGACTTACCTCACAAGTAGAGGTCCAAGACTTACCTCACAAGTAGAGGTCCAAGACTTACCTCACAAGTAGAGGTCCAAGACTTACCTCACAAGTAGAGGTCCAAGAGTTACCTCACAAGTAGAAGTAACTGTACTCCTCACCCTTATTGTCCCCCCCCCCCCCTCCCACTCATCATTCCCAGCCGCTCCAAACAGTCACTTCCTTGTTACATCACGCTAACGAACCACGTCTCAGGACTTCAAGATTGGCCGAGGACTCCAAAGGGCATTAAGCTCCACCCGCGCGCTGATTGGTCAACTAACTTACCCTCGCATACGCTATTCTTAACTACAATCGACCAGAGTGTCAAAGCGTGAAGTACTTATATGAAATTCAGAAATATTTTGAAAGGTTTAGTGGGCTGCGTAGCTTCCAATCAGTCACTATCTAATCAGTAGGATAACGAGACAATTAGCAATAGAACTTAAGGCGAGGAGGATAGTTATTATCCCTCCTTATTCGTGACCTTCATCCACTATATATCCAACCCTGAATCTCATGACCCCTTCCTAACCTCAAAATAAAATACAACGACATAACCCAGACATGTTTTGCTTCCCGTATCAGCTTCATCTTGGAAAGATCTGTTAGCCTCGTGACCCAGACACACACACACACACACACACACACACACACACACACACACACACACACACACACACACACACACACAACACACACAACACACACAACACACACAACACACACACAACACACACACAACACACACACAACACGCACACACACACACCACACACACACACAACACACACACAGTCACCAACACGCTGAGGGCGGTAACAGTGTCTAGTGACAGGTCTGTCCTACTCTGAAGAGGCTACGTTACAGCAGACACAGACACAGACACAGACACAGACACAGACACAGACACAGACACCGACGCAGACGCAGACACAGACACAGACACAGGCACAGACATACTAGCGCGAGGGAGCAACATTAGGCTACAGAAAAACTAGAACGAGGAACATTAGGCTCTCACACCGGCTGACGACTTGTGGAATGCGGCCGCTTGCCATGATGAGGCTACTACGGCTTGGAGAGCGGCCGTCAGCCCTGGCAGCTCACAAACGTTTGCTCCTGGGTTAGATTCTAGGGCAGGACGAGACGTTTAGATACGTTCACCTGGCGGTAATCTGGTACTGTGGGATTAGTGAAGTTTTGTCGGTTGCACATTGGTGGAAAGATCAGCGGGGGTCCTCGAACCAACGACGCTCCAAGGATTTTAGGAAACTGAATTATGAACTCGTGTTTAAAATGCTTGCTACGTTCTGTGACGTATTGCAAAGTGTTACTTCTCCACACAGTAGCCAACAGGAGCGGCACTGATGTTCATCACTCTAGCGTACGAACAGCTTTGCTGATTTATTTGAACATTAAACAGCAGCTTTATTAAATGAACAAATCCACAAGGGCCGTGACGAGGATTCGAGCCTGTGTCCGGGAGCATCCCAGACACTGCCTTAATCGACTGAGCTCAGTCGTAGACTCGGTCGATCAGCCCCTGTCGTAGCTCAGTCGATTAAGGCAGTGTCTGGGATGCTCCCGGACGCAGGTTCGAATCCTCGTCACGGCCCTTGCGGATTTGTTCATTTGACGCATCACGTTAGTGTGATCTCTGTGTGTAGCAGCTGTATTACACCGTCTATAAGCGCTGATTTGACTTTGGTTCAGATCAACAGAAAAAGTAAATCGGATAACTAAACGTGGCCAACTTTTTCGACATGTTTTAGTATGTATCGCATAAAAATAGCAGAAATTTTGCTTTAAAATAACTATATTCTTGAGAAACGTTCCAAGTCTCCTTCGCACCGGGGCTCTTGAGACAAGAGCCAGTCTCAGTGACCAAATAGAAACATAAGAAATTAGGAAATCGTAGAAGGCCTACCGGCCCATGCTAGACAGCTCCTACTCCTAGTGATCCCAGGCTACCTTGAGGTGCTTCCGGGGCTTAGTGTCCCCGCGGCCCGGTCGTCGACCAGGCCTCCTGGTTGCTGGATTGATCAACCAGGCTGTTAGACGCGGCTGCTCGCAGCCTGACGTATGAGTCACAGCCTGGTTGATCAGGTATCCCTATTAAGGTCTATTAAGATATATTCTAGTCTTTTTCATAAAGCAATAATCCTATTTTCAAAAGAAATATTTTTTCCAGGTTGTGATATAGGCCATGAGGCTTTGGTTGACCTGACATCCAGCTTATACTTCCAATTGTTGTGATTTAGGATATCCATGTTTAGGTCGTATGGATTGAAACTGAGGCCAGAAGCACAGTGAAGTTTACTGTAAATCTTTCAAGATTCATTGATACTAGTGCTGCTTGGAAGGTCAGTTTGGAGTAATGAAAGCAAATTGATGACCAGACCACACACTAGAAATTGAAGGGACGACGACGTTTCGGTCCGTCCTGGACCATTCTCAAGTCGATTGTGATGAGGAGGTAGGGACAGGCAATAAATAGGCAAGAGAGAGCTGAGGAGGAAAGTCAGGTACCGAAAAGTGACCGAAACGTCGTCGTCCCTTCAATTTCTAGTGTGTGGTCTGGTCAACATACTTCAGCCACGTTATTGTGACTCATCGCCTGCATATGAAAGCAAAGTTGAAATGTCATTTGTAGCTTAACAATGGGACTTTAAATTAATTACAGTTTTTTTCTTTGATGGAAGTGCCCATTTGGCCGATATATTTGCCCTCTGTATTTTGTAATAAATTTTGACAAGATTAGATAATTTATCATTTTACGATTAGTTTGTTTTATTCTACAATAAATAGCCTCAATAGAATTTGTTATTTCTGAACCCTACAGAAAATAACCGTTTATTGATGCAAAGTCCTAATAATAATACCTCTGAGAAATTTCTTGTAGAAAATCCATAAGAGCCACGAGGAGGAGGATTCGAACCCAAGTACACGCCTTAGACCACTTTACCACGACATGGTCAAAAGCCTAGCAACCTGGAATTCAACTGAACCCTCTAGCGGATCCTGAGGCTTCCACCGAAGCCCCCCAACCGCTTCTCTTCAAATGCGCAATGAAGTCACACTAACATGATGTATCAACGAGTAACTCAGTACTGCTTTTCTGATTGATACATCACGTTAATTATGATGTCACTGTGCAAATATCATACAGCCTCACGTCCTCTCGTCTATGTCCGTTGTTTGTCTTCGTATCTCGTGAGTAGTTCCCGTCAGTCGTTAACGCAATCCCAGTCTGTTAGCGCACTAATTATCCCCGTGGTCGGAGACCGTAAGTAAAACAGACAGCAGGGCGCATTGTGGAGAGACCCGAGGCGCCGCTGCCTAGCGCGCGCACACTAACACACACACACTAACACACACTAACACACACACACCCACACTAACACACACACACACACACACACACACACACACAAACACACACACACTAACACACACACACACTAACACACACACACTAACACACACACACACTAACACAACGGTTAAGAAGATTCCTTTGAGAAACTGCAGGTACCTATATTAAGGTCAGACTACTCGGGATTTTAAGTCTTATGATAATATAGTTAACTTTATATAATATATTATATATATATATATATATATATATATATATATATATATATATATATATATATATATATATGCGAACAAGCCTGAATGGTCCCCAGGACTATATGCAACTGAAAACTCTCACCGCCAGAAGTGACTCGAACCCATACTGCCAGGAGCACACTGCTGGCGTACAGGATCCCTTGACCGCTCGACCAACACGACCGGATAAAAGAGGATGGAAGCCGAATTTCCATCCCCCCCCCCCCCCGCCGGCACTCAGTTGGTAATCTTGGGCATGGTATTTTATCAAATCACCTCATTCTTTGGGGGCACACGTGAGGAACACAAATGCAAACAAGCCTGAACGGTCTGCAGGCACTCCACTCTGCAACTGATTTACAGGAGTACACACACACACACACACACACACACACACACACACACACACACACACACACACACACACATGCATAGACGCAGATAAACAGCTTACCGCCCCGGCCCGTGCTCTCCCTATAACTTCCCAACACGAAACGAAGCAAGTGAGGGAAAAAAAACTGTTTTGAGAAGCAACAGTTTCTTCGTGGGGAACCACAAGTGTTGCAACGGGCGGCTCTGGCATGTTTTCAGACGTGTTTTTTAGGGTTATTAAGCGTGTGTCAGGGGGCGGGGGGATGGGGGGGGGGGTGGTCAGATATGATTGAGTTTCATGTCGTTTTTTGACTGATTGTCCGTTGATGAGGCTGATAGGACCTAGAAACCGGCCAAGTGACTACCAGGTTATTCTCGTCGCGTCAAAACATTGAGATAGGGAAGTGCTACTTAAACAGAAATTTTTTGTTCTTGCATTATACATTATTCAGACGTGCGTGGCTGTAGGAGTCAATGCAGTTTACAGCCAGTCACTTGAGAACCAAATTGTGCTTTGGAACACCGGTAGAGCTGCGTGCGAGTGAGGCGGGTAGCGTTACTCATCCTGTGAGTGAATACACTGCCATTCCTGTGAGTGAATTCACCGCCACTCATCACTTGCTGTGGGCGGGTGACCCAGCCCCCGGGGCAGTAAATCCCATAGAAAACGGCGCTCGGTCAAATTCACTTTTTAATTGCTTCTGGTTAATTGTTAGCGAGGC
The DNA here is from genome assembly GCF_040958095.1 of Procambarus clarkii. Taxonomy (NCBI): domain Eukaryota; kingdom Metazoa; phylum Arthropoda; class Malacostraca; order Decapoda; family Cambaridae; genus Procambarus; species Procambarus clarkii. Next base: position 14,683,526 of record NC_091212.1, on the reverse strand, counting down.
ATTCCAGACTTGCAAACAAGGATTTTAGGACGGAGAGTGGGACAAGGTAGACAAGGAAGGAAGGGGTGAATGGACGAGAGAAAAAATATGGATAAGTACAGCCGGCAGACAGACAGTCAAACACACACACACACACACACACACACACACACACACACACACACCCAGACACACACCCAGACACACACCCAGACACACACCCAGACACACACCCAGACACACACCCAGACACACACCCAGACACACACCCAGACACATAAAACAGAGAATCATTCAATCCGGCATTTCTCATATCTGTTTTTTTCCCTTCGTATGTCGTGACAGAGCTTTATAATTTAGGCTACGCGATACTTTATAGCTCAAGTCAATGGCGCAGCTGAAGGGTTTAACGAGTTCTCTAGTGGCTTGGCAACAGTGGACTGGGAGATCGAGCGGTCGGCGCCCCCTCTACGAGCGGCAAAGTGTTTGTTTGTAAGGAAATTTAGATTCGCTAGATAGGGACGTCTAGAGGCAAGATAATAGCCGAGGCCACTTGACACGCAGTCAAAAAATAAACACATATGAAAGATATAGAACCGGGACGGAATTACAAAACTATTCCGCCTGGTCTGAAAAAAAAGCCCTTGCTACGAATGTTACATTTTTTTGCTGCTAAGTGGGTGCTGAAACGATGGGAGAAGATAATATATAGAGCGCAGGACGGGGGAGGTGTCGGGGGGGATTAATGGTACGAGGTGTGAGTGAAGAGGTGAGAAAGGAGACGACGAAGTGGGGGAGAGAGAGAGAGAGAGAGAGAGAGAGAGAGGGAGGGATGCCAGAGTGCGCAAGTGAGGGAGAGAGAGAGAGAGAGAGGGATGCCAGAGTGCGCAAGTGGGAGAGAGAGAGAGAGAGAGAGAGAGAGAGAGAGAGAGAGAGAGAGAGAGAGAGAGAGAGAGAGAGAGAGAGAGAGAGAGAGAGAGAGAGAGACAGAGATAGAGACAGAGAGGGAGGGATGCCAGAGAGCGCAAGTGGGAGAGAGGGAGGGGGAGGGGGGGAGGGAGGGAGGGAGGGGGGGGGGGGAGAGAGAGAGAGAGAGAGAGAGAGAGAGAGAGAGAGAGAGAGAGAGAGAGAGAGAGAGAGAGACGCCAGAGTGCGCAAGTGGGGGAGAGAGAGAGAGAGAGAGAGAGAGGGAGAGAGAGAGAGAGAGAGAGAGAGAGAGAGAGAGAGAGAGAGAGAGAGAGAGAGAGAGAGAGAGAGAGAGAGAGAGAGAGAGGATGCCAGAGTGCGCAAGTTAGAGTTGGTGAGATGGGCAATAAAGCCACGGCAGAGCGAGCCTAGGTAGCTCAGCTCATCAAAAGGGAACCAAGGAAATTAGATACAATTAACCAATGTTTATATCCACCTCGTCGTGTGGTTCACAGTGTGGCTCACACGGCGTGGATCACCCAATTCTCCTGTGCCAGCCCGGCAAGCTCCGTTGGGTAGCAGTTAGTTGCCTTGAGATCATTCCCTCTTTAAGGTTAGCTCAGTTGGTATAGAGTCTTTGCCTCTCGTGCGGGAAGTCGGGTGTTCGAGTCTCCTAGTGCCTAGCTCAATGAAATAATATTCATGGAAGAGTGGTTGATAGTTTATATTTTATAAGGAGATACGACCTCTGGCTGGAAGAAGGGGTGCCATAGCCTCGGAGAAAAGCACACACAATACGTTAGAGGGGATTTTAGGATCCCTTCTAATGCAGTTTCCATGTTCTTTTGACCTACCTCTACCCCCTTTTTGTATTTTGTTTCGCTCTATTAGATATTTAATGGTTTCAGGTTATAGATTGGTGAGTACAATGAGTGGTTACAGGTTGTGGATCTCTTTACATGCTGCTATGGCGGTGTGTCCACTCACAAGATGAGTGGCGCTGCCCAATACTGTCACTATGGCGGTGTGTCCACTCACAAGATGAGTGGCGCTGCCCAATACTGTCACTATGGCGGTGTGTCCACTCACAGGATGAGTGGCGCTGCCCAATACTGTCACTATGGCGGTGTGTCCACTCACAAGATGAGTGGCGCTGCCCAATACTGTCACTATGGCGGTGTGTCCACTCACAAGATGAGTGGCGCTGCCCAATACTGTCACTATGGCGGTGTGTCCACTCACAAGATGAGTGGCGCTGCCCAATACTGTCACTATGGCGGTGTGTCCACTCACAAGATGAGTGGCGCTGCCCAATACTGTCACTATGGCGGTGTGTCCACTCACAGGATGAGTGGCGCTGCCCAATACTGTCACTATGGCGGTGTGTCCACTCACAGGATGAGTGGCGCTGCCCAATACTGTCACTATGGCGGTGTGTCCACTCACAAGATGAGTGGCGCTGCCCAATACTGTCACTATGGCGGTGTGTCCACTCACAAGATGAGTGGCGCTGCCCAATACTGTCACTATGGCGGTGTGTCCACTCACAAGATGAGTGGCGCTGCCCAATAAACTCGCCCCTCGGGGCAAATTTTAAAATTTAAATTTAAAAATTTAATCTCTTGGAGCTCTTCTACTTCTGGACAGAAACCGAGGACACTTCCCCTCTGGATCGCCACACCCTGGAAACACAAACTAAAACTGTCTATTTTCCGCTTGTTACAACTTGTAATAAAGTTGTTACATCTTGGCTTAACGTGTTTATGACGTATTAGAACGTTGTTACAACTTGCTATATTGGTTGTTATAACTGGTTAGGAAGTGTTAAAACTTGTTCGAACGTTGTACCAACGTCGTAGTTTCGCTGTGTGTTTGCTGGGTGAAACAGGAAACTGGCAGCTCTTGGGTCCCTTGGTGGTGCTAACGAGCTTGGAACCCAATTCTTTGAGACAGCTCAAGACGGTCCGGCACCGGAGGTGAGCATCTTAGATGCTATGGAAACAACACAACAGCCTTTTTGACTTGTTAATTTTCTTAGGGAATGTTTCCCATTCTACTTAAAATACTTTCTACCATATAAAGGGTGAAGATAGACTTTCCATGATTGCGTAGGTCTGTGCCATAGATATATACCTTTTACCTCGTTCGCCTCATTTCTAGATAGAACACAGCCTAGTTGGTACAGCCTAGTTAACGTAGCCTCGTTAGCTTTGTCAGTTAAACTAGTGATTCGTTTTTCGTATCATAAGGTTTACTTGTGAAGGATTTCTATTCACTGTCCAGTTTCCTCTCTCAGTGATCCATGAAAATATATTCTCTGGTCTGAGATTGTCCCCTGAGCTTGTCCCCTGAGCCTTGAGCTTGTCCCTGAGCCCTGAGCTTGTCCCTGAGCTTGTTCCCTGAGCTTGCCCCTGAACCCTGAGCCCTGAGCTTGTCCCCTGAGCTTGTTCCTGAGCCCTGTGCTTGTCCCTGAGACCTGAGCTTGTCCCTGAGCTTGTCCCTGACTGGCAAGCCAGATAGATTTATGTTCTGACACCCTTGCTGGTTGGGGTAAATGTCTAACCTGTGGCTTTACTCCTATTTGGGCCAAGGTGTGTGTGTGTGTGTGTGTGTGTGTGTGTGTGTGTGTGTGTGTGTGTGTGTGTGTGTGTGTGTGTGTGTGTGTGTGTGTTTCCGATGACGGCACATATCTTGGCAGCAGATTCAATGCCACCAAATTTAACCCAAAAACGCGTGTAGCCTCGCTTTAATATTATTTCGAATTCCGGATATAGTTCTATTATCCACCACCCCTACCCATTCCAACGGGCTGGGGTGGACTCCATACCCACCCCATGGGCGATAGGTTGACCCCATACCCACCCCATGGGCGATAGGTTGACCCCATACCCACCCCATGGGCGATAGGTTGACCCCATACCCACCCCATGGGCGATAGGTTGACCCCATACCCACCCCATGGGCGATAGGTTGACCCCATACCCACCCCATGGGCGATTTCTTAAGTGGTTAAGAACTCTCGCATGTTTTTTTTTGTTATAGATTCAGCTACTCGAATCAAGTTCCATGTAGCACGGGCTATGGTGAGCCCGTAACTTACCTGGTTACAGGAGCGGGGCAAGTAGCAGGGGCTATGGTGAGCCCGTAGTGGACTTACCTGGCCCAGGAGCGGGGCTGAGTCTCTCTCTCAGCGATCTCCATACAATGCGACTACCAAATGTGGTGAATCAATTATACAATGACTGATTACAATGACTCAACCACCCAATTGGGTGTCAGCTACGTAATCGCAGACAGTCATTATCTCCAATAAGGATACTTTGGATACTTGGCTCTAATTAACTTTAGATACTTGGCTCTAATTAACTTTAGATACTTGGCTATAATTAAATTTAGATACTTGGCTATAATTTCTGATCGCAAATCAGTTTAAAAACAGCATTTACATATTTCTTAAGAACTCCACTGATATAATTATCTCTGAATTCCTTTATTTACCGTGTCCTCATTGGAGTACATAATGAGACAAAGTGTGAGTAGTTCCTCATGCCACCTTATGAGGGGTCTACACTATGACTAGAAGCGGCCCCTTTAAGCGTATGCCATTGTATAGTGTTTGGAGTCTTCGCATACGAGGATTCTGGCCCGGGTTCGAGCCCTTGGAGAGGGGGACAGAGACGTTTGTTTAAGTTCACTTGCACTCAGGGCTTTCCCCTCATCCTCACACCCCCCCCCTCCCTCACTGCTCCCTCATCACTACCATTGTTTAAGTGGCTAATTGCCCCTCATGTAGTTTAGTAATTTCTTGTTTGTTGTGCTATTGCGAATTATTCTGGTTTATGATATTATGTTTATTTTCTTTAGTGTAAAGCTGTTTATTTCACTTTCTTAAAATGTTTTTTTTTTTTTTTTAGATATATTAAACAAGTCCATTCACTCCTAAGACAAAGACAAATGTAAAAGCAAACTAGAAAAAGGTACAAAAGCCTGCAAACAGGCTCGTTTCTGAGCCACACACACACACACACACACAGTCGTGTGTGTGTGTACTCACCTAGTTGTGTTTGCGGGGGTTGAGCTCTGGCTCTTTGGTCCCGCCTCTCAACCGTCAATCAATAGGTGTACAGATTCCTGAGCCTATTGGGCTCTATCATATCTACACTTGAAACGTGTAGTGTGTGTGTGTGTGTGTGTGTGTGTGTGTGTGTGTGTGTACTCACCTATATGTACTCACCTATATGTGCTTGCAGGATCGAGCATTGACTCTTGGATCCCGCCTTTCGAGCATCGGTTGTTTACAGCAATGACTCCTGTCCCATTTCCCTATCATACCTGGTTTTAAAATTATGAATAGTATTTGCTTCCACAATCTGTTCCTGAAGTGCATTCCATTTCCCCACTACTCTCACGCTAAAAGAAAACTTCCTTACATCTCTGTGACTCATCTGAGTTTCAAGCTTCCATCCATGTCCT
>NC_091212.1:14668168-14675668 GCF_040958095.1 Procambarus clarkii | reverse complement strand
ATGGTGTGGGGAAGAGTAGCTAGTGTGGCTGTAGAAAGGGCGCCTACCTACACCTGTAGGTGGTGAAAGCACACACCTGTAAGTGGTGTAGGCAGCAGCCACCTTCAGCCCCTACACCTGTAGGTGGTGAAAGCACACACACCTGTAAGTGGTGTAGGCAGCCACCTTCAGCCCCTACACCTGCAGGTGGTGAAAGCACACACCTGTAAGTGGTGTAGGCAGCAGCCACCTTCAGCCCCTACACCTGCAGGTGGTGAAAGCACACACACCTGTAAGTGGTGTAGGCAGCAGCCACCTTCAGCCCCTACACCTGCAGGTGGGGCCGGCGGCTACCTGTAAATGACAAAATCGCTTCCCCCAACCCCCCTTCCTCCAGGTGGTAAAGGTTGAACCCCCAACTAGCATCACCAGCTGACGCAGGAACACCCACCTACGACACCTACACCTACACCTACACCTACAGGTGGTACTAGTGTAAGGGGGAGGTGGCGGCACCTGGCATATACTCTCCATTCCCACAGCAGCATCTTGGCACCCACACCATAATGTAAACAAGGCCAAACACACCACGTGGTTTCTACACCTTCCTACACTCACACAAACACTCCGGTAATCCTCTGATTAAATAGCTCCCTCATTCATAAAACCCATCGCGTTCCTCACCCCCATAATTCCTGTCTCCGGGGAACAAATGCGTGACTCAAGCGGTCGGAGAACGGGGTAGGGGGGGCATTAAGCCGGTTTTGCGTGATTTTAGAAGTCTGACGCACGCGTCTGGGCTACATACAGGTCGAGGGTGTGAAGCCAGGAACTGAGGGTGTGTGTGTGTGTGTGTGTGTGTGTGTGTGTGTGTGTGTGTGTGTGTGTGTGTGTGTGTGTGTGTGTGTGTGTGTGTGTGTGTGTGTGTGTGTGTGTGTCTGGCAGCCTTCCCACTTGTCCACAAGGTCGGCCAAGCATTTGGCCTCGAGAAACAGAGGCGGTTTGGTGCTTGTTCTTTGGGAGAAGGATATATACGAGTTTGCAAGCAAACGATGAAATATTCTCTAAATGCCTTCTATTTTCTTCACTCAGGCTATGGGTTCTGAATATTGTTATTATATATAGACGATGGTTGAATCAATTGGGAGGATATATAACGTCTATGGTTGAAAGTTGACGTTCCAACTTCCTATGAACTTCCCTCACTCACCACCAGTCACCCCTGCAATGTTTGATGAGGCTAGCCACAAGCCTCAGGCCTTCAACGGCTTTAAGAAAGATTGACAGACAGATCAACACTAAGCCAAAGAAACACATAAATGCACATCACTTTGGAAAGCAAAAAAACACAATTGATATTGAGATAAAACTAACAAATGTTAAAAAAATGTGCATTTCGTTCAAAAAATATCTTCAATCGGGTAATTTTAGATAATTATCTCCAGTTTGTTGACTGTAGACTGTATGTGTATTCACCTAGTTGTGCTTGCGGGGGGGTTGAGCTCTGGCTCTTTGGGCCCGCCTCACTACTGTCAATCAACTGGTGTGTGTGTGTGTGTGTGTGTGTGTGTGTGTGTGTGTGTGTGTGTGTGTGTGTGTGTGTGTGTGTGTGTGTGTGTGGTGTGTGTGTGGTGTGTGTGTGTGTGTGTGTGTGTGTATGTGTGTGTGTGTGTGTGTGTGTGTGTTTAATCTTCACTCACATAGGGGGGGGGGGTATAGGGTGCATAATAAATTTACTGAACTAAAAGCTAAGCCTATATTTTCACACCGGAGCATTCATTCCCTGTGACGCACCTCCACACACACACACACACACACACACACACACACACACACACACACACACACACACACACACACACACACACACCAATTGGATGACATGGGCACAAGACCCCGCAAACTTAGGAATTAGCAAGGAATTGCAGGCTATCAGGTTTGTTGACCTTGGCTTCTTGGTGTGCGTAAAGCTTCATCGTTCAAGTTCACACACACACACACACACACACACACACACACACACACACACACACACACTTGATGCTCCCGCGGCATGTTGAACGGATTTGATGAAATATCCGGTACCCAATAATGCCACGAGTGTTGCCGGGTGTTGGGTGGATGTAGGTCTCACGATTTCCCAATACTTTTTGACAATCGCTGGTTGAGTGGTTACAGCACTGGAGGACTGCTGGGGGGCATGGAGAACCTGGCTAACAGGGTTCGAATCCTTCAGGGATCAAGCGCTTCCAGATATTATATATATTATATATATATATATATATATATATATATATATATATATATATATATATATATATATATATATATATATATATATATATACTTGTTAACGCAAATTTGTCGGAATAAGCACTTTAAGATCTGATGATGAATACGAGAAGTATTCGAAACGTTATGCATTTTAAAGTAAAGAATCTGAAACAAGATGTTCAGTATATCCCTGGTTTTCCTATTCATCTTAAAATTAAGATTCCCGAAGGGAACATCGATCATAAATATTTTATTAAAACGATACGGAAGACCTATAGTTACGTTATACAGAAGAACAGAAAAAGTGGATTTCGCAGTTAAGAAGGCTCACTTGGATTTGGAATTTCTACATACCTGTAAGGCGCATCGTTTGGTCCCAAGATTCCTCAGGTTTAAAGTATATATATATATATATATATATATATATATATATATATATATATATATATATATATATATATATATATATATATATATATATATATATATATATATATATATATGTCGTACCTAGTAGCCAGAACGCACTTCTCAGCCTACTATGCAAGGCCCGATTTGCCTAATAAGCCAAGTTTTCATGAATTAATTGTTTTTCGACTGCCTAAGCTACCTAACCTAACCTAACTTTTTCGCCAACCTAACCTAACCTAACCTATAAAGATAGGTTAGGTTAGGTAGGGTTGGTTAGGTTCGGTCATATATCTACGTTAATTTTAACTCCAATAAAAAAAAAATGACCTCATACATAATGAAATGGGTAGCTTTATCATTTCATAAGAAAAAAAATAGAGAAAATATATTAATTCAGGAAAACTTGGCTTATTAGGCAAATCGGGCCTTGCATAGTAGGCCGAGAAGTGCATTCTGGCTACTAGGTACGACATATATATATATATATATATATATATATATATATATATATATATATATATATATATATATATATATATACAATATGGGTACTAGGTCCACCACCACCACCCACAGTATGGGTACTGGATCCCACTACCACCACCCACAGTATGGATACCAGGGTCGACTACCACCACCACCCACAGTATGGGTCCCTCCACCACCACCCACAGTATGGGTACTGGGTCCCTCCACCACCACCCACAGTATGGGTACCAGGGTCCACTACCACCACCACCCACAGTATGGGTACCAGGGTCCCACTACCACCACCCACAGTATGGGTACTGGGTCCCACCACCACCACCACCCACAGTATGGGTACCAGGGTCCACTACCACCACCCACAGTATGGGTACTGGGTCCCTCCACCACCACCCACAGTATGGGTACTGGGTCCCTCCACCACCACCCACAGTATGGGTACTGGGTCCCTCCACCACCACCCACAGTATGGGTACTGGGTCCACCACCACCACCACCCACAGTATGGGTACCAGGGTCCACTACCACCACCTCCCACAGTATGGGTACCAGGGTCCACTCCCACCACCACCCACAGTATGTGTACTGGGTCCACCACCACCACCACCCACAGTATGGGTACCAGGGTCCACTACCACCACCACCCACAGTATGGGTACCAGGGTCCACTCCCACCACCACCCACAGTATGGGTACCAGATCCACCACCACCCACAGTATGGGTACCAGATCCACCACCACCCACAGTATGGGTACCAGATCCACCACCACCCACAGTATGGGTACCAGATCCACCACCACCCACAGTATGGGTACCAGGGTCCACTACCACCACCACCCACAGTATGGGTACCAGGGTCCACTCCCACCACCACCCACAGTATGGGTACCAGATCCACCACCACCCACAGTATGGGTACCAGATCCACCACCACCCACAGTATGGGTACCAGGCCCACCACCACCCACAGTATGGGTACTAGGCCCACTACCACCCAGTGTCAGTATAGAACCCCGCAATGAACATAACAGTTTATAAAACAGGAGTTGAGTGAAGGAACAGGTTATTGAGGCAGTAACAGCCCTGTGGAACAGGTGCCAAAGTCCCCAGACCTTCCCCCCCCCCTGCTCTTGGCACTCTCCCCAGTGCCCCCCAGTGCCCCCAGTAACCTCTCCTCACTAAATACCTCGCAATTCTGACGGTTCGTCCACCAATGCTCACTGGGTTCGTTCATCTACCTACGTACACTAATGGTTATGTTAAACCACTTAATATTTTACGCTTGTCAGATCGTCAGAACGATTGGGCCATTCGACCCATTACATTCGTCACAAATCTACGAGCTTCGGTAGTTCGTGGATAAGACGACCTCGTAGCGTTGCGGAGCTCTTAAATGGTTTAATAAATACAAAATTAAGTCGTCAATGGCTGATGAAAGATGTTTAGAGAGTAGATTTGAGTGCTTGGTGAAGTCTGAATCCTGCTCTTAACGTGACCAGAATCCTGTTCTTAACGTGACCAGAATCCTGTTCTTAACGTGATCCACTAGGACACACAACCCATCAACCAACTGGTCCACTAGGACACACAACCCATCAACCAACTGGCCCACTAGGACACACAACCCATCAACCAACTGGCCCACTAGGACACACAACCCATCAACCAACTGGTCCACTAGGACACACAACCCATCAACCAACTGATCCACTAGGACAACCCATCAACCAACTGGTCCACTAGGACACACAACCCATCAACCAACTGGCCCATTAGGACACACAACCCATCAACCAACTGGTCCACTAGGACACACAACCCATCAACCAACTGGTCCACTAGGACACACAACCCATCAACCAACTGGCCCATTAGGACACACAACCCATCAACCAACTGGTCCACTGGGACACACAACCCATCAACCAACTGGTCCACTAGGACACACAACCCATCAACCAACTGATCCACTAGGACAACCCATCAACCAACTGGTCCACTAGGACACACAACCCATCAACCAACTGGCCCATTAGGACACACAACCCATCAACCAACTGGTCCACTGGGACACACAACCCATCAACCAACTGGTCCACTAGGACACACAACCCATCTACCAACTGGTCCACTAGGACACACAACCCATCAACCAACTGGTCCACTAGGACACACAACCCATCAACCAACTGGTCCACTAGGACACACAACCCATCAACCAACTGGCCCACTAGGACACACAACCCATCAACCAACTGGTCCACTAGGACACACAACCCATCAACCAACTGGCCCACTAGGACACACAACCCATCTACCAACTGGTCCACTAGGACACACAACCCATCAACCAACTGGTCCACTAGGACACACAACCCATCAACCAACTGGTCCACTAGGACACACAACCCATCAACCAACTGGTCCACTAGGACACACAACCCATCAACCAACTGGTCCACTAGGACACACAACCCATCAACCAACTGGTCCACTAGGACACACAAACCCATCTACCAACTGGTCCACTAGGACACACAACCCATCAACCAACTGGTCCACTAGGACACACAACCCATCAACCAACTGGTCCACTAGGACACACAACCCATCTACCAACTGGTCCACTAGGACACACAACCCATCAACCAACTGGTCCACTAGGACACACAACCCATCAACCAACTGGTCCACTAGGACACACAACCCATCTACCAACTGGTCCACTAGGACACACAACCCATCAACCAACTGGTCCACTAGGACACACAACCCATCAACCAACTGGTCCACTAGGACACACAACCCATCAACCAACTGGTCCACTAGGACACACAACCCATCAACCAACTGGTCCACTAGGACACACAACCCATCAACCAACTGGTCCACTAGGACACACAACCCATCAACCAACTGGTCCACTAGGACACACAACCCATCAACCAACTGGCCCACTAGGACACACAACCCATCAACCAACTGGCCCACTAGGACACACAACCCATCAACCAACTGGCCCACTAGGACAACCCATCAACCAACTGGTCCACTAGGACACACAACCCATCTACCAACTGGTCCACTAGGACACACAACCCATCAACCAACTGGTCCACTAGGACACACAACCCATCAACCAACTGGTCCACTAGGACACACAACCCATCTACCAACTGGTCCACTAGGACACACAACCCATCAACCAACTGGTCCACTAGGACACACAACCCATCAACCAACTGGTCCACTAGGACACACAACCCATCTACCAACTGGTCCACTAGGACACACAACCCATCAACCAACTGGTCCACTAGGACACACAACCCATCAACCAACTGGTCCACTAGGACACACAACCCATCAACCAACTGGTCCACTAGGACACACAACCCATCAACCAACTGGTCCACTAGGACACACAACCCATCAACCAACTGGTCCACTAGGACACACAACCCATCAACCAACTGGTCCACTAGGACACACAACCCATCAACCAACTGGCCCACTAGGACACACAACCCATCAACCAACTGGCCCACTAGGACACACAACCCATCAACCAACTGGCCCACTAGGACAACCCATCAACCAACTGGTCCACTAGGACACACAACCCATCAACCAACTGGTCCACTAGGACAACCCATCAACCAACTGGTCCACTAGGACACACAACCCATCAACCAACTGGTCCACTAGGACAACCCATCAACCAACTGGTCCACTAGGACACACAACCCATCAACCAACTGGTCCACTAGGACACACAACCCATCAACCAACTGGTCCACTAGGACACACAACCCATCAACCAACTGGCCCACTAGGACACACAACCCATCAACCAACTGGTCCACTAGGACAACCCATCAACCAACTGGTCCACTAGGACACACAACCCATCAACCAACTGGTCCACTAGGACAACCCATCAACCAACTGGTCCACTAGGACACACAACCCATCAACCAACTGGTCCACTAGGACACACAACCCATCAACCAACTGGTCCACTAGGACACACAACCCATCAACCAACTGGTCCACTAGGACAACCCATCAACCAACTGGTCCACTAGGACACACAACCCATCAACCAACTGGTCCACTAGGACAACCCATCAACCAACTGGTCCACTAGGACACACAACCCATCAACCAACTGGTCCACTAGGACACACAACCCATCAACCAACTGGTCCACTAGGACACACAACCCATCTACCAACTGGTCCACTAGGACACACAACCCATCAACCAACTGGTCCACTAGGACACACAACCCATCAACCAACTGGTCCACTAGGACACACAACCCATCTACCAACTGGTCCACTAGG
>NC_091212.1:14625668-14663168 GCF_040958095.1 Procambarus clarkii | reverse complement strand
CCCTCAGCCTCATCTACAGCAACCGACCTCAGCGATTAACGCAGGTATGACCCACAAGGTGTTTATACCTTACAGTGTAAGGTATACCTTACAGTGCATGCACGCTCAGAACCAGGTATAACCGTCAGTGAATATATTCTTAGCCTTTCTAGAGCTTATATACTGTATCCGTTTATACATAGCCATTTTGACCAGACCACACACTAGAAGGTGAAGGGACGACGACGTTTCGGTCCGTCCTGGACCATTCTCAAGTCGATTGTAGTCCAAGTCGACAATCGACTTGAGAATGGTCCAGGACGGACCGAAACGTCGTCGTCGTCCCTTCACCTTCTAGTGTGTGGTCTGGTCAACTTACTTTAGCCACGTTATTGTGACTCATCGCCTGCATACATAGCCATGTACTCTCCTCCTCTGTGCTATGTTCTGTGTTCTTGTCTGTATGTCGTTTTCTGTTTAACGTTATTTCTGTATCCATTTTGTGTGTGTTTTCCATCGGGTTATTCAGCCCTTGGGGCAGGATCTGCCTAAGGTAGAATAGGTGGGTAGCGTCCTCTTCCCCCTTCCTTCAACCGAAGGGGGTTGAGGGAACGGGGGCTACCTATATATCTATCTAGATGCCTTTTCGACAAATTTGGATAATTTCAGGTAACACTACCATCCAAAACATTAATTTTTCCTTTATTGTAGAGCAGATTCCTTTCCTAATGTCTCTTAAGGGTAACAGATCCCCTAGCCTATATGGCCTCTTAAACTCAACGGCTCCCAAGCAAACAGTGCCTCTTAAACCCACAGAGTACCTCTTAGCAGATCCATTACCTTTAATGACTCTCAACACATCCCTAACTTACATTTGTTAAAAAGTCATTAATTTAACTGCTGTTTCTCTGGTTCAAATCATTATGGATACATGTTGTTGTTGTTGTTGTTCAACAAGCTCAGACCCTTCACTCAATAGAAACTGCGCCCATTAGCTGGTTGATCTCAGATGTCCTTGTGTGTTGAGGTGGGTCTCGTCAGCGCCGGGCCCAGGGTGTGGCATCACTCAGATGGGACAATGACTCTCTAGGAAGGTTGTGCTGTGACGATGGATGGTTGCTGCTGTCTATTGTCCTCCTCTGTTCTTGCAAGGGCTCGTTTATTGTAGCTTCTGCTGTGTGTGTGTGGGTGGGGGTGGGGGGGGGGGTGTATGTGTGTGTGTGGGGTGTGTGTGTGTGTGTGTGTGGGGTGTGTGTGTGTGTGTGTGGGGGGTGTGTGTGTGGGGTGTGTGTGTGTGGGGTGTGTGTGTGTGGGGGGGGGGTGTGTGTGTGTGTGTGTGTGGGGTGGGGTGTGTGTGTGTGGGGTGGGGTGTGTGTGTGTGGGGTGGGGTGTGTGTGAGTGGGGTGGGGTGTGTGTGTGTGGGGTGGGGTGTGTGTGTGTGGGGTGGGGTGTGTGTGTGTGTGGTGGGGTGTGTGTGTGGGGGTGGGTGTGTGTGTGTGTATATTCACCTATTTGTGCTTGCGGGGATTGAGCTCTGCTCTTTCGGCCCGCCTCTCAACTGTCAATCAATTAACTGTTGCTAACTACTGCTAACTTTTTTTTTCTCACACACACACGCACACACACGCGCGCACACGCACGCACACGCACGCACGCGCACGCACGCACACACACACACACACACACACACACACACACACACACACACACACACACACACACACACACACACACACACACACACACACACACACACACACACACACACACACAGGAATCTGTACACCAGTTGATTGACAGTTGAGAGGCGGGACCAAAGAGCCAAAGCTCAACCCCCGCAAGCACAAACAGGTGAGTACAAATAGGTGAGTACACACAGAGGAAGCAGCCCGTAACAGCTGTCTAACTCCCAGGTACCTATTTACTGTTAGATAACAGGGGGCATCAGGGATCAGGGGCGAAAGAAACTACCCATTTCGTTTCTCGCCAGCGCCGGGAATCGAACCCTGACCACAGGATTAAGCGCCCAGCATGCTGTCCACACAGCCACCGACGCCTGTGTGTGTGTACTTTGCCTATTGACATTGTCCGTTGGCTTAATACTGTTGGGTGTAATGCTACACGTATGATTCATGTCTAGACATCCACTAAACAAATACCTTTCTTCTCGTTACAGGTTGTGGCGACAATGATCGTAGCTCTGGGCCCCTTGGCAACGGGTCTGGGCAAGGGCTACTCCTCCCCAGCCCTCGCCTCCATGCAAATTCCCTCCTCCACGAACAGCTCTCACTCTCACGACTTCTCCATCACGCAAGAACAGGGGTCGTGGATCGCTTCCCTCTCGCTCCTGGGAGCCTTCTTCGGCGGCATCCCTGGAGGACTGGCCATGAGGCTAGGAAGGAAGAGCGTACTAGCCGTCGTGTCTCTACCTTTCGCCCTCTCTTGGCTGCTAACGGTCTTCGCCTCGAGTGTGTATATGGTCTACGCTTCTTCCTTCCTGTGTGGCATATGGTCAGCGGTGGTGTCGCTGGTCACTCCCGTCTACATCAGCGAAATCGCCCATCCGGAAATCCGTGGCTGTCTCTGCTCCGTAGCTAAGCTTACGGCTAATGTAGGCATGCTTCTCTCTTTCCTACTGGGCGTGTACCTCGACTGGCGCCAACTGGCTATGGTGGCCTCCATCGCCCCGGCGCTGCTCTTCCTGGCCCTCATGCTCATTCCCGAGACGCCCAGTTACCTGCTGTATCGCGGCCGCGAAGACGACGCCGCGACGTCTCTCTCCTGGCTGCGAGGAGGACTGGACGTCACGCAGGAGCTGGACACCATGAGGGCCAACATCGAGGCCATGCGGGAGAACACGGAGGTCACATGCTACCGGGAATGGCGCCGCGATCTCATCAAGCCCGTCCTCATCACCTGCGGCCTCATGGTCTTCCAGAAATTCAGCGGCGCCAATGCCTTTAATTTCTACGCCGTACCGATCCTGACCGAAGCCTTCGCTGGGATCAACCCTTACAGCGCCGCTGTGGTTGTCGGCCTCCTGCAGATCCTCGCGGGGATGGTGTCGTCGGTCCTGATCGACACTGTAGGTCGACTCCCGCTGTTGATAGTGTCGAATCTGCTGATGTCGACGGCGCTAGCAGGCTTCGGTACCTTCCTGTACGTCACGGGCAGCATCGGTGGCGGGGCAGGGCCGGGTTTAGACTGGATTCCTCTCACCTGCGCCTTAATATTCCAGGTGGCGTATGCTCTGGGAATCTCACCCATCGCCTGGATTTACATCGGCGAATTGTTCCCGCTGAAGCACCGGGGTTTAGGCGCCATCGCCAATTCCGTCAGTTACGCCTGTTCCTTCGCCAGTGTGAAGACCTTCGTAGACTTCCAGTTGCTATTGGGGCTCTATGGAGCCTTCTGGCTCTACGCGGGGATCTCGCTGGTCGGCCTGGTCTTCACCGTGGCACTGGTCCCGGAAACGAAAGGTCGCGGCCTCCAGGAAATGCAGGAAATCTACACGCCGAGGGAGTACACTCCCATCTACAATGAACAGGGAACGCAGAACAAGTTGATACCTTAATGTGTTCGTCTGGTGTTAAAGTGGTGTAGTGTGCTGAACTTTCAAGTGTACTAGAGCGACGCCAGGACCCGCGGCGAGAGGAAGGGGGGTGGGGGGGGGGGAGTGAATCTCGTGTGTAAACACAAGGATGCTAAACGGCTCGTCTGGTTCATCTCCAGTATGTGTGGTATAGGAACACTTGGTGTGTGCCAGCATCTCTGTCCCTGAAGATCTCGCGCTCATGTGCGCATGTGTGTGTGTGTGTGTGTGTGTGTGTGTGTGTGTGTGTGTGAGAGTGTGTGTGTGTGTGAGAGAGAGAGTGTGTGTGTGTGTTTTTATAGAGAGAAGATGAACACTTGTAATTAGACGTCTTTCGTACTGAAATTACTATTTTCTTAATGCTTATACCATAGATGTGTTTGAAGAGTTGGTATGCCGTGAAGAGCATACCATGTGGCCAAATACTGACTATATTGTAAATACTGTACAAAACCTCCCAAATGATGTGTAAGATAATTGTAATTTATTAGAGAAAACAACTAGTCTGTATATAGAAAGAATTTCTTTTTCTATTTCTCTTATAAACACTTTGTAACAATACTTATTCTGATAATAAAAGATTGTTGTAAAACTTGGAATTTGTAATAGATTTGTCACCCCACCACCACCCCACAGGAGAGAATACACAGGAACAACAGAAAACGAGATTTTTGGTCTATGAAAAAGTTGAATTCTTCCAGTCCAGCTGTAGAATGCTTCTACATGTCTCACTCTTCCTCTGGCAGGTGAGAGATGAGGGGTAGAGAAGCAGAAGGTTCTCTCCCTCCTCTCTACTCCTTCCAGCAGAAAGGCCAGAAATACAACACGCAAGAGACAACATCACGCAGTTACACAAATTGTATTTATTGACATCGCATAACCGATCTAATAACCCCTACTACGGGCTCACCATAGCCCGTGCTGCTTGGACTTTTTTGATCCAGGCAGCGAATCTTTAACAACAACAAACCTATCTAAAGAATTCTAAATTATGCAAATGCAAAATATTAAAAAAAAAAAAATACACAAAATCCTTTTTAATAATCCATAGAACTGCTCCCTGTTGCTACCTAGATGGTCAGACCTACGACTATTTTCCACAGGCTGTTGTAGTAGGCTCTAGGTATAATATTACCGCCAGTATACCTTGCCTGGTATACAGATATATTCTGCACGATCAGAAATACCAACCGTTTAAGGGTGGTCCCTGGAAAGTATATATATATATATAGTTTGTTCCAGTAGGCTATGACTGTTAGCGTGACCCTTCTCAAATGCATTATTTCTTGTTATATCGCCTCATATGACACTGGTTCTTATAGTCCATCACGGTGACTTAATACCACTGATGGATGGAATTAATTGCAGTCTATCATTCCTTAGAAAATAAATCAGTTGTCTGATGCATTCTTTGCAGTGTAATATTTACGTCACAAGTTCCCTTAAACGTTTCTAAGAAAGACGTAGAGAAAGGAGGGGAGAGAGAGAGAGAAAGACGTGGAGAAACGTTTGTAGAGAAAGGGGGAAGAAAGGAAAAAAATTAATAGAAACACAAGAGAGGCAAATACTATCAAAACAAAGCCAAAGACAGAGATCACCGACATAAATGACCATGAACTCTTTCCCTCCCCTCCCTCCCTCGCCCCATCTTCCCCTCTCTACCTCCCTCCCTCCCCCACCAAGCATACCCCTCCCTCATTCCCTCCCTAAACAGCCAAGAAGGCAACCCTGTAATTTCCCCGCATATCTTACTTATTTGTACAGCTCCAAGTCCCAGCGGGCAACCTGTTAAACTAACTCACATGGGAGCCGAGTTATAATTGCAATTAATTATCTCATTGTGTTCGTTATTAAGAGCATGGGAGAGCGTACAGTGTCCCCCATGAGTGAGACACATATACTACAGTGCCATCCCTTCATGTGTGAGACACAGAATAGCACTGTACCCCCATTTCTGTGGCGCTGACTTATCATGGCATCAAATCTTCACATTGTGCAATTTTTTCCCCCATATCTGATTTTTTCGTAATCGTGTACATCTCGATGATGAACAAAGCTAAATCTACACAATTTAAGGGTGAATTGAGTACATTTAATCAAGCCGCTGAGATGAGAAAATAAGGCCTCAGGATATTTACATAAAATGTCTTATCAAATAAATATTCCTAGAATAGCCCTAGCCCCAAATAAGCAGCCTTAAAGTACCTCGCTCTCACCCCCCCAGTCATGATAACATGATAACTCTTAACACAGTCTACTAGCCTCGAACTCTTGAACTCCAGTTTATGAATAGAGCTCTTGACTGATAACTATTCTCCGTGTGTGTGTGTGTGTGTGTGTGTGTGTGTGTGTGTGTGTGTGTGTGTGTGTGTGTACTCTTGCGTCCGCTACAAGTTGATTTACGGCTTCACTACGTCTTATTAATGAAGAAAACGGGATACGGTCGTGATATTTCTCGAGCAGGATATTCTATAGTGATATTGAGACCGTCTTGGTCTGATTTGCAGGGGGGGAGAAAAGCGTAAGATATCCAGCTGGAATTATGGCTTATTGTAAGTTGACCAGACCACACACACTAGAAGGTGAAGGGGCGACGACGACGACGTTTCGGTCCGTCCTGGACCATTCTCAAGTCGATTGTCGCCTGCATATGATTATTGTAGTGTTAAGCTACTTCTTTGTTGGGACTTGGTGAGTCCTTCACTCCATGCAAACCGTTCCTCACCTCCCCCCCCCCCCACACACACACATACACGTTCATTTCATCATCCCAGACGTTCAGTCAGTCGTTCTTCAATCTCAACACCTCAACAATCTCAACATCTCAACAGTAATCAATCACCACCACTTACCCAGCCTGTCATTCCTCACCCCATACACCCCCAGTCAGTTGTTTCTCATCCCCTACACACCCCCCAGCCAGCTGTCTCACACACCCCCCAGCCAGCTGTCTCACACACCCCAGCCAGCTGTCTCACACACACCCCAGCCAGCTGTCTCACACACACCCCAGCCAGCTGTCTCACACACCCCCCAGCCAGCTGTCTCACACACCCCCAGCCAGCTGTCTCTCACACACCCCCCAGCCAGCTGTCTCTCACACCCCCCAGCCAGCTGTCTCTCACACCCCCCAGCCAGCTGTCTCACACACCCCCCAGCCAGCTGTCTCTCACACACCCCCCAGCCAGCTGTCTCACACACCCCCAGCCAGCTGTCTCACACACCCCCAGCCAGCTGTCTCACACACCCCCCAGCCAGCTGTCTCACACACACCCCAGCCAGCTGTCTCACACCCCCCCAGCCAGCTGTCTCTCACACCCCCCAGCCAGCTGTCTCACACACCCCCCAGCCAGCTGTCTCACACACCCCCCAGCCAGCTGTCTCACACACCCCCAGCCAGCTGTCTCACACACACCCCCAGCCAGCTGTCTCTCACACACCCCCAGCCAGCTGTCTCACACACACCCCAGCCAGCTGTCTCTCACACACCCCCAGCCAGCTGTCTCACACACCCCCAGCCAGCTGTCTCACACACCCCAGCCAGCTGTCTCACACACACCCCACAGCTGTTGCTTTCATCCAAATACTCAACGAACTTAAATTATTTTAACAAGTAAATTATGAAAAAACAGCATTAGAAAAACACGAGATAAATGAAACCAAAATTATAATTAGCTTCAAGGTCTGCAAAACGGCCAACAAATCACCATTGTTGAATTATGCATAAAGTTTACTGTTTGGGTTTCCTAAACTATTTCAAAAACTCTTTTTAGACAATTTAGCTAAAATTTTAATATCAATTTGACTTATAAATATAAATTATAAATTTATACATTATAAATTGACGGGCAGAATGTTTCCGAGTTATAACAATGAATTGTGTGGCTTATATCATAGTTGTTTGCTGGGGGTTGAGCTTCGGTTCTTGATCCCCCGCCTCTCAACTGTCAATCAACTGGTGTACAGGTTCCTGAGCCTACTGGGCTCTATCATATCTCCACTTGAAACTGTGTTTGGAGTCAGCCTCCACCACATCACTGTCTAATGCATTCCATTTGTTAACTACCCTAAAGCTGTGTATTTACTATTTGTGGCTGCAGACTCGAGCTCTTTAACTATTTTCTATTATCTATTTTGAAGATAATCTATTTTCCTCTATTATATCTACTACATATATTTCTAACACACACACATCCCCAGGAAGCAGCCCGTAGCAGATGTCTAACTCCCAGGTACCTATTTACTGCTAGATAAACAGGAGCATCAGGGTTAAAGAAACTCTGCCCATTTATTCTTGCCTCGGCGGGAATTAGAAGCCTTTAGAACTACGATTCCCAAGCGCTGTCCTCTCAGCCGCAAGGCCCCTTGTGTGTGTGGGAGAGAAAGAACATGTTTATATTAGTGAAAATAGAAAAAGACACATTTTATATATTACAATATTCTCTCATGTAGTGTGGCTTCACAATACCAGCAACATTCGATACCATAGGGGAGCCGGTCGGCCGAGCGGACAGCACGCTGGACTTGTGATCCTGTGGTCCTGGGTTCGATCCCAGGCGCCGGCGAGAAACAATGGGCAGAGTTTCTTTCACCCTATGCCCCTGTTACCTAGCAGTAAAATAGGTACCTGGGTGTTAGTCAGCTGTCACGGGCTGCTTCCTGGGGGTGGAGGCCTGGTCGAGGACCGGGCCGCGGGGACACTAAAAAGCCCCGAAATCATCTCAAGATAACCTCAAGATAGCATTTTGTCTTTGTCCCAAAAAATAACGCGGCTGATATACGCACGAGGAAAAAAAAATAGAAATAAAAAGCTGAAAAATTCACCGACAAAAATAAGCGAAATAATACAAAGTTTAATATTAATATCAGGAAGAGATAAGAGAAGTGTAGCGAGGCGAGGCTATGAATGGTCCCATCTGTATGTATGCCGCAGACACAGCTGCTGCCCAACCACTGTGTTAGGCTGCTGGACCAGACCGCTCCTACTTCCTCCTGCTGCTCCTCCTCCTCTTCCTCTCACTCTCCCCCACTCTCATAACAGGATGCTGCCTCTCTTGCTACTACTGTTGTAACTGCTACTTCTGCTGCCTCTGCTTCCCTATACTACCACTACTGCTTCTACTGAAACTACTAATACCACTAATACTAATTTTGCACTAATATTTTTTTTTTAATTTTGCCCCGAGGGGCAAGTTTATTGGGCAGCGTCACTCATCTTGTGAGTGGACACACCGCCATAGTGACAGTATTGGGCAGCGCCACTCATCCTGTGAGTGGACACACCGCCATAGTGACAGTATTGGGCAGCGTCACTCATCCTGTGAGTGGACACACCGCCATAGTGACAGTATTGGGCAGCGCCACTCATCTTGTGAGTGGACACACCGCCATAGTGACAGTATTGGGCAGCGCCACTCATCTTGTGAGTGGACACACCGCCATAGTGACAGTATTGGGCAGCGCCACTCATCTTGTGAGTGGACACACCGCCATAGTGACAGTATTGGGCAGCGCCACTCATCCTGTGAGTGGACACACCGCCATAGTGACAGTATTGAGCAGCGCCACTCATCCTGTAAGTGGACACACCGCCATAGTGACAGTTTTGGGCAGCGCCACTCATCCTGTGAGTGGACACACCGCCATAGTGACAGTATTGGGCAGCGCCACTCATCCTGTGAGTGGACACACCGCCATAGTGACAGTATTGAGCAGCGCCACTCATCCTGTGAGTGGACATACCGCCATAGTGACAGTATTGAGCAGCGCCACTCATCCTGTGAGTGGACACACCGCCATAGCAGCATGTACAACACTCCCCAATAGGAAGAAAACCCGCTGGGTTGTTGGTCCTGTCACTTCCTGCACTAATATTAATTCAAATATTAGTATTAGTACTGAGTTTTCCTACTGCTAGGATACTGCTGTTTTACACTTGTATACCGCGCCAGTTTTAAGTTTACATTGCAAATTGGGATGTAAACTCTGGTCGTGATTCATACATCCTGCTGTATCTGGTTTTGTAGTTATATACTACAACAACTGTTGCTTCTGCAACTGCTACTGCGCTACGGCTCAAGTGCTGCCATCACAACTACTGAATCCTATGAAGCACTTACTAGTTTCTATGCACGAAAGACCACGAGGCTTCCTGTGTGATTGACCCCTTCTCTCTCTCTCTCTCTCTCTCTCTCTCTCTCTCTCTCTCTCTCTCTCTCTCTCTCTCTCTCTCTCTCTCTCTCTCTCTCTCTCTCTCTCTCTCTCTCTCTCTCTCTCTCTCTCTCTCTCTCTCTCTCTCTCTCTCTCTCTCTCTCTCTCTCTCTCTCTCTCTCTCTCTCTCTCTCTCTCTCTCTCTCTCTCTCTCTCTCTCTCACTTAAGTGTCAAGCATGACACAGTCTTCAGTGGACTGTCAATATGTATACTTTCATAACTTATCCCTTTTTCAATTTAACTTTCACCAGGAAAAAAAATTTTGCAAAAAAAAATATACCCGTCTCAAAAGAGTACTCTTTATCTTCCAAAATATATTCAGAAGGTATCGCATGTACTTTATTGACTTTAAATAAACTTTGCCTCGTTAATGACGTCGAAATTATAGAAACACAAATTTTCTAAGAGTATTTATATAATAACATGGAATAAAGATCTTCGAAGTGTCTGAACAGTAACGAATGTTGAGGTAATTTTTGGTATGGAAATCTGTCGCTCGTCCAGAATGATTGCGTTATTAGTGTGACGTTGGCGTTAAGTGTAAGTTAAGGACTCCATTGATGTAGACACTGACTTACTTGTACTGCCTGGTTGGCTGGTTGGCTGGCTGGCTGGCTGGCTGGTTGGCTGGCTGGCTGGTTGGCTGGCTGGTTGGCTGGCTGGTTGGTTGGCTGGCTGGTTGGTTGGTTGGCTGGTTGGCTGGTTGGCTGGTTGGCTGGCTGGCTAGGTGAGTAGCAGGCTAGCTAGCTTACAGGCAGGCTGGCAGACTGGCAGGCTGGCTGGGAGGGTGGCAGGCAGGCAGGCAGGCAGGCAGGCAGGCTGGCAGGCAGGCAGGCAGGCAGGCAGGCAGGCAGGCAGGCAGGCAGGCTGGCTCCTGTTGCACCTTACACCTTTACACTAGTCAGCCGCCTGCGTAGGAATGCGTAATGTAAATAAACTCGGGCCCTGGTTCGCATCTCCTGCGTCATCTGGTTTTGTTGTCATATGTCACAGTAGAGCTCTTTCTTATTTTATTCTCGGTTCGTGTTCTCCTCTACGGTCCTGCAGCAAGGGGTTTGACACCTGTGGAGGCACCTCTGTTGCAGCATCTGTATTGACCTCTATTACAAGAGCTGTATTGATTTATTTGTTGCAGTAGCTGTATTGAGTTCTCTATTACAGCGTCTCTATTGACATATCTGTCGCTGCAGCTGTATTGAGATCTCTGTTGAAGCATCTATACCTGGTTGATACCTGGTTGATGGGGTTCTGGGAGTTCTTCTACTCCCCAAGCCCGGCCCGAGGCCAGACTTCACTTGTGAGAGTTTGGTCCACCAGGCTGTTGCTTGGAGCGGCCCGCAGGCCCACATACCCACCACAGATATATTCAGATCCAGTATAACACGTCTCTCAATCTCTCAAATATAGAGTAAACTCTATAATAAATAAACCGAACAGCTGAATGGTCTTATAAACATTGATGCTTCCGATGTTTGCATTAAAAAAAAAGGAATTTGACACTATCTTAAGATCTTGAGGATATCTTGAGATGATTTCGGGGCTTAGTGTCCTCGCGGCCTGGTCCTCGACCAGGCCTCCATCCCCCCAGGAAGCAGCTCGTGACAGCTGACTAACTCCCAGGTACCTATTTACTGCTAGGTAACAGGAGCATCAGGGTAAAAGAAACTCTGCCCATTGCTTCTCGCCGGCGCCCGGGATTGAACCTGGGACCACAGGATCACGCGTCCAGTGTTCTGTCCGCTCACTAAAATTACATATTTGGCCAAACTTGTCATCCACTCTTGGCTTTCAAAAGGGAGCGTGATAATTACCTCTAAATAATACTTGATCAACCAGTCTGTGAATCCTCCATCACACAAAGAGCACCGACGCCTATAACAGCCTGCTTGACCACCCATACTATACCAACCAGGAGGCCTTTGATCCTCGAAACCAGCTCTAGGTAACTTCAAGGTAACGCAAGATAGTTAAATACCACATTAATCACCAGTCCTCCCCATCTTGCACCTGTGACAGGATGAACAACCCAGCGGGTTTTCTTCCTATTGGAGAGTGTTGTACATTCTGCTATGGCGGTGTGTCCACTCAAAAGATGAGTGGCGCTGCCCAATACTGTCACTATGGCGGTGTGTCCACTCAAAAGATGAGTGGCGCTGCCCAATACTGTCACTATGGCGGTGTGTCCACTCACAAGATGAGTGACGCTGCCCAATACTGTCACTATGGCGGTGTGTCCACTCACAAGATGAGTGACGCTGCCCAATACTGTCACTATGGCGGTGTGTTCACTCACAGGATGAGTGGCGCTGCCCAATACTGTCACTATGGCGGTGTGTCCACTCACAAGATGAGTGACGCTGCCCAATACTGTCACTATGGCGGTGTGTTCACTCACAGGATGAGTGACGCTGCCCAATACTGTCACTATGGCGGTGTGTCCACTCACAAGATGAGTGACGCTGCCCAATACTGTCACTATGGCGGTGTGTTCACTCACAGGATGAGTGGCGCTGCCCAATACTGTCACTATGGCGGTGTGTCCACTCACAAGATGAGTGGCGCTGCCCAATACTGTCACTATGGCGGTGTGTCCACTCACAAGATGAGTGGCGCTGCCCAATACTGTCACTATGGCGGTGTGTCCACTCACAAGATGAGTGGCGCTGCCCAATACTGTCACTATGGCGGTGTGTCCACTCACAGGATGAGTGGCGCTGCCCAATACTGTCACTATGGCGGTGTGTCCACTCACAAGATGAGTGGCGCTGCCCAATACTGTCACTATGGCGGTGTGTCCACTCACAAGATGAGTGGCGCTGCCCAATAAACTCGCCCCCTCGGGGCAAAATTAAAAAAAAAAATTATCTCGCACCTGATCACATAACTTAATACAGCAGTCTCTTTGACAAGGACCCGTCACTTCACCTACAAGCTTAGTATAGCTTCACTTCAGTTGCCAAGACCACAGCTAGGCTGCCAAGGCTAGTGCCACTCAGACCAGATGGGACTAAGCCAGACAGAACGGTATTACAGAGTTAGACAAAACGGGTGTCACAAACCCAGACAAAAACGGGTGTCACAAACCCAGACAAAAACGGGTGTCACAAACCCAGACAAAAACGGGTGTCACAAACCCAGACAAAAACGGGTGTCACAAACCCAGACAAAACGGGTGTCACAAACCCAGACAAAAACGGGTGTCACAAACCCAGACAAAAACGGGTGTCACAAACCCAGACGAAACGGGTGTCACAAACCCAGACGAAACGGGTGTCACAAACCCAGACGAAACGGGTGTCACAAACCCAGACAAAACGGGTGTCACAAACCCAGACAAAACGGGTGTCACAAACCCAGACAAAACGGGTGTCACAAAGTCAAACAAAAACGGGTGTCACAAACCCAGACAAAAACGGGTGTCACAAACCCAGACAAAACGGGTGTCACAAAGTCAAACAAGACGGTACAACAAAGCCAAAACGGCACGACATTACATTTCTGGCTCCCACGATGCTGTCTAAGCCAGCAAGCACATCCCAGCTTCAACTTTGTGCTTGTAACACCAGCTACACATCACAGCTCCCACCCCCCAGCCTGGTAACATCTACCGTCCCGTCTAGCACATCACTCTGTCCACGGCGGACAGAAGAAAATGTACATATGCTGATTAGCATTTTAAATGAATGGCCACGTCTGTGGCGGTAAGACCAGCTAAAGAGACTCAACCGCTTATTTCTCAGCAGTAGTGACCTTCAGTACGCTTAATACGGCGCGCTTAATACGGCGCGCTTAATACGATGCGCTTAATACGGCGCGCTTAATACGGCGCGCTTAATATATGTATAAGTTTTCTGTTAAGTTGATGATCAAATTCTGCTCGCATCGACCATAGATACTAATAAAGCCTTGATAGGAATGTATGAAAGATATAGTGCAGAATACAACCATAATTTCAGTCCAGCCAAATGTGTTGTATTTCCCCTAAACTGTCCAACCACTTTGACTGGACGGTAGAGCGACGGTTTCGCTTCATGCAGGTCGGCGTTCAATCCAAGATCGTCCAAGTGGTTGGGCACCATTCCTTTTCGCTCCGTCTCATCCCAAATCCTTATCCTGACCCCTTCCAAGTGCTATATAGTCGTAATGGCTTGGCGCTTTCCCCTGAAAATTCTCTTTCCCTTAAACTCACAGGATTAGTTTTATATTGATCCCAGATTAAAATGACTGGTCATTTTAATCCAGTCATTTTATGACTGGATTAAAATGACATAAAATTTTATGTCATTTTAATCCAGTGACATATTAA
This sequence comes from Procambarus clarkii, assembly GCF_040958095.1. NCBI lineage: Eukaryota > Metazoa > Arthropoda > Malacostraca > Decapoda > Cambaridae > Procambarus > Procambarus clarkii. Next base: position 14,649,080 of record NC_091212.1, on the reverse strand, counting down.
ACTGGATTAAAAGTTTAATATGTCTTGACCATATTAAACACAGTGATTTCTGTATTCTGGAAAGCATCTGGAGGCATATTATTTCCTCAAAGACTGATTGTTGGTCTGATTGTCGTCTTCAGTTGTTCTGATTGGTCGAGATTACTTTTTAGGTTTCAGTTGTTCTGATTGGTCGAGATTACTTTCACGCTGGACCAGTACTATGTGTAGCTGTAGGGTAGGACTGACCTGCCACCCGTCCACGCTCGTTTTCCAGTTCGTCCTCCCAAGATTTCCCAAATATCAAGAAAACTGTGTCAATTTAAAGTGTCCTCTTCTAACCTTACCAGAGGACCCAAAACAGAAAACGGGGGACAGTACGTCACTTTCGCCAGTCGCTTCCATTTTCTAGTACGACCATTTTTTTGGGCCTTATGTAACGCCTACGGGCGAAAAGCGACGTTTTTTGTAGGAGGACATCTATGGAATTAGCCTAGAAAAACGGCACAAGATCTTGACAGATAAAGATCGCATGTGATCTCTACCTCACGGAGGCCTGGTCGAGGACCGGGCCGCGGGGACGTTGAGCCCCGAAATCATCGCAAGGTAAGGTACCTGATGGTGATTGGAAATCAAAATAATCGGTCCACAATCGACATTTATAAGATGTAGTGCTAATCTTGAAGGCGGAGGACCATTTTCTGGGACTGTACCGGTTAGGGAAATGTCTGTACTATTCACAGAGTGAATAGTTACGAGAGTGAACACACTAACGTGATGTATTAATGAGAAAATCCGTCAGATTTGGTTTCGGGGCGTGTGTGTGTGGGGGGGGGGGACTTCCCACCGCACAAGTTCGAATCCACATCACGGCTCCTACGGATTTTCTGTACTAATCTTCTATATTATTTCTTCTCTTTCTCCTTATTTCCTCTCTCCCCTCCTTTCTCCCTTCTCTCTCTCCTCCTTTCTCCCTCTCTCCTCCCAAGTCTTCCTTCTGTTATCCAGACGTATCAATTTGCTTACGGTAGGATGAGGGGATCATTATTCTTGTTGACACCTGTTTCTAGTTTGAGATATATACAAGAGTTGTTGTTACATTCTTGTACAGCCACTAGCACGCGTAGCGTTTCGGGCAGGTCCCTGGAATACGATCCCCTGCCGCGAAGAATCGTTTTTTCATCCAAGTACACATTTTACTGTTGCGTTAAACAGAGGCTACAGTTAAGGATTTGCACCCAGTAAATCCTCCCCGGCCAGGATACGAACCCATGACATAGCGCTCGCGGAACGCCAGGCGAGTGTCTTACCACTACACCACGGAGACTGTCAGTTACCCTTGGCCTGCCTCTGGTGCTCAGAGGAGGCCACGTACACCTGACTCTACCTTCTCAACCTATTCCATCTGTTTCTACCTTCGTGCGACCTCCAAGCACATATCAGCTCGTTGAGTGAGCTCAAGTGGTAGGAGTGTGTTGTGATTGGGTGGGGAGAGGGGGGTAGGGGGGTTGGAGGGTCATGGTGGGGTGTGGTGGAGGATTATGGTGAAGGTGGAAGAGTAGGGTCAGTGGAGGTGGCTTAGGGTGGAGTAAGGGGGTTGGGGTAATGGCTATCGTAGATAGAAGAGGGGGTCAGGGGATGTGGGGGGCAGTGATTGGGGTGGATTGGGTGTGTAGGAAGGGGTAAGGGGGTAGTGGGTGTAGGGAGAGAAGGAGGGGGTGGTCCTCTCACCTTCAAGAAGGCCAAGAAGTATTCAAGAACAGCTTAAGAACGCCAGCATACAAGAACAAAGGAACATTTGCCTATATGTGGCGCAGCTCATTCCTCGCCAGCTTAGCACCCGTGTCAAGCTTGGGGGAATTAAAGCGTGTCAAAATATTGGCCTAATGACGGTTCGCGGTCAGGCAGGCGGTCAAGGGGAGACAAGCGGATAATTAGAAGAGATCTTGGCCTAACCAGATGATGTCCGAGGCGCTCATGTTCGAGGCAAGCTCCATATTGGGAGTGCTTGCAATTTCACTACAGCACAGGAGCTTTCACGTTGTGGTCGACGGGGTTAAAAATTGTGGCTGTATTAAGTGTGAGGACAGGATGGCTCCGTAGCCTCTTGGCATTCCTTCTCTTTTTTCTCTTTATCTCTGTCTCTCCCTCTTTCTCTCCATCTGTCTTCCTCCCTCTTTCTTTCAGTCTCTGTTTCCCTCCCTCTTTCTCTCTTTCTCTGTCTCCCTCCCTCTCTCTTTCTCTGTCTCCCTCTCTCTTTCTGTCCATCTCTGTCTCCACTACTTACACGCGTATTTTATCAGTATTAACTTATCTTGTTGGTCACACTTAACATAAGTTCAGCCTTGACCTTTAAGTATTTTCAATGCACTATTAATATTCTCTTTATTCGACATATTTGTACACGCGAGTCATGTAGTCTGTCAATCTATGTCTCTCAAGAACGCAACGTCAATGAGGAAGGAACTTATCAACGCTCTTCTTTGAGGAAGAACATATGCCTTGACAATTCACAAATTGATGCATTAAGAACAAAGAGACGCAACAAAAGACTGAAATATAAGAATACCATTTAGGAATCTAAATAAATAAGCATGTCACTGTACACCACGTATGTGAGACCAATCCAGGAACATGAAAACCCATAGTGAAAGCCCCTATCTTATAACAAAATGAAATTTATAAAGAGGTCAGAAGTTTGTGATTTTCAGTCCCAGAATTATTTGGCTTACACTCCCTCCCTCTTTCCTCCCATCACACACACACACACACACACACACTCACTCACTCACTCACTCACTCACTCACTCACTCACTCACTCACTCACTCACTCACTCACTCACTCACTCACTCACTCACTCACTCACTCACTCACTCACTCACTCACTCTCTCACTCTCTCACTCTCTCACTCACTCACTCACTCACTCTCTCACTCTCTCACTCTCTCACTCTCTCACTCACTCACTCACTCACTCACTCACTCACTCACTCACTCACTCACTCACTCACTCACTCACTCACTCACTCACTCACTCACTCACTCACTCACTCACTCACTCACTCACTCACTCACTCACTCACTCACTCACTCACTCACTCTCTCTCTCTCTCTCTCTCTCTCTCTCTCTCTCTCTCTCTCTCTCTCTCTCTCTCTCTCTCTCTCTCTCTCTCTCTCTCTCTCTCTCTCTCTCTCTCTCTCTCTCTCTCTCTCTCTCTCTCTCTCTCTCTCTCTCTCTCTCTCTCTCTCTCTCTCTCTCTCTCTCTCTCTCTCTCTCTCTCTCTCTCTCTCTCTCTCTCTCTCTCTCTCTCTCTCTCTCTCTCTCTCTCTCTCTCTCTCTCTCTCTCTCTCTCTCTCTCTCTCTCTCTCTCTCTCTCTCTCTCTCTCTCTCTCTCTCTCTCTCTCTCTCTCTCTCTCTCTCTCTCTCTCTCTCTCTCTCTCTCTCTCTCTCTCTCTCTCTCTCTCTCTCTCTCTCTCTCTCTCTCTCTCTCTCTCTCTCTCTCTCTCTCTCTCTCTCTCTCTGGAATGAGGAATGAAAAGGAAAATGAGGAATCATCATAGAGACATAAAATACTTATGAGGGTTGACAGGATGGAAAAAAAAAAATTGAAAATGTTTATAATAATTACCAAGGGATAACTCGACTAATAGTGTTATTTCAGTGATTACAGCTTCGAGGTATATAGTAATGTGAGAACACACACACACGCATAATAGTGAACTGGGTAAGGGAGCACCTGAAGGACAGGAACCAGAGTCAGAGAGAAGGATTCAAGCTGGAGGAATGTAACAAATAGGGTCCCACAAGGCTCTGTCTTGGGACCGCTGCTGTTCCTAGTTTATGTGAACACTTAGTAATCCTTGCAAGCCCGAGGGAGTGAGCTCGGACATGTCAATATTTGCAGATGATACAATGAAGATCAGGAACGTGGAAACAGATGACTGCAGAAAGTTACAGGAGAACCTTGACAAGCTCCAGGAGTGGTCAAACAAATGGTTGCTGGAATTCTATCCCAACAAGTGTAAGGTAATCAAAATTGGAGAGAGGGAAGACTAGATCTACACAAGAAGGGAAAGGCAATTACAGGAATCGGAAAGGGAGAAAGATTTGGGAGTGGCTATAATTCCAACACTAACACCAGAGCCACACACAAACAGGATGACATCGGCAGCATATGGGACCTAAATCAGAACCCTTCAAGGCAATATACAAAACATTTGTTGAACATCATCACCTTGTGAAGCATGAAGCCAAAACTGAAAAAGTACAAACGTTTGCAACAAGATTGGTGCCAGGGATAAGAGAGCTACGCTACGAAGATAGGCTACGGGAATTATATCCCACAACCCTAGAGAATAGAAGGAACAGAGGAGATATGATCATAACATACTAAGGTAAATAGATAAGGTACAAAAGGATAGCCTCTTGAGACTGAGAGAAATCAGGACAAGAGGACAAAGTAATCGCAAATGAGCTGAAGTACCGTTAGGAAGTACTCGTACTCTGTACCGATGGTCAGTAAACTCTGAAAGAAGAAGTTGTGGAAGCCAACTCCATCCACAACTTTCAGGCCAGATTCGACAATGAATTTGAACATAAGAATAGTTAAATTGAAACGCATCAAGTAAAAAAAGAGAAGTAGGCGTCGGGTAGTAGGCTTAGAAGCCGTTAATAAATGCAACAGGTTAGGCATAGCAGCCGTTAATAAAAGCAACAGGTTAGGCATAACAGCCGTTAATAAAAGCAACAGGTTAGGCATAACAGCCGTTAATAAAAGCAACAGGTTAGGCATAACAGCCGTTAATAAAAGCAACAGGTTAGGCATAACAGCCGTTAATAAAAGCAACAGGTTAGGCATAGCAGCCGTTAATAAAAGCAACAGGTTAGGCATAGCAGCCGTTAATAAAAGCAACGGGTTAGGCATAGCAGCCGTTAATAAAAGCAACAGGTTAGGCATAGCAGCCGTTAATAAATGCAACGGGTTAGGCATAAAAGCCGTTGCAGCTAAATCGATACAGAAAACTCAATGTAAACACAGAAAATCACACTAACGCGATACACATCAATGAGAAAATCTCCCGGGGCTTTCCAGGGGACAGGAAGCCTTGGTTCCCATCCTCTCAGAGATGACAAAATGGTAACAATCCGAGGAGAGAGTTATTACATTAATTGAATAACGTTCGGAAGGTGGGGGGCCAGGAGCTAAACTCGACCCTTGTAAGCCAAACATTGTGATAGTTAGGCCGAAGGTTGCACTTGAGAGCCAGCCCTCCACACCATCCCTCAGTCCATACTTGAGGTTCGAACTGCAATTGTATCAAGGACTTTGTTTACCACCCTTCCCCAATCCACTTTTGCATTCTCTTCCTGTTATTTTTCTCTTCCTCCTCCTGTGCCTTCTTCCTGTTATCTATTGCACAATATTTAGTTGATTCTCTTCAAGTTTATTGTTTCTACCGCATCAGTTTCCATTTTGAGGGCTTCATCCACTTGTCACTTTTTCCAATTTCTGCTCTTGACATTCTTTGGTCTCAAAGAACTCTAAGTTTTTTCTCCACGATGTATTCATTTCTCAAGAGTTTGGCATTCGTTTGTCCAAGATAGTGACTTAATTTAAAGAAAATAATCTTGTTAATAGTAAAATACTTTTGTGTAAAGTATCCGCGTTTGTGTAGGAAATCTTGCCTAGGACAACAAGGGCACAGAGCAGAGCGGCGATCCTCACGCAATTCCCAGAACATTTTGCCACAAAAGACGAGCACAACGCTGATGTTATTACACAGATTTCGCGAAAGTTTTCGACTAGTGTGACCATATGGTGTTATTGTGCACACAAAAATTGCACAAAAGGGAATTACTGGCAGAGTAGAAAGATGGATCTTTAATTTTATAATGAACAGAAGCCAGAGACTAAAGTGAAGAATGAAAAATCCGAACCATTCACCATGAAAAGTTCAGTCCCGCAAGGTGAATATTATCGTCTAGGGGTAAATACTTCCGTCTAGGGTAAATACTTCCGACTAGGGGTAAATACTTCCGTCTAGGGGTAAATACTTTCGTCTAGGGTAAATACTTTCGTCTAGGGTAAATACTTTCGTCTAGGGGTAAATACCTCCGTCTAGGGGTAAATACTTTCGTCTAGGGTAAATACTTCCGTCTAGGGGTAAATACTTTCGTCTAGGGTAAATACTTCCGTCTAGGGTAAATACTTCCGTCTAAGGTAAATACTTTCGTCTAGGGTAAATACTTTCGTCTAGGGTAAATACTTTCGTCTAGGGTAAATACTTTCATACCAGAAGGCATGGCAGAATGTGCAGAATACCCCCGTTGAAAAGCAGAGGTGCAACAGGTACTCAGAGAGAGAACTCAATCAACAACAGAGGCCCGAGACTGTTCAACACGCTTCCACTACACATAAGGGACATAACTGGCCGACCCCTCACAGTGTTCAAGAGAGAACTATCAACATCAGAGGCCCGAGACTGTTCAACACGCTTCCACTACACATAAGGGACATAACTGGCCGACCCCTCACAGTGTTCAAGAGAGAACTGGATAAACACCTCCAAAGGATACCTGATCAACCAGGTTGTGACTCATACGTCAGGCTGCGAGCAGCCGCGTCCAACAGCCTGGTTGACCAGTCCAGCAACCAGGAGGCCTGGTCGACAACCGGGCCGCGGGGACGCTAAGCCCCGAAATCATCACCGGCTAGTGTTGGTACCCCTGCAGGTCCATGAATACCAACCACGAGCTCTAATGTTCAACATTATTTTATTATGCACATACATATAAATTATGTACAATAATATGTGCATATTTTAAGTACATACCAGAAAACCTTGCGTATTACTGGCTTCATTACATATACAATCTATGCACATACCATGGGCGCCTGACAGCTGAGTGGAGAGCGCTTCGGATTCGTAGTCCTGAGTTTCCGGGTTCGATCCCCGGTGGAGGCGGAGACAAATGGGCAACAAGTTTCTTTCACCCTGATGCCCCTGCTACCTAGCAGTAAATAGGTACCTGGTAGTTAAACAGCTGCTACGGTCTGCTTCCTGGCGGTGTGTGTAACAAAAAGGAGGTCTGGTCGTGGACCGGGCCGCGGGGACGCTAAGCCCCGAAATCATCTCAAGATAACAAGATAACCATTCTTTTGGCATACATACTTGTCCATACTTTTTGCCCGAAACGCTATGCGTACTTTAAGTATTAAGTATTAAGTAGCCGCTATGTGGCTTTAAGTATTGTATACCTAAATAAATCTCTATAAATTACCTCTATAAATCCAACATTATGTTTGTAAATCAACTACGTATGTACTTTCCCGAATAAAATTTACTTTACCAATGAACCAATGTGACATGTTCGTATGGTTATTTGATAACTAAAAATATTGTTATTATATTTGCGAGAAGTGGAGATGAGTAGTGATCAGTGATGGGCCTCTGGCGTGAGGCGGGCACTACTATACTATACTAATATTATATATATATATATATATATATATATATATATATATATATATATATATATATATATATATATATATATATATATATATATATATATATATATGAGGCACATATTGAGAGGATAATGAGAGCTTTGGAACCAGTGACCACTGTATAATTCTAAATGTAGGAAGGTAGTCAAACCCTGGGACAACAGAAGGGGGGCAACAGAAGGGGGGCAACAGAAGGGAAAGGAACTACAAGGGAGAGAGACAGAGAAGACAACATATATATGAAGATAACAAATGATAATTTATAATCACGTATAATTAATGGCGCGCAGTTCCACGAATCTTGCTGACGGCCAAGACAGGATTGTATCACGTCTCACGATGGATGCCAGACAGCTGAAAGGGGTCATGCATGCGTGTTCACACTACTTGTTGCCTCAGCCTGGTGCTTGGGTCACCCCGCTGCTTGGGTCACCCCGCTCCTTGGGTCAACTCAGCATCAATCAGCCAAAGAAAATTTGAAGAAAACTAACGAGAAATAACGGTAACAAATTGAGACATATATTCAGCATCACAATACATGGAAACATCTCTTATCTGTCTATCTCTCTGTCTATCTCCCCGTCGCTATCTGTCTGTCTGTATTTCCGTCAGTCACTGCCTGAGTATCTCGGTCTCTGTGTCGCAACCTCTTTGTCTGTGTTGCTGGATAATGTATCCATACATAGTAAGGATTGTAAACCTCGTGAGGTATACTTCGTGTGGTGGGTACCCACTTTCTCGAAGTACAGTATATACACTGAACGTTAACTGAAGTCCTGGACTATGTTAAGAGCTAAATATATATACTTGCAGATTGGTCAGTAAGCTATTGTGGTGGTCTTAATGTCAGCTATTGTGGTGGTCTTAATGTCAGCTATTGTGGTGGTCTTAATGTCAGCTATTGTGGTGGTCTTAATGTCAGCTATTGTGGTGGTCTTAATGTCAGCTATTGTGGTGGTCTTAATATAAACCTTTCGTGGTTGGTAGGCCTTAAGAATCTTTAACCCATAACCAAACCAATCCTAGCAGGTAATGTAATTTAAGTCCAATCTGTGGTAAGAATCACATTAATCCATTGTTGTCAAGTGAGGGATTATCAGTTAAAGAAAAATAAAACTACTCTCATCTCTGGTGAGCTCCAGCTGACAATGACCAGACCACACACTAGAAGGTGAAGGGACGACGACGTTTCGGTCCGTCCTGGACCATTCTCAAGTCGATTGTCTTGAGAATGGTCCAGGACGGACCGAAACGTCGTCGTCCCTTCACCTTCTAGTGTGTGGTCTGGTTTATTATACTTTAACCACGTTATTGTGACTCATCGCCTCCAGCTGACAATTCTTACTGAGGTCTTGGTGAATCAGAGGATTAAACACCACTCCGTTTTGCTGGTCCTATTCTCTCTACAAACCCACCGACCAAAAAAAAAAAGAACGTTGCTTGAAAGAGGATCCGACGTTCTCATTCTCTTAAGGTCCGACCAGCCGCTCACAAAGAAAATTTCAACCAAAGCCTTTTTTCTTGTTGTTTAAATTACCAAGTGCCAACTGCGTGTGAAGGTCAGGTTACGATGAGGTCAGGAGTTAGGCCACAGGAGACGCCTTGAATTATATTTTTAGCGTGTAGCAAGTCCTCTTGCGGGTAACAGGTGGTAACAGATCAACAGCAGAGGAAACCTTCTTGGAATCTAAATAAGAGTGTCACAAGTCAAGCCTGGGGCCCTTGGGCCGAGCTTGGGGAGTATAAGAACTAACAGAACCCCATGAAGCAGGTATATGTGGGCCTGCGGGCCGCTCCAAGCAACAGCCTGGTGGACCAAACTCTCACAAGTCAAGCCTGGCCTCGGGCCGGGCCTGGGGAGTAGAACTACTCCCAGAACCCCATCAAGCAAGTATATGTGGGCCTGCGGGCCGCTCCAAGCAACAGCCTGGTGGACCAAACTCTCACAAGTCAGCCTGGCCTCGGGCCGGGCTTGGGCAGTAGAAGAACTCCCAGAACCCCATCAAGTAAGTATATGTGGGCCTGAGGGCCGCTCCAAGCAACAGCCTGGTGGACCAAACTCTCACAAGTCAAGCCTGGCCTCGGCCCGGGCTTGGGCAGTAGAAGAACTCCCAGAACCCCATCAAGCAAGTATATGTGGGCCTGCGGGCCGCTCCAAGCAACAGCCTGGTGGACCAAACTCTCACAAGTCAAGCCTGGCCTCGGCCCGGGCTTGGGCAGTAGAAGAACTCCCAGAACCCCATCAAGCAAGTATATGTGGGCCTGCGGGCCGCTCCAAGCAACAGCCTGGTGGACCAAACTCTCACAAGTCAAGCCTGGCCTCGGGCCGGGCTTGGGGAGTAGAAGATCTCCCAGAACCCCATCAACCAGGTATATGTGGGCCTGCGGGCCGCTCCAAGCAACAGCCTGGTGGACCAAACTCTCACAAGTCAAGCCTGGCCTCGGGCCGGACTTGGGGAGTAGAACTACTCCCAGAACCCCATCAACCAGGCAACAAGAGATAAAAACCTGTGGGTGTTGAACCTGACCATTCGAGGCTCACATGAAACGGAAATCACAGGAGGAGGTTAAAACTGCTTTAATATACTTCAATACAGAGTCATCTAAGATCCCTATATACTACGTATGGCAGACCAATCTTGGAATATGCTGCTCCAGCGCGGTGTACGTATGTGGTTTAACACAAAGAAGTAGTTCAGTGGTGAGCACTAAACTAGTACCAGAGCTGGGAGGGATGATTTTTGAGGAAACACTAAAAAAAAATTGAACCTCATGTCACTGGAAGGCAGAAGAGTTAGGGGAGACGTGATTACAACATATAAAATCCCCATATAAATTAGCAGAGCAGACAAGGACAAAATATTATAAATGGGAAGTAAACAGATGGAAGCTAATTAAACAGATGATGGAAGCTAATTAAAGAGATGATCCATCTGTTAAACAGATAAACAGATATTCGGTCGAAATAATATTTTCAGTGGCAAAATAGTTCAGAAATGAAGTACACCAAAAAAGTGACGTAGTGGAGACAGACTCCAGCCGAGTAAAAGCTTAAGATATAGATATAACTCAGGGCCAAGAGCCTCGCGACACTGAACAAGTGGGAGGTCAACCTTCACCACTACTAAGTACAAGGGTGGGCGTGCAGGACAGGGATGGGCGTGCAGGACAGGGATGGGCGTGCAGGTAGGTATGGGCGTGCAGGTAGGCATGGGCGTGCAGGTAGGGATGGGCGTGCAGGTAGGGATGGGCGTGCAGGCCATGATCACTCAATTCAGACAGGTATCACTTACAACTTCGCAGAATAACCCTACCACGATAATTCCCCCCCCCCTCCCCCTTCCCTTGTAAGACCCCCAACCCCAACCCCCTCCTCTCCCCCACCCCAACCAGCTGCACCGGGGCAGAAGTGCTTGTGTTGACGTCTCCTGACACCAGTCACCACTTTCGACTCCCACAACTCGACCCATCACACGAGGAAAAGCCTCGCAACAGGAGGGATTGTAAATGGACCTAAACACACACACATAACCCAAACGCTTCGGTACAGAGAACTACTGTCTTAAGGTGACATAGAATCTCTATCCTACTAATAGTTATCATACCAACTAGTTATCAGAGGCAAGGCTCCAGCGCCCTTGTAGAAAATATTATCGGAAAAAAAAACACATTGATAATACTGCTACTATTAATAATAATAATACATATTTGTTTATAAGTGATTGGAGTAATTAACTGGCTAATATGATTGGAGTAATTAACTGGCTAATTCGTAACTTCCAAAATGAACATTTTCTATAATTAAACTTTAATTAATAAACATATTACACACTCTAGTGTTTCAGCTTAAATACCAGAGAAGACAGCTTTTTGTACAGACAGCCCTGGAAACACAAACCGAAACTGTCTCTATTTTCCGCTTGTTACAACTTGTAATAAAGTTGCTACATCTTAGCTTAACGTGTTTATGACGTATTTGAACGTTGCTACAACTTGCTATATTGGTTGTTATAACTGGTTAGGTGGTGTTAAAACTTATTGGAACGTTGTACCAACGTCGTAGTTTCGGTGTTTGTTTGGCGGGAGGTACCACGAAATGGTGGTACCACACAAGGGTACTAACGAGGGTACTAACAACCAACCAAACACGCCATCTCAAGACCACAATTTGATATTAAATGAGATTTAACCAAAGGAAAAATAAGAAGCAAAATAAGGACCTCTTTTGGGGTCCTCTGCTAGATTAGGATAAGGGGGGCACTTTAGCACGACATTTCCTTGACGTCTGAGAATCTTGAGAGAACAGGCTGCTTGAACATGATCATGAACATCCATTCCCGTGAACATCTCTCCCCATGAACATTCTGTGCTGGGAAGAACAGATTGGTGCACAGCACTGAAGGTAGAGGGTTAGTGCACAAGACTAGATGTTGTTGTTGTTGTTAAAGATTCGCTACCTGGAACAAAGTTCCAAGTAGCACGGCCTATGGTGAGCCCGTAGATGATGTGTAAGACTGGATGGAAAAGAAAAAGAAGATGAAGAAGAGAAAGAAAGAGGACAAATGAAAACAAAACAATCACACGAAGCAAAAAATGAAAGCAAAGTAAACGAGGGGGAAAAATAAAACAAGCAATTAGCTTCGCACCCTCCGGTGTTTAGTGCTAATGTTGCCCCCCCCCCCCCACACGCTGCCCTCTGTGGGCACAGTGCCACCCCAGGAGGGCACTGTAGCCCTTCACAGCAGTGCCACTAACAGTGCCACCCCAGGAGGGCACTGTAGCCCTTCACAGCAGTGCCACTAACAGTGCCACCACCACCAGTAGCGTCTGCACACTCCGCCTCATTTCCTGCTTTTCTGAACCCGCGTCGCTTTTTGTTAACTGAATTGTAAATGTCACAAGCTGAGTCCCCCCAGTGTCACAGCCTTGTGTCACGGTGTAGGTGTCGGTCACGGGTGCCAAGATGAGTGCCATGAGTCCCCCAGTGTCACAGCCTTGTGTCACGGTGTGGGTGTCGGTCACGGGTGCCAAGATGAGTGCCATGCGTTGCTGAGGCGCCTTGTTTAATAGGAATTATAATTAAGACTTATGTCTCTGTGTCGCGAGAAGGTCTAACAGCGTGTCGCGAGGAGCGGCTCTTGACACTCTTAAAGTGTTAAGAGCCGCTGCTACAAGCTCTTTAAACTACCCAAAAAGTCTCACATGTTCGCCACTTACCAGAAGATGCGCATTGTACTACAAGTTGACTCAGGAAATAACATAAAACACTTAAAGTCGTTTAAGACCTCACAAAATCATTTTAACTTCACCTGAAGACCTTAAAGCCTCTTTTTCTTATCCTAGAGCAACGAAGGTGCAGTTTCTTGCCTATTAATTCTCACGTGTAAATCGTGTGATATGAAGCGGTTTTGGTCTTCCACAAGCGTAAGAAATAAGGCCATATACCGACCTAATCAATCGAAGCCTGTTAGTCTCAGGTCCTTGGGAGGGTCAGATTCACTAAATACACTAACGCAAACACTAACGTCAGTTGTGACGCAAACACTAACGTCAGTTGTGACGCAAACACTAACGTCAGTTGTGACGCAAACACTAACGTCAGTTGTGACGCAAACACTAACGTCAGTTGTGACGCAAAACGTACCTTGAAGATCAATATTTGCCGATCCTAAAATGATCATCAATTAATCATTTACTTGCACATAGAACTGTCTCTGCTGTACTTTATTATCAGCTGCTCGAAACAGGTGCAGGGTGACCCTCCCCCCCCCCCACCAGGGTGACCCCAGGGTGACTCCCCAAGGGTATTACTGCCGGTGACACGCCCATCATGGTCACCTAACCGCCCTTACACATCAGAGCGTTGAGAGTTATATCGGTATCTCTTCCATCTGTGAGCTCCTCCCGACCCAAGAGTATACTTAAACAAACATTATCTTAGTCATCCATTAATCCTAAGAGGCTATAATGCTATTCTTGACTACTGGGCCGGGCACCTGGGCCGGGCACCTGGGCCGAGCTCCTGGGCCGAGTTAACCTCGACCCGTCCCCCTCAACTTTATCATTATCTTTTACCGTGATAAAAGCCAAAACGTGTATGAATACACTCTGGCTTCCTGTCCCCTAACACAGAGAATTATACCAATTACTTCTATGCAGGATAAAGAACATTTAAAATCAATATAAGACTAAATAATACTCATTGAACAGAGTGACTTAGTGAAATATTAATGGAATAACGATGAAAGGCGAATATACCAACCTACATAAATAGTACTCCCAACCAGGTGAGTACTGGGTGAGTACCGCCTATATGGAGTACAAAAAACCCGTCATCTCACTGGGAAATGATAGGGTAGATAACCAGAACCTGCAGGAGAGAGAGACGGCCACGCCATGCACCTGCCCCAGGATAACCAGAACCTGCAGGAGAGAGAGACGGCCACGCCATGCACCTGCCCCAGGATAACCAGAACCTGCAGGAGAGAGAGACGGCCACGCCATGCACCTGCCCCAGGATAACCAGAACCTGCAGGAGAGAGAGACGGCCACGCCATGCACCTGCCCCAGGATAACCAGAACCTGCAGGAGAGGGAGACGGCCACGCCATGCACCTGCGCCAGGATAACCAGAACCTGCAGGAGAGAGAGACGGCCACGCCATGCACCTGCGCCAGGATAACCAGAACCTGCAGGAGAGAGAGACGGCCACGCCATGCACCTGCCCAGGATAACCAGAACCTGCAGGAGAGAGAGACGGCCACGCCATGCACCTGCCCCAGGATAACCAGAACCTGCAGGAGAGAGAGACGGCCACGCCATGCACCTGCCCCAGGATAACCAGAACCTGCAGGAGAGAGAGACGGCCACGCCATGCACCTGCCCCAGGATAACCAGAACCTGCAGGAGAGAGAGACGGCCACGCCATGCACCTGCCCCAGGATAACCAGAACCTGCAGGAGAGAGAGAGACGGCCACGCCATGCACCTGCCCCAGGATAACCAGAACCTGCAGGAGAGAGAGACGGCCACGCCATGCACCTGCCCCAGGATAACCAGAACCTGCAGGAGAGAGAGACGGCCACGCCATGCACCTGCCCCAGGATAACCAGAACCTGCAGGAGAGGGAGACGGCCACGCCATGCACCTGCCCCAGGATAACCAGAACCTGCAGGAGAGAGAGACGGCCACGCCATGCACCTGCCCCAGGATAACCAGAACCTGCAGGAGAGAGAGACGGCCACGCCATGCACCTGCCCCAGGATAACCAGAACCTGCAGGAGAGAGAGACGGCCACGCCATGCACCTGCCCCAGGATAACCAGAACCTGCAGGAGAGAGAGACGGCCACGCCATGCACCTGCCCCAGGATAACCAGAACCTGCAGGAGAGAGAGACGGCCACGCCATGCACCTGCCCCAGGATAACCAGAGTCTGCAGGAGAGAGAGACGGCCACGCCATGCACCTGCCCCAGGATAACCAGAACCTGCAGGAGAGAGAGACGGCCACGCCATGCACCTGCCCCAGGATAACCAGAACCTGCAGGAGAGAGAGACGGCCACGCCATGCACCTGCCCCAGGATAACCAGAACCTGCAGGAGAGAGAGACGGCCACGCCATGCACCTGCCCCAGGATAACCAGAGTCTGCAGGAGAGAGAGACGGCCACGCCATGCACCTGCCCCAGGATAACCAGAGTCTGCAGGAGAGAGAGACGGCCACGCCATGCACCTGCCCCAGGATAACCAGAGTCTGCAGGAGAGAGAGACGGCCACGCCATGCACCTGCCCCAGGATAACCAGAGTCTGCAGGAGAGAGAGACGGCCACGCCATGCACCTGCCCCAGGATAACCAGAGTCTGCAGGAGAGAGAGACGGCCACGCCATGCACCTGCCCCAGGATAACCAGAGTCTGCAGGAGAGAGAGACGGCCACGCCATGCACCTGCCCCAGGATAACCAGAGTCTGCAGGAGAGAGAGACGGCCACGCCATGCACCTGCCCCAGGATAACCAGAGTCTGCAGGAGAGGGAGACGGCCACGCCATGCACCTGCCCCAGGATAACCAGAACCTGCAGGAGAGAGAGACGGCCACGCCATGCACCTGCCCCAGGATAACCAGAACCTGCAGGAGAGAGAGAGACGGCCACGCCATGCACCTGCCCCAGGATAACCAGAACCTGCAGGAGAGAGAGACGGCCACGCCATGCACCTGCCCCAGGATAACCAGAACCTGCAGGAGAGGGAGACGGCCACGCCATGCACCTGCCCCAGGATAACCAGAACCTGCAGGAGAGAGAGACGGCCACGCCATGCACCTGCCCCAGGATAACCAGAACCTGCAGGAGAGAGAGACGGCCACGCCATGCACCTGCCCCAGGATAACCAGAACCTGCAGGAGAGAGAGACGGCCACGCCATGCACCTGCCCCAGGATAACCAGAACCTGCAGGAGAGAGAGACGGCCACGCCATGCACCTGCCCCAGGATAACCAGAACCTGCAGGAGAGAGAGACGGCCACGCCATGCACCTGCCCCAGGATAACCAGAACCTGCAGGAGAGAGAGACGGCCACGCCATGCACCTGCCCCAGGATAACCAGAACCTGCAGGAGAGAGAGACGGCCACGCCATGCACCTGCCCCAGGATAACCAGAACCTGCAGGAGAGAGAGACGGCCACGCCATGCACCTGCCCCAGGATAACCAGAACCTGCAGGAGAGAGAGACGGCCACGCCATGCACCTGCCCCAGGATAACCAGAACCTGCAGGAGAGAGAGACGGCCACGCCATGCACCTGCCCCAGGATAACCAGAACCTGCAGGAGAGAGAGACGGCCACGCCATGCACCTGCCCCAGGATAACCAGAACCTGCAGGAGAGAGAGACGGCCACGCCATGCACCTGCCCCAGGATAACCAGAACCTGCAGGAGAGAGAGACGGCCACGCCATGCACCTGCCCCAGGATAACCAGAACCTGCAGGAGAGAGAGACGGCCACGCCATGCACCTGCCCCAGGATAACCAGAACCTGCAGGAGAGGGAGACGGCCACGCCATGCACCTGCCCCAGGATAACCAGAACCTGCAGGAGAGAGAGACGGCCACGCCATGCACCTGCCCCAGGATAACCAGAACCTGCAGGAGAGAGAGACGGCCACGCCATGCACCTGCCCCAGGATAACCAGAACCTGCAGGAGAGGGAGACGGCCACGCCATGCACCTGCCCCAGCTTATTTACAATTGTTTTTGTTGATTTTTTTGCTCACATGTTCCTTCATCAGGTGAAACATTCAACCTAGAACACACAGAGGACAGAACATACAGAGGACAGAACATACAGAGGACAGAACACACAGAGGACAGAACACACAGAGGACAGAACACACAGAGGACAGAACATACAGAGGACAGAACACACAGAGGACAGAACATACAGAGGACAGAACATACAGAGGACAGAACACACAGAGGACAGAACATACAGAGGACAGAACATACAGAGGACAGAACATACAGAGGACAGAACATACAGAGGACAGAACATACAGAGGACAGAACATACAGAGGACAGAACATACAGAGGACAGAACATACAGAGGACAGAACATACAGAGGACAGAACATACAGAGGACAGAACATACAGAGGACAGAACATACAGAGGACAGAACATACAGAGGACAGAACATACAGAGGACAGAACATACAGAGGACAGAACAGAGGATAGAACATACAGAGGATAGAACATACAGAGGATAGAACATACAGAGGATAGAACATACAGAGGATAGAACATACAGAGGACAGAACATACAGAGGACAGAACATGCCTTTGCTCCGTGTATGTTCGAGATATTATAACATCTGGAACTGATATTCTAACATATCAGATACCTAAAGTACTTGAATAGCCTCAAGACACTGCAATAGCCCTCAGTTTGGAACGGAGACAAGAGAGGCATCTTAATATTAACATTTAAGACAGTGGAAAGTCAAGTTTCAAACCAAGACCAAAGAGATACAAGAAGAAATCCACAAGAGCCGTGACGAGGATTCGAACCTGCGTCCGAGAGCATCCCAGACCCTGCCTTAATCAACTGAGCTACGACAGGGGTAAAAGGGTTCGAATCCTCGTCACGGCCCTTGTGGATTTGCTCATTTGATGCATCACGCAATTGTGATTTGTGTGTGTAAAGAGTTACAAGGTACTGGAGTAAGAGATATAGTAGTAGGAAGTGCAGACTGAACCCAATGGGTGAATGGGGCGTCACTGGGACAGACCCAATAAAAAGTAGGGGAAAGTCATATGATAATCCTAATGGAAAGCTAAGGAAGTCATAGGGAATAAACCCATTGAGAAGTAGGGGCAGCCCAAGATATAATGAAATAACAGTGATAAGCTCTTAGGTCCTCGGTACTTCAGGCTCTAGTTAACATTATAAGATATATTGCTTCAAAATGGTTGAGGCGTTCATGAAAAAATTCCCATAGAAGATACAGGAGAATTTTCTGACATGAATAAATCGAGTGTTATATAATGCTTAGCAAAACTTAAGGATCAAGTTACCTCTATTCAATTTACTATTGAGACTTAAAATTGATAAATGTTTACCATTTTTGGATAGCATTAATCATTAAAAAGACTTTCACTTGAAGTTTACTACAAATAATATACAAAAAAATTCAAATCTCATGTTCAGAATTTCTCAGGGCATAGATACAATGTGAAACAATCAATCTTTTCCTCTATGTATATAAGAGCTCTTAAGAGTTGTTTGCCCAGAATTCTTTGGATCAAGAGTTTGAAAACAAAAATGATTCTAAGGGTCTCAACCTCCATATTGCAACAAAATATGCACCGAGAAAATTCGCCCAAAAAATGTGTTATGTTTACCATATTTTTCTGGGTTCGAAAATATCGTCACGACCGGGCCGCGGGGACACTAAGCCCCGGAAGCACCTCAAGTAATGTAAGGCCTTGAAACTTGTTGATATACACGTGTTGTTTAATTATGGAAATACAGTTGGAAAATTATTAGTTACAAACCACTCTCGTAGTGATAATTGTGTCGTTTGTAAAATAATTTGTACAGATTGTATTACATTCTACATGGTCAAACTTCCAAAGATTTGACATTTCGAATTTTGCAGCATAAATATTCTGTTAAAAAAAAATAGCAAATTATCTAATGCTCTATTTATTCACTTATCAGAAAATTCTAGCAAGATTGATTGGGAGAGGTAATCTTCAATAATTCTGATTGTAAAATAATTTTCAATAGCAACATTATTGAACCTGCTTTAATACAAATTACAAAACAATACACATTGAACATTAGTAATGGTTAGAACAATTTGGATCTATTTTTAATTCACAAATTAAAAAAGTGATTTGAGTAAGATCATTAATACTCAGTTATCTCATTAGTACTGTGACTTCCTGGAACTCACATGTATTGGTCAATGAGTCTCTACATGTTGTTTTTGTTTTAGGTTTAACTACTCAGAACGAAATGTCCAGGTAGCACTGGCTATAGTGAGCCCGTAATTCTTCTACTGTTTCTAATTGTTCTTACGTTAACAAAGATTAAGTTTTTTTCATCTCGTGTATGTACTTCCTGCCTATGTATCTCCCGCCACTGCCTTGTAATGTTCATCCTTCTGATGGTTTGTTGATTGACACGTAACTTCTTAAGGAATTTTTTTGTTTCCAGTGCCAGCACTCAAGCAGATCTTCCCTGCCTGTACACACCCATGGCCCAGCACTCAAGCAGATCTTCCCTGCCTGTACACACCCATGGCCCAGCACGCAAGCAGATCTTCCCTGCCTGTACACACCCATGGCCCAGCACGCAAGCAGATCTTCCCTGCCTGTACACACCCATGGCCCAGCACGCAAGCAGATCTTCCCTGTCTGTACACACCCATGGCCCAGCACGCAAGCAGATCTTCCCAGCCTGTACACACCCATGGCCAACACACAAGGAGATGATCTTCGTGGAGGACCAGCGGGTCGTAGCCAGAC
The DNA here is from genome assembly GCF_040958095.1 of Procambarus clarkii. Lineage (NCBI taxonomy): Eukaryota > Metazoa > Arthropoda > Malacostraca > Decapoda > Cambaridae > Procambarus > Procambarus clarkii. Next base: position 14,629,570 of record NC_091212.1, on the reverse strand, counting down.
AGCAAGAGTTATGGGAGACTTGGGTTACCAGCACGCCAAGCTTCCGTAAACACCGCCAGGTCAGGTTGTCTCCTGCACTCAAACACCATTAACATCCACATGAGACGTGTTGGGAGCCCAGTCCGTCCTCCTTAAGTTTCCCAACGTCAAGAAAACGGCCTATTTAAAGAGTCGTCTCTTAACTTTACCAGAGGACCCAAAACAGAAAACGGGACAGTATGTCACTTTCGTCAGCCGCTTCTATTTCCTAGTATGACAATTTTTGGTCTTGTGTGACGCCTACGGGAGTTACATCTACTCGTCACTACTCGCTACTCGTCACACAACACTGGTTGTGAGTGATCTACTACCCACATTGGCACTGGTTATGAGTCATCTCATACCCCCCCCCCGCCCTTCCCCCAAGCCGTAGAGGCAACCACCACTGTAGAGAAATAACTACCACCCCACAAATTCCCCTGTGAGGAGGAGGAGGGGGAGTTACGGGCTCACCATAGCCCATGCTACTTGGAACTTTTTGTTCCAGGTAGCGAATCTTAAACAACAACAAGAACCCAGTGAGGAAATAATCAGTGCCAGGCCCTCCAGTGCCTGATACCTGGTTGATGGGGTTCTGGGAGTTTTTCTACTCCTCAAGCCCGGCCCGAGGCCAGGCTTGACTTGTGAGAGTTTGGTCCAGCAGGCTGTTGCTTGGAGCGGCCCGCAGGCCCACATACCCACCACAGCCCGGTTGGTCCGGCACTCCTTAAGCCACCTTAATACACTGTAATGATTTCACTGCTACCAGTCACCGCTATGTTTTTCCTGGGTCATATACGTGAACACCCTGTGTCTCGCCTAACGAGGCCCACGGAGCCAATTGGTCGCAGGAGGCCGGGAAACGATCGAGGGAAATGAGAAGCACGATATGCGAAGTGTCAAGAGAAGTGCCAATGTTTGTAGGCTTAGGCTGGGAGTCGGAGTGAGGCCGGGCCCATGCCCAAAGGGTTCCGCTTGTGTATGTTAGTTCCCTCGGGTGTAAACAAAGCGGTTGGGTGATTATAGGCGGCACGGTGAATCATCCCCCCCCCACCCCCCTACCTCCCAGCTGGCCTCCCAGAGTGGAGATGTCACTAGGACTTCCTCCTGTCCGCCTGGTGCGTGTCTTCGTGACATCACATCTCTCTCTCTAAGGTAGGCATGATAGCACAGCTAGATAACAGCGGTTTGTCGCAAAGTTATATATCATAGAAGAGAACTAGAAGGTGGACATGATCACAACATGCAAGATACGCGAGAGACGAGCCCTTATGAGCATAAAGCGAAGGCATAGATGGCATTTTATAACTTAATAGTTTCAGGGAAGCAAAGAGGGAAAATCTTCAGTGAAAAAGTCGGAGTATTAACAACATCCTGTAATGGAGGATCGAACCAGTGTCACGGTGGGAGCTCTCCAAAGACACGCATCTTAACCCCATCTTGAGGTTATCTTGAGATGATTTCGGGGCTTTTTAGTGTCCCCGCGGCCCGGTCCTCGACCAGGCCTCCACCCTCAGGAAGCAGCCTGTGACAGCTGACTAACTCCCAGGTACCTATTTACTGCTAGGTAACAGGGGCATTCAGGGTGAAAGAAACTTTGCCCATTTGTTTCTGCCTCGTGCGGGAATCGAACTCGCGCCACAGAATTACGAGTCCTGCGCGCTATCCACCAGGCTACGAGGCCCTTCGAACCACGATAGATTATCTTGAAATGATTTCGGGTCTTAGCGTCCCCGCGGCCCGGTCCTCGACCTATCACGTGCACACACTACGCATACCTGAGCACTGGGCGGCCTGCCACCCCCCCTCCCCCACCAGACCTTGGCTGGTGCGGGGTGGAGGACAAGCAAGCCACTGTGCCCAGGGTATACTCCCCAGGGTTCGTATCCCACACAGAAATACCCCCACGATGCGCATGGGTCGAGCCCATTCTGGGGGGTTAAAAGTTTCTACCTGGAGGTCACGGTACTGTTAATTAGCATTACTTTTCAATTGACGTAGCTGGGAGCAGCGGCGGTGGACACCCCCGCTCTTGTGCCAGGTAAGTTCACTACGGGCTCACTATAGCCCGTGCTACTTGCCCCGCTCCTGTGCCAGGTATAAGTTACGGGCTCACCATAGCCCGTGCTACTTGCCCCGCTCCTGTGCCAGGTAAGTCCACTACGGGCTCACCATAGCCCGTGCTATTTGCCCCGCTCCTGTGCCAGGTAAGTCCACTACGGGCTCACCATAGCCCGTGCTATTTGCCCCGTTCCTGTGCCAGGTAAGTCCACTACGGGCTCACCATAGCCCGTGCTACTTGCCCCGCTCCTGTGCCAGGTAAGTCCACTACGGGCTCACCATAGCCCGTGCTACTTGGAACTTGTTCCGAGTAACTGAATCTATAACAACAACAACAGCAACAGGAAGTAAACATGTTTCCGGCCGTCTTGGACCATTGCCTTGTTGTTGCAACCCGTCATCCTAGCATGATAGTACTCAATGGGACAGAGCATCTTCTTGAGATTATCTTGAGATGATTTCGGGTCTTAGCGTCCCCGCGGCCCGGTCTTCGGCCAGGCCTCCTTTTCGTTACACCCCCTCAGAAAGCAGCCCGTAGCAGCTGTCTAACTCCCAGGTACCTATTGACTGCTAGGTGAACAGAAGCATCAGGGTGAAAGAAACTCTGCCCATTTGTTTCTCCCTCCACCGGGGATCGAGTCCGGAACCTCAGGACTATGAATCCGAAGCGCTGTCCACTCAGCTGTCAGGCCCTCAGCTTAGGTTATTTTTACCCTCCATGGCTGTCTTGTTGATGGTCAGACAGTATGACTACGGTTGAGCACTTGGAAGTCATACTAGGACGGTACAGCAGCTGCGATAGGGAAACGGTACACCCTAACCTCTTGAACCATCGGGGATCGAACGCCGTCCTGCTAGAACCTCGCTTGTTTTTATTGTTTGATGATGACACTGTTCTTCCATTAATTACTGTGTGGGAAAATGGCGCTTGATACATTAGATTCTACCTTGGTTACCTTACCTTGAGGTGCTTCCGGGGCTTAGTGTCCCCGCGGCCCGGTCGTCGACCAAGCCTCCTGGCCACTTCTAAGGAGAAGTGACAAATTAGACTTAGAATCATTGTTCAAAGTTTGGAACAGCAGAACGAGGGAGCATAGATGAATTAGAAATACTAGCAAGTCCTCCAGTAGTGGAAGAACCTGCAATAAACGGAACAGATTAGGCAAAGGAGTAGTATAATCTCACGTAATTCCCAATTTTACAATAAACCAAACTCAAATTCTAACAGTCCGGAAGCTTGAAGACCAGCTCCCAAACAAGCACATCTAGGTGAGTAAATCCACAAATTAATAATATTCAATAAATATGATTAATTTTAATTGGCCCAAGTTTTTATAATCCACACTTCATAAGCTTCCACAGACTAGGGAAGGACAGAGCCGCCTTGAAGGGTGTGGGGCAGTCACCACTCTCTCTAGCCACTCTCTCTAGCCACACTCCCAAGCCACTCTCCCAAGCCACTCTCCCAAGCCACTCTCCCAAGCCACACTCCCAAGCCACACTCCCAAGCCACACTCCCAAGCCACTCTCCCAAGCCACTCTCCCAAGCCACACTCCCAAGCCACACTCCCAAGCCACTCTCTCAAGCCACACTCCCAAGCCACACTCCCAAGCCACACTCCCAAGCCACACTCCCAAGCCACTCCCTCACGCCACTCCCAGACACTCTAGTTGCCTACAATGTCTCCTCACAGCCTTCTCAACCTTGCAACACAACATTGCAAGTATTACAGGCTTCTACAACACCGACTCGAGACACTTGGGACCCTCAATTAGACACACAGCTGAGAGTTGGGTATCTCAGCTATGTATCCGTCAGCTAG
>NC_091212.1:14618168-14620668 GCF_040958095.1 Procambarus clarkii | reverse complement strand
AAGAAACCTGAGCACTCTCCAAAGCTATTTAAGTGCCACATAGGGTCAAACTACAGTAAGAAATCATGTGATTAGGCTGAATTAAGATACATGGGAGAAGAATTCTCAAGAAAAACGACAAGTAGGAGGAGGAAAAAGAGGAACTCGAAGAAATTTCAGAAGCTTGTCACAAGAGAGTATTATTATAGAGACAAGGTTATGAGACGACAGGCGGCCAGAGGAATCACTAACGCAGTAGTCATTGTAGACGAGGTAGCAAGGCAGCACCTAGAGAAACTAGATACAATGAAAGCAATAGAACCAGACTAAACATCACACTGACTGCTGAAGTAGGCTACACATCTCCAGGAAATCCAGAAAAAATGTAAAAGTTCCCCCATAATTTCAAAAAATTTAAAAAAACAGAATTAAGAGAAACAGGAGATACTAAACTAAAGACCAGTACCTCTGTCGCGTATTCCTTTTCCATTTCTGGAGAAAGTAATCACGATGAGGATAGTGGAGCACAAGGAGAGGAACAAAACTTTGTAACGAAAGGGGGCAGAAAAGGACAAGCCCATTCAGTGTGTGAGGACGCACATGAAAGCTGAAAATGCAAATGAGTCGTTGAAATGCAAGGAAATACTCGTACCTTTGTACCAGGGGGGGGGGAGAGGGGGTTTAACAATTGGAATGCATTGGAAGAAGAAGTTGTAGAAGCCGCCTCTTTTAAGTCCAGATTCGACAAAGAATTCGAACTTTTAGAACAGTCAAGCTTTAAAGCAGCAAGGGTACTCACTCCCCCGTAATCACTGATAGGTTAGGTACCACCACCACCCACACTGTCAGTACCACCCATACCACCACCACCCACACCACCACCACCCACACTGTCACTACCACCCACACTGTCACTACCACCCACACTGTCACTACCACCCACACTGTCACTACCACCCACAGCACCACCACCCACAGCACCACCACCCACACTGTCACTACCACCCACACCACCACCACCCACACTGTCACTACCACCCACACCACCACCACCCACACTGTCACTACCATCCACACCACCACCACCCACACTGTCACTACCACCCACACCACCACCACCCACACTGTCACTACCATCCACAGCACCACCACCCACACTGTCACTACCACCCACAGCACCACCACCCACACTGTCACTACCACCCACAGCACCACCACCCACACTGTCACTACCACCCACAGCACCACCACCCACACTGTCACTACCACCCACAGCACCACCACCCACACTGTCACTACCACCCACAGCACCACCACCCACACTGTCACTACCACCCACAGCACCACCACCCACACTGTCACTACCACCCACACCACCACCACCCACACCAACTACCACCAAGTTCGCCATGTACATTTTATCAATGCCATCAACAGACACACCGCAAGACATGCCCATAACATGCAGTGTAGACTCTAGGAGGAGGGTGGGGCTGAGAGAGAGAGAGAGAGAGCTGAGAGAGGACTGAGAGGGGGGCCGGGAGAGGCAACGCAGTGACACCTTGCCCGTCAGTCCTCACGATTTAAGACCGCAACACGAGTGGGAATGAGAGAGACCGCAGGGCAAGAAGGCAGATATGCCCACGAGAGGGACATTCTGGAGGCGCAGAGAAAGGGTTAAGGGAAGGAAAAAAAGGGGTTTGGGGGGGAAGGGACTGGTGGTGGTGGTGGTGTGAAGGTATTGTGTTTCGATGATCTTCTCTTGTCGTCACAACTCCGTTATGTTCTCTTGTTAGCGAAGAGACGAAAATAAGGGGGTGTTATGGGGCTGAGATTACGGGACACGCGGATTGCCGTGTGTTAAGAGAAGCATACAAGGGGTTAGGTAGCTGTCGGTGTGTGTGTGTGTGTGTGTGTGTGTGTGTGTGTGTGTGTGTGTGTGTGTGTGTGTGTGTGTGTGTGTGTGTGTGTGTGTGTGTGTGTGTGTGTGTGTGTGTGTGTGTGTGTGTTCAGCATCCACCAGTGTCCTCTGGTCCTGCCTCATCTGTGTCTTCAGCATCCACCCGTGTCCTCTGGTCCTGCCTCATCTGTGTCTCCAGCATCCACCCGTGTCCTCTGGTCCTGCCTCATCTGTGTCTCCAGCATCCACCCGTGTCCTCTGGTCCTGCCTCATCTGTGTCTCCAGCATCCACCCGTGTCCTCTGCTCCTGCCTCATCTGTGTCTCCAGCATCCACCCGTGTCCTCTGGTCCTGCCTCATCTGTGTCTCCAGCATCCACCCGTGTCCTCTGGTCCTGCCTCATCTGTGTCTCCAGCATCCACCCGTGTCCTCTGCTCCTGCCTCATCTGTGTCTCCAGCATCCACCCGTGTCCTTGAGTGTAATACATCCCACAGCATCTAGAAAATGCGCTGTACTCTTTCACATCGAACAAATGCGCTTCTTATCGCATTTATCTGCTATAGTTTCTTAGCGCATCTGTCTGCTATATTCTACACATGTGCTGAGGATAGATTTTCATCC
>NC_091212.1:14595668-14613168 GCF_040958095.1 Procambarus clarkii | reverse complement strand
CCCACCTAACAATCCCAGACTGAATTACTTCCCCCATAGCACTGTGTAAAATCTACTATTTGGGGTCATTTTTATTTGCACTTCCATAGAGAGAAGGTATATGAACTCTCCCCGGTTATCTTGAGATGATTTCGGGGCTTTAGTGTCCCCGCGGCCCGGTCCTCGACCAGGCGTCCACCCCTAGGAAGCAGCCCGTGACAGCTGACTAAAACCCAGGTACCTATTTTACTGCTAGGTAACAGGGGGCATAGGGTGAAAGAAACTCTGCCCAATGTTTCTCGCCGGCGCCCGGGATCGAACCCGGGACCACAGAATCACAGTCCAGCGTGCTGTCCGCTCGGCCGACCGGCTCCCAGGGCGGTAGCAACACGTGTTAATTTCACTTGTTAGTTTCACAACAGTTGTTAATTCCATCTATAACATATAAACATGTGCCAACAAAGACAGCAAAGTAACTAGTGTGTTGCCACATCACTCTGCTCGAGTCTGTGTGTTTGTTGGTATATACGACGTCACAATCTCTGTCCAGGACAAACCCAATATACCCAATCACCCTCACTTTCCTTCCATCTCACCTGTGCTAATCAACGCTAATTAAAACACCTGTAATACGCTACCCTCCCCCCCCTTTCAACGCTACAGACTAGTGTATTTCAGTCCATTTCTAACACAATCCGTGAAGGTCAACACCTGTGTTACAGCATCTGTCTGAATCAACTATTTACACGTGTTCAAATATATCCCTCGCCCACAATACCTGCGTAGATCAACACCTGTCCAAGCTGTCCTGGCTGCTGCTATTTCAGCTCAAATGCAACGACCATAAATTCACTTGTCTGAAGCAACCAAACCACCACAACACCTGTCTTGAACCACCACACCACCACAACACCTGTCTTGAACCACCACACCACCACAACACCTGTCTTGAACCACCACACCACCACAAACACCTGTCTTGAATCACCACACCACCACAACACCTGTCTTGAACCACCACACCACCACAACACCTGTCTTGAACCACCACACCACCACAACACCTGTCTTGAAGCACCACACCACCACAACACCTATCTTGAAGCACCACACCACCACACCACCTGTCTTGAACCACCACACCACCACTCCTCATCAGCCCCCCGCCACCACAATACCTATCTCCATCCAGCACATTAGTCTGTCTGTCATCACTCGGCGCCAGCGCGTCGGAAGGTCTCCTCCATCACATCTCCGTGACCGCGCACACAGCCCTTGAGATTAGCCAGTCTCCACCGCCACCTTTGCTGCTCCCAATCTATGCGTCGGCACCTTCACAATCCCACTAGTTCCGTACCACCTGGTGTACCACCTGGTGTACCACCTGGTGTATCACCAGGTGTATTTGTGATTATTTATATAATGTTCCAGTGGTCTGTTCGGGCCTAACACGGTGAAGATAGCTATCTTTATCTTTAGATATCAAATCTGATCTTTAGATAGCAAAGATCAGATTTCAACTAAGATTTAACAGTTTTGTTCAAGGTTGTGTTGCTCTGGCATGATCTTACGGTTTGACTTCCGTTTAGGATTTGTTGTCACGAAAGGGCGTTTGTAGCTATGCGAACCTTTCTCAGCTGTCTTACCTATTCCATCTTATATCAGCGTCGGAGGTTGTGAGAGCTAGGTAATTACAGCCAAGAGGCCTTAATTAGTATGGTGTTGGACTTAATTAAGACCTGTCAACCGCGGAAGGGATACGAAGGCCATTAGAAGAGGTTAGTGGTCAACCAGCACCTATATACCGTAGGCCTAAACATTCTCCAAGATTATATAAAAAAAGAGTATTTACTTCGAGAAATAGGGTACAGAAAATATTCGTAAGAGTAGAGGGGATAAAATCCACAGGAGCCGTGATGTGGATTCGAACCTATGCGTTGGGTGTTCCAAGATGCACGCTCTAAACCACTACGCCACGACATGGTCTAAAGAATTGCAACCTGGTGATTGTGCTCAGGGGGAAGGGGGTTGCCCTCTGCAACCCCCCCCCCCCCTGATCTGGGGGACACCTGCCCATCTGGTGTAGGTGTCCGAGAGAGTGAAGGAAATATATAGACTTTCGAGATAAGCAGAAATCTATATAGGTAGATTCAGCAACACTGGAAAAATCGAAGAGAAAACCGATAATGGAGATAAGACATAGCAGGAGCACTGCACATCAAACATTCTCAAGTCTCCACAGCCGGCTTACACATAGGTACGCCCTATAATCTACAAGATAATTACTATAATTAAATTGGACCGTCAGTATAACTTGACTTACACACACACACACACACACACACACACACACACACACACACACACACACACACACACACACACACGCACACACACACACACACACTCTCTCTCTCTCCCCCCCTCTCTCTCTCTCTTCCCCTCTGCACATATTTCACACATGTTATCCTCACACTTGTACTTATATCCCCTGGTATATACCATTGCAGCTTCTCTAATCTCTTGCAAGGTGCTAATGAAGAGCTATCACAAGAACCTTTAATTAATGTTTTCAAGACCCAGAAACACAGGGACAGACACACCACAAGGGATCGCTACTCCATTACTATTATTGGTAAGATGACGATGACGGAGATGAATACTGTCATTAAGTCTGACAACTTTCCACCTGTTAGGAAAATACAGTTTTGTAGTCTATTGAAGCCTTCCACTTGACAGAAAAATACAGCCATGGTCTAATTCCTTCCCCCTCGTGGAAGTCGATGTTCTCAGACTGTAAACAGCGTCGGCAGGTTTTCCCGTGTCACAAACACTCTTTATGGTAGTGTTTCCAATCCCTTAAATCTAATTTGCATACCACTTTAAATATATATATGTACAATTATAGATGCAAATCGATTTTTCCAAAGATCACTACAGGTTAAAGTCTTGATGACTAGTGTGTGTGGGGTTAAACACGAGGTTATGAGGGGTGAGGTTTTGGGCCATCATGGTGAGGAGGAGGAGGAATCCGGTCTGTGTTGAGAGGAGTGGCAGTTATTGTGAGTCTGAGTGGCGTTTCCTCTGGTTTCTTCTACTCACTCTTAGTGTCTAAGAGCTCATACTCTCCTCTCCAGTCATAGGTGTCCTCATACTCCTCATAGGTGTCCTCATACTCAATACTTTATCCTCCACACCACCTGTTATCCTCTAGATATCTGCTCCTCGTCTCCATCAGCTAGTAAACCATGTCAAAATCATCTAGTAAAAATCATCTTGTTCTTCATCTCATGTCGTCTAGTAAAGTATCTTGCTATCCTAAACGCATTCCAGGTTAACACCTATCCATTCGTGCTCCCTTATCTCTTCTCATCTCCCCCAATTATCTCTCCCTCCCCATCCTTCACTATACCTCTCCCTATCTCCCCCTTCTACCCATCCGCCCTCACACGGATCATTTTTCATCCCCATCACTTAACTAGCCAGCCTCCCCTACCCTATCCTATCTCCCCTATCACTCTAAACTCCACCAAGCCCTCCCACCACGATCTGTCCCTCCCTCAGTCTCCCTACGTCTCTCAGTCCCCGTCTCTCTCCCTCTTTCCCCAACGTTGTTCCCTTGTTCTTGCCTTCCCCTACCTCCCTATACATCGCTTCTCCCTCGCCGCCTACCCTACATCTCTTACCCCCACGCCTCTGATGCCTATCTGCTGCGGCCGTGTCGGCACCTTTCACTATTGGCTGCATCTCACAGCATCACCACAGGCGTCTTAATTTGTTTGGGCGGCTGGTTATTACTGAGTTGCTCCACGTGGGGTGTAGTGATCCCCTGAGCGATCAATAATTGCAACACTGGTGTGTAGTGATCCCCTGAGCGATCAATAATTGCAACACTGGTGTGTAGTGATCCCGTGAGCGATCAATAATTGCAACACTGGTGTGTAGTGATCCCCTGAGCGATCAATAATTGCAACACTGGTGTGTAGTGATCCCGTGAGCGATCAATAATTGCAACACTGGTGTGTAGTGATCCCGTGAGCGATCAATAATTGCAACACTGGTGTGTAGTGATCCCTGAGCGATCAATAATTGCAACATTGATGGGATGTGATTTTTTTGTTTCCTGGAAAATATGTTTGCATTCCATTTTTGGTTTCCAAGCCGGCTAGCCGGTCGGCCGAGCGGACAGAACGCTGGACTTGTGATCCTGGGTTCGATCCCAGGCGCCGGCGAGAAACAATGGGCAGAGTTTCTTTCACCCTATGCCCCTGTTACCTAGCAGTAAAATAGGTACCTGGGTGTTAGTCAGCTGTCACGGGGTGCTTCCTGGGGGCGGAGGCCTCGGGGACACTAAAAAGCCCCAAAATCATCTCAAGATAACCTCAAGATAACCTCCTATACTCCATCTTCCATATATTGTGATTACCATAACTGCTGAAATTATCGTTGTAACGATTGGTACTGGGATTATTGCGATAATTTCAACGTTATTATCGTCGACTCTTCTTTCTCGCTCCCGTCAAACACACACCGAAACTACGACGTTGGTACAACGTTCAAACAAGTTTTAACAACACCTAACTAGTTATAACAACCAATATAGCAAGTTGTAACAACGTTCTAATTCGTCATAAACACGTTAAGCCAAGATGTAACAACTTTATTACAAGTTGTAACAAGCGGAAAATAGAGACAGTTTCGGTTTGTGTTTCCAGGGAAGTCATTAACCGGATATTGAATTAATTGCTGTGTGTTGGCTTCGTGTAAAACGGAAGGGTTGAATAACGCAACAAGAGGATAGAGGTCAGTATAAGTGGCGCGTACTATAGGGGTGTTAACCCGCATGTAATTATAAACAATTATAAACAGTAGTAATTATATATTAAACAGCAGCTCGGTTGCAATTGAAAAGGATGGAACTGAACGCAATCGACCGTATTCTAATGCAATGGAGAGTAATCCAAATTAATGGGATGGGATTCGATGTAATAGGGTTACAATATAGTGTAATGGGGTTGCAATATAATGAAATGGGGAATGCAATACAATATAATGGGCGACATATCCTGGTTTAGTGCCTCTACGTCTCATTTCTACATAAAGTTGAGAAGTACAAATAGTTATCAAAGTTAACTACTTGTACTAACTAATGATGTTAGCTAAGTAATTAACAAATAAAGGTAACGAAGGTAATTCAAAGTCAAGATATCTGCTAGATTATTAAAGTTACGAATAGCTCAGTGGCTTTATTGCAAGAATATTCAATATATCAAATAACCAGAGAGAGATGTGGCAGAAGCAAGAAAGGTTGCCAACATATTCCCAGTTAAAAAAACAAAAGACAACTTATCAGTTTTTGACAAACGTTCCTTTTTTTAATATAAAAAAGCTATTTGAGGCAAATATATTAAACGCACTCACATGAAAAATATAACAGAGCAAATTTTCCTTCTCTTAGAAGGACCCTATTTTTTCATTTTTTTTTAAGTTAAGTGATTGATATTGTGTTAATTAATCGTGACCAAAGTGAAGCATTTGTTATCTGTCAATTAATTAGGACAGGTGAGGTTTCCTCTAGGACGGGATAAGGACAGGTGAGTCTCCTCTATCCACCTAACCCTCACCATTTATTACCCAAACCGGTGTTTCTTCACAACCCATTACCTAAATGGGTAATGGGTAAAATGGTCCAGGTAATGGGGTTCTCTCCTCCATCCTGTTACCTGGACAGGTGAGCCTCTTTCACCCCGTTACCTGGACAGGTGAGCCTCTTTCACCCCGTTACCTGGACAGGTGAGCCTCTTTCACCCCGTTACCTGGACAGGTGAGCCTCTTTCACCCCGTTACCTGGACAGGTGAGCCTCTTTCACCCCGTTACCTGGACAGGTGAGCCTCTTTCACTCCGTTACCTGGACAGGTGAGCCTCTTTCACCCCGTTACCTGGACAGGTGAGCCTCTTCCACCCCGTTACCTGGACAGGTGAGCCTCTTTCACCCTGTTACCTGGACAGGTGAGCCTCTTTCACTCCGTTACCTGGACAGGTGAGCCTCTTTCACCCCGTTACCTGGACAGGTGAGCCTCTTCACTCCGTTACCTGGACAGGTGAGCCTCTTTCACCCCGTTGCCTGGACAGGTGAGCCTCTTCCACCCCGTTACCTGGACAGGTGAGCCTCTTCCACCCCGTTACCTGGACAGGTGAGCCTCTTCCACCCCGTTACATGGACAGGTGAACCTCCTTCTCCACCCCGTTACCTGGACAGGTGAGCCTCTTCCACCCCGTTACCTGGACAGGTTAGCCTCTTTCACCCCGTTACCTGGACAGGTGAGCCTCTTTCACCCCGTTACCTGGACAGGTTAGCCTCTTTCACCCCGTTACATGGACAGGTTAGCCTCTTTCACCCCGTTACCTAGACAGGTGAGCCTCTTCCACCCCGTTACATGGACAGGCGAGCCTCTTCCACCCCGTTACATGGACAGGCGAGCCTCTTCCACCCCGTTACATGGACAGGCGAGCCTTTTCCACCCCGTTACATGGACAGGCGAGCCTCTTCCACCCCGTTACATGGACAGGCGAGCCTCTTCCACCCCGTTACATGGACAGGCGAGCCTCTTCCACCCCGTTACATGGACAGGCGAGCCTCTTCCACCCCGTTACCTGGACAGGCGAGCCTCTTCCACCCCGTTACCTGGACAGGCGAGCCTCTTCCACCCCGTTACCTGGACAGGCGAGCCTCTTCCACCCCGTTACCTGGACAGGCGAGCCTCTTCCACCCCGTTACCTGGACAGGCGAGCCTCTTCCACCCCGTTACCTGGACAGGCGAGCCTCTTCCACCCCGTTACCTGGACAGGCGAGCCTCTTCCACCCCGTTACCTGGACAGGCGAGCCTCTTCCACCCCGTTACCTGGACAGGCGAGCCTCTTCCACCCCGTTACCTGGACAGGCGAGCCTCTTCCACCCCGTTACCTGGACAGGCGAGCCTCTTCCACCCCGTTACCTGGACAGGCGAGCCTCTTCCACCCCGTTACCTGGACAGGCGAGCCTCTTCCACCCCGTTACCTGGACAGGCGAGCCTCTTCCACCCCGTTACCTGGACAGGCGAGCCTCTTCCACCCCGTTACCTGGACAGGCGAGCCTCTTCCACCCCGTTACCTGGACAGGCGAGCCTCTTCCACCCCGTTACCTGGACAGGCGAGCCTCTTCCACCCCGTTACCTGGACAGGCGAGCCTCTTCCACCCCGTTACCTGGACAGGCGAGCCTCTTCCACCCCGTTACCTGGACAGGCGAGCCTCTTCCACCCCGTTACCTGGACAGGCGAGCCTCTTCCACCCCGTTTCCTGGACAGGCGAGCCTCTTCCACCCCGTTACCTGGACAGGCGAGCCTCTTCCACCCCGTTACCTGGACAGGCGAGCCTCTTCCACCCCGTTACCTGGACAGGCGAGCCTCTTCCACCCCGTTACCTGGACAGGCGAGCCTCTTCCACCCCGTTACCTGGACAGGCGAGCCTCTTCCACCCCGTTACCTGGACAGGCGAGCCTCTTCCACCCCGTTACCTGGACAGGCGAGCCTCTTCCACCCCGTTACCTGGACAGGTGAGCCTCTTCCACCCCGTTACCTGGACAGGTGAGCCTCTTCCACCCCGTTACCTGGACAGGTGAACCTCTTCCACCCCGTTACCTGGACAGGTGAACCTCTTCCACCCCGTTACCTGGACAGGTGAACCTCTTCCACCCCGTTACCTGGACAGGTGAACCTCTTCCACCCCGTTACCTGGACAGGTGAACCTCTTCCACCCCGTTACCTGGACAGGTGAACCTCTTCCACCCCGTTACCTGGACAGGTGAACCTCTTCCACCCCGTTACCTGGACAGGTGAACCTCTTCCACCCCGTTACCTGGACAGGTGTTCTCCCTCTTTTCAGAAACGCCATTTCTAATAATAACCTTCCTCAAGCCTTATTACACGGTCTTCCAACCTTAAAACAACGCCCAAAGAAGGGAAAAAATTACGCCAGAAGCCAACAGGTTGCCATAGAAAAAAACTCGTCTCTTGGACAATTTAGAAAATAGAGAGATTGAGATCGGTTTTATAATCGAGTCTATTAGAGGGGGTATGAGGGGGGGGGGAATACCCATACGCAGATAACGGTCCGGGGCCAGAGAAGTAGATAGTACGATTAATTTTATTGATGGATTAAGCTATTACGGTATGTGATTTTTATTGTACATTATGATTAGATTTAAAAAAAAACAAAAATTAGATTTATCTTTTGTGTTATGATGGTAAAAATCTAAAAAAAAAGGTGAACAACAAAAATAGTCTTGTTGAATAACATAATTTGCGTCTTGGACGTTACCTTTTTTATATGAAAAGTATTGTAATAATATATATATATATATATATATATATATATATATATATATATATATATATATATATTATATATATATATATAATTATGAACGAAGAGCCATCACCATCAGGTGTGGAAGATTATAGAGGACTGAGAAGGGGCTGAACTGAGGTGGGGGGGGGGGGGGGGGGGAGGGGGGGAGGGGGTAGCTTTATGGGCAACATAATTACAGGTGTGTTGAGGTTGTGGGGGTGAGGGGGGGGGGTGATGTGTTACAGGTGTTGCTCCACCTAAAACCCTCTACAATCTAGATGAAGAGGTCGGTCTCTCTCTCTCTCTCTCTCTCTCTCTCTCTCTCTCTCTCTCTCTCTCTCTCTCTCTCTCTCTCTCTCTCTCTCTCTCTCTCTCTCTCTCTCTCTCTCTTTCTCTCTCTCTCTCTCTCTCTCTCTCTCTCTCTCTCTCTCTCTCTCTCTCTCTCTCTCTCTCTCTCTCTCTCTCTCTCCCTCTCTCCCTCTCCCTCTCTCTCTCTCTCTCTCTCTCTCTCTCCCTCTCTCCCTCTCCCTCTCTGTCTGTCTCTCTCTCTGTCTCTCTCTCTCTCTCTCTCTCTCTCTCTCTCTCTCTCTCTCTCTCTCTCTCTCTCTCTCTCTCTCTCTCTCTCTCTCTCTCTCTCTCTCTCTCTCTCTCCCTCTCTGTCTCTCTCTCTCTCTCTCTCTCTCTCTCTCTCTCTCTCTCTCTCTCTCTCTCTCTCTCTCTCTCTCTCCCTCTCTCCCTCTCCCTCTCTGTCTGTCTGTCTCTCTCTCTCTCTCTCTCTCTCTCTCTCTCTCTCTCTCTCTCTCTCTCTCTCTCTCTCTCTCTCTCTCTCTCCCTCTCTCCCTCTCTCCCTCTCTGTCTCTCTCTCTCTCTCTCTCTCTCTCTCTCTCTCTCTCTCTCTCTCTCTCTCTCTCTCTCTCTCTCTCTCTCTCTCTCTCTCTCTCTCTCTCTCTCTCTCTCTCTCCCTCTCTCTCTCTCTCTCTCTCTCTCTCTCTCTCCTCTCTCTCTCTCTCTCTCTCTCTCTCTCTCTCTCTCTCTCTCTCTCTCTCTCTCTCTCTCTCTCTCTCTCTCTCTCTCTCTCTCTCTCTCTCTCTCCCTCGCCTCGTCCTGACCTCCAGTCCTTATCTGATCCGCCTTTGATTGACCTCTCTTGACCTGTCGACTTTGATTGACCTGCCTTGACCTGTCTACTTTGATTGACCTCTCTTGACCTCTCGACTTTGATTGACCTCTCTTGACCTCTCGGCTTTGATTGACCTCTCTTGACCTCTCGACTTTGACCTCTCGACTTTGATTGACCTCTCTTGACCTCTCGACTTTGACCTGCCTTGACCTATCACCTTAGCTGGAGAATTCTTGACCTCTCTTTCCTCCTGACAGTTGTTGACTCTCCGTCATAAAAGGTCAGCGTATTGGTCAATACTCCCCCCCCCTCCCCACCACCCCATCACCCCTCCCAACAACCACAGCCTCGGAATCCTCATATAATTAAGATTCTCAGAATTAAGAAAGACTAGAGCAGGCAAGACCAGCTCTGATAGCAAGTCCAGGGCAGAGTTACCTGCAGACAGCACTCGCATTATAGCAGCGGTCCCTTTCTTGAATGCACTCAAGTCTTAAGTAAACATGTGTCTTTGTTTATCAAAAGTAATGAGTGCGTGCTTAAGGAAGAGGAGAGAGAGAAATATCTCAATAGACGGCTCGTCACAATTATTTAAATACTTAGACTTATTACTCTTATTTTTATAAATACTTAGACTTATTATAAATACTTGACTTATTACTCTTAAGGAAACTTGCTTTTTAGAGCGAGTAAAGTCCGTCATCTTTTTTTTTTTACATCCATTATATCTCTATTCTCACTGTTACACCAACGTATGTTCTCTATAACGCTGTCAAGATGTTCTCTATAACGCTGCAAAGATGTTCTCTTTAACGCTGTCAACATGTTCTCTATAACGCTGTCAAGATGTTCTCTATAACGCTGTCAAGATGTTCTCAGCCTGCCTCTTATATGTCGAGAAAGCCTCGTTAGTGGTTGAGGAAGACATGGTTGCATTGTTAGAGCAGCCATGAAGTTTTATATTTTAAGGCTCCACGATGGGGCTGCATACTCTAAGATTGGTCTCACATAGGTCGTGGTCTCTCATATACAAGTTCTTGACTGTTCTTATTTTTGCTAGTGTAGAGGATGCTGCTGATGTTATCCTGTTCATATGAACCTCAGGAGATAGGTTTTTTTGTGTTATGTTCACTCCCAGGTCTTTTTTTCCCCTTGTCCTTTTGGTCTCTGAAGCTTGGTTTTCCATTTCTATCACCTTGCATTTGCTGGTGTTGAACTCCAGCAGCCATCACAACTTTTCATTGGGATAGGGAGTGTCAGTGGTCCACACTCACTCATTCAGTGGTTATGCAATAGATTGCAGCGGCATATTCTGTCCGTGGATAGTCCGTGGATAGTCCAGGGATGGTCCGTGGATAGTCCAGGGATGGTCCGTGGATAGTCCAGGGATGGTCCAGGGATGGTCCGTGGATAGTCCGTGGATAGTCCGTGGATAGTCCGTGGATAGTCCGTGGATAGTCCGTGGATAGTCCGTGGATGGCATCCCATCTTCCCTCTACAATCCCATATCATTTAGTTCAGGGCTTCACATAACCGCTTGACTCTATATTAATGTGCTTCTTCATCACTAACTAGAGCTGTTAACTCTATCAAAGTTTCTATATTCCTATACACCGCTAGTAGAAAAAAAAATTTTTTTTTGCAAACATATGCCATTTTCTTTTGTATATTTTCCCGTTTTTTGTTGTTCAGTTCGTGTCACGTTGTCTATAAACGAAAGATAATTACGTTGTTTGTTGCAAACAACGTCGAAGGTGTGTCTTAACCATCTCTCTCTGTCTGTCTGTCTGTGTGTGTCTCTCTCACACTCTCTCTCTCTCTCTCTCTCTCTCTCTCTCTCTCTCTCTCTCTCTCTCTCTCTCTCTCTCTCTCTCTCTCTCTCTCTCTCTCTCTCTCTCTCTCTCTCTCTCTCTCTCTTACTGTCTCTCTCTCTCTCTCTCACTGTCTCTCACTGTCTCTCACTGTGTGTGTCTCTTTCTTTCACTGTGTCTCTCTTTTTCACTCTCTGTCTCTCTCTCTCTCTCTCTCTCTCTCTCTCTCTCTCTCTCTCTCTCTCTCTCTCTCTCTCTCTCTCTCTCTCTCTCTCTCTCACTCTCTCTCACACTCTGTGTGTGTGTGTGTGTCTCTCTCTCTTTCTCTCTCTCCCTCTCTCTCTCTCTCTCCCTCTCTCTCCCTCTCTCTCCCTCTCTCTCTCTCTCTCTCTCTCTCTCTCTCTCTCTCTCTACCTGAGAGCCTTTCCCACTTGTCTGCAATATTAATTGCGATGATCTTGTGATATAAAGATCTCGAGTGCAATAATTTGCAACGAAACGTGTCAAAATCAGCGTCGTAATCTTTGATTCTACTTGATGGAAGGTTGCAAATTGGCGCGTCTGGCCGGGCCATGAACAGTGAGGTGGTGAATACTAAGCGAATGTCCTGACTCGTTAAACTGGGGGGCGCTTCTCCCCTCCCCTGATACTGTATGTGTGTGGGGGGAGGATTTAGACTCTCTATACTCTGTGATCAACGCGAGGGGCGCGCGGCGGCGCCTCTCTCTCTTCGCGCGGGAAGAGTGGATTCCGTTGCTCTTTTGTCAAGCCTCTTGTCGGGTTAGTAGTGACGTCATATCACTTAAAGGATTTTGAGAGGCTTGTGTGTGTACGGTGTTCCTTTATTTTTGCCTAGGTGTGTATATACCAGGGGTCAGATTCATGAAACCACTTACGCAAGCACTTACGAACCTGTACATCTTTTCTCAATTTTCGGCGGCTTTGTTCACAATTATTAAACAGTTAATGAGCTCCGAACCACCAGGAGGCTGTTTATAACAATAACAACAGTTGATTGGCAAGTTTTCATGCTTGTAAACTGTTTAATAAATGAAACCAAAGCCGTCAAAGATTGAGGAAAGATGTACACGTTCGTAAGTGCTTTCGTGAATCTGGCCCCAGGTGTGTATACTGTCAATACACCTGTCCTCTCTCTTTACCTCGCGAAATAGATGTGACCAAACTGTTTACGGTCGATAGACTCGTCCTCATAAATGAACTCAAGATCTTCCGGGCGGTGAGGGAATATATAAATACACATTATTGTCGTCACTGCGGTTCCCACACCTTTGTGGACAGGAGAGGCATCATTCAGCCTGGAGGTAGACAGGTGAGCAAGACAGGAAGCGAGTTCAGTACCCGTGTAACTGTCGAGCATCTGAAGGTACACTGGTGCAGTTCCTTAACCTTTGTGTGTGTGTGTGTGTACCTTTGTACCCCTCTTGTACCTCTGTACCCCCTTTGTGTGTACCCCTGTACCCTCCTGTACCCTTGTACCCCTGTGTACGTGTACCTCTGTAGCCCTGTACCACTGTAACCCTGTACCACTCTGTGTACCTCCGTGTCTCTCTACCTCTTCTACTCAAAGGCTTTGCAGTAGAAAACAACAAATATATTCATCGGGGGGCCTGACGGCTGAGTGAACAGTGCTCGGCATTCCTAATACTAAGACTTTGGGTTCTATCCCCAGCGGAGGCAGAAACAAAATGGACAAAGTTTCTGTCACCCTAATGCCACTGTTCATCCCGCAGTAAATAGGTACCTGGGCGTTAGACAGCTGCTACGGGCTGCTTCCTGGGGATAACAAAAAGGAGGCCTGGTCTAGGACCGGGCCGCGGAGACGCTAAGCCCCGAAATCATCTCAAGATAACTCAAAATGGTGTAAGCCTTCATCTTGCTTATTTCTGAAGACTGTGCTGACCTCTTGTGTCAGCTGTAACGACCCTTCACCTCCTTTGGCTTGTTTGGGTGAAATAGTCCACAACTGTCAAGAAAGTTCGTCTCATTTACCGTTTGTAACTTGTACTGAACGCGTTCATTAAGATGTATTTACACTAGGGAGCCGGTCGGCCGAGCGGACCGCACGCTGGGCTTGTGACCCTGTGGTCCTGGGTTCGATCCCAGGCGCCGGCGAGAAACAATGAGCAGAGTTTCTTTCACCCTATGCCCCTGTTACCTAGCAGTAAAATAGGTACTTGGGTGTTAGTCAGCTGTCACGGGCTGCTTCCTGGGGGTGGAGGCCTGGTCGAGGACCGGGCCGCGGGAACACTAAAGCCCCGAAATCATCTCAAGATAACCTCAAGATAACCTCAAATGGTCGTTTTCTCGGGATCTTAAATCTCAACACCTTATTTGCAAGAGGTTCGTATCCCTCGAATTGTCTTGAGGTCACTTAATATGACACCTGAAGACAATCTCTATTATCACACTAATCTTAGATTTAATTAAAACAAAATTGAAAAGCTAACATTCCACAAATAAAAGTTGTAGTTAATTCATTCCTAAAATATAACAAATTAGTACATTAACCCGCTCTTAATTACGGGATATATTCACTGATATGTGAAATACACTTCTTAGTGTATATATATACATCATACACTGTTACGGCTCTGTGTATATACATACATGTACACACAAACACATATACATAACAATAGTTACTGTTTATTCTAATCCAATACTACGCCTCAGCTCCAAGTTCTCACATTCACGCAGAATTTAAGGATTAATTCGCGAATTCTTCACTATATGAAGAATTTTTATAGTGAAGAAGATTCATCTTACGTGGATAAGCACCTCCAAAGGATACCTGATCAACCAGGCTGTGACTCATACGTCAGGCTGCGAGCAGCCGCGTCCAACAGCCTGGTTGATCAGTCTGGCAACCAGGAGGCCTGGTCGACGACCGGGCCGCGGGGACGCTAAGCCCCGGAAGCACCTCAAGGTAACCTCAAGGTTACCTCCCTGTTTCTCTGGGAGTTGATGAGTTATGCCTCCAGCTCCCACAACTGGTGGATGCTGTATGCCTTAGTGTCCTCCACTGACCTGATAGTGTTCAACGCTTAGTTACCTGTACAAGGTAAGTTGCTATCAGGTGAAAACGATAAGTTGGTTTAACTATATGTGGTACTGGACCTCTGGTACTGGACGCCAAGTGGTGCTGGACCTCTGGTACTGGACGCCAGGTGGTGCTGGACCCCTGGTACTGGACGCCAGGTGGTGCTGGACCTCCGGTACTGGACGCCAGGTGGTACTGGACCTCCGGTACTGGACGCCAGGTGGTACTGGACCTCTGGTACTGGACGCCAGGTGGTACTGGACCTCTGGTACTGGACGCCAGGTGGTACTGGACCTCTGGTACTGGACGCCAGGTGGTGCTGGACCCCTGGTACTGGACGCCAGGTGGTGCTGGACCTCTGGTACTGGACGCCAGGTGGTACTGGACCCCTGGTACTGGACGCCAGGTGGTGCTGGACCCCTGGTACTGGACGCCAGGTGGTGCTGGACCCCTGGTACTGGACGCCAGGTGGTGCTGGACCCCTGGTACTGGACGCCAGGTGGTGCTGGACCTCTGGTACTGGACGCCAGGTGGTACTGGACCCCTGGTACTGGACGCCAGGTGGTACTGGACCTCTGGTACTGGACGCCAGGTGGTACTGGACCCCTGGTACTGGACGCCAGGTGGTACTGGACCTCTGGTACTGGACGCCAGGTGGTACTGGACCCCTGGTACTGGACGCCAGGTGGTACTGGACGCCAGGTGGTACTGGACCTCTGGTACTGGACGCCAGGTGGTACTGGACCCCTGGTACTGGACGCCAGGTGGTGCTGGACCCCTGGTACTGGACGCCAGGTGGTGCTGGACCCCTGGTACTGGACGCCAGGTGGTGCTGGACCCCTGGTACTGGACGCCAGGTGGTGCTGGACCTCTGGTACTGGACGCCAGGTGGTGCTGGACCTCTGGTACTGGACGCCAGGTGGTGCTGGACCTCTGGTACTGGACGCCAGGTGGTGTCGGACCTCTGGTACTGGACGCCAGGTGGTGCTGGACCTCTGGTACTGGACGCCAGGTGGTGCTGGACCTCTGGTACTGGACGCCAGGTGGTTCTGGACCCCTGGTACTGGACGCCAGGTGGTGCTGGACCCCTGGTACTGGACGCCAGGTGGTACTGGACCTCTGGTACTGGACGCCAGGTGGTGCTGGACCTCTGGTACTGGACGCCAGGTGGTGCTGGACCTCTGGTACTGGACGCCAGGTGGTGCTGGACCTCTGGTACTGGACGCCAGGTGGTGCTGGACCCCTGGTACTGGACGCCAGGTGGTACTGGACCTCTGGTACTGGACGCCAGGTGGTACTGGACCTCTGGTACTGGACGCCAGGTGGTACTGGACCCCTGGTACTGGACGCCAGGTGGTACTGGACCCCTGGTACTGGACGCCAGGTGGTGCTGGACCCCTGGTACTGGACGCCAGGTGGTGCTGGACCCCTGGTACTGGACGCCAGGTGGTGCTGGACCCCTGGTACTGGACGCCAGGTGGTGCTGGACCTCTGGTACTGGACGCCAGGTGGTGCTGGACCTCTGGTACTGGACGCCAGCTGGTGCTGGACCTCTGGTACTGGACGCCAGCTGGTGCTGGACCTCTGGTACTGGACGCCAGCTGGTGCTGGACCTCTGGTACTGGACGCCAGCTGGTGCTGGACCTCTGGTACTCAGCGACAGGTATAACCAGGTAAATCATGACAGGTAGGATCTTTAGAACACTCACGTAAGAAGTCAACAATGCCCAACATCAACACCTGGTTCAGCTGTATTGTGAGCTACGAGGGAAGACTAAATAAATCAAACCTCACATCACTAGAGAAGAAACAGGGAGACATGATCACCACATACGGATACTAAATACCTGAGTGAGCCACAGAGACATTTAAAACATTGAAAATTAGCTAAGAAATCAGCACTGTTGCTTGCTACACCTGTATGTTATATGTCTATAATTATCTCATTTGCATTGCATTTCTATAGCATAAAATTTTATTAATATATTATTCTAATTAACACATTCTGTAAGTTAATATATTCACAGGAGTATTTCCGAATCATGCTCAGTAAAACTTACAGAAAAACTTCATCAATGAACCAAAGAAGCCTCCATCAATACATTAAAGAAGCCTTCATCAATACACCCCCGGCGGATCAATGACCAGGGGCTTGGTACGTGTGAGAAATGTGAGAACGAAGGACACTTTCACAGGCGCCCAGTGACTCGACCATACGCCATCTCTGATCTGATCTGATCTGATCGCTTCGCTAAATTTCAAGTTTGGCTTCTTCGTAACTCTCCCTCATCTCGTTGGAGGCGCTCTTGGAGAGGCGGCGTTAGAGAAGATTTACAGCTTGCTCAGGCCAGAGCCCCGAGGGCTGTGTGTGGTGAAGATAAGGCCACAGGGGGCGGGCGACCCGAGGGCTGTGTGTGGTGAAGATAAGGCCACAGGGGGCGGGAGACACCACAGGTAATTCCTTTATATGGAGGCGAGAGCAGGTGTCCCCCCTTGCTACCTGTCCCAGAGACCTCATCGCCCTTCCTAGCCCCTATCCCTCTCGAAATATCTGCTAGTATCCCTGACTTTCCCGCCCTGATGGGAGGTCTCCCTGCCAGCCCGCAAAGGACACGTATAGTATGCAGGCGATGAGTCACAATAACGTGGCTAAATCTACGCGTTTCGGTCCAGGACGGACCGAAACGTCGTCGTCGTCCCTTCACCTTCTAGTGTGTGGTCTGGTCAACGTAAGGGATGTGTGTCTGCCTCCATCTGGAAGGCCCCCATCCGGCTGCTACCTGTTCCTGGTCCCCCTTCAGTTTTTACGACCCCATAACAGCCTCTTTACCTGATTCCAATATTCGTCTGACCTGCGTCGCTGCGGTTGGGCTTGGACCCACACACAGCTGGAGGCAAGATAGGCTGAGCAGGCGGGGCAGGCACCGACATCTTTATTGTACCTAAACATCAAACAGAAACCTTTACTTTTTAACACAATTTCAATCAAGTCGATTGAAAGTCGATCAAGTCGACAATCAAGTCGATTGTCCTGTTGATCCTTTGTGGATCTTTGGTCCCGAGGTGCTGTGTCTTATACGGTGTTCTCTTCTTCATTCTTCTGTTCTCTTGTTCTCATTCTGCGCTGAATGAAGGTGGGGCG
>NC_091212.1:14575668-14590668 GCF_040958095.1 Procambarus clarkii | reverse complement strand
CGGTAGTGGACCCCCATACCCATCCCGTGGGCGGTAGTGGACCCCATACCCATCCCGTGAGCGGTAGTGGACCCCATACCCATCCCGTGGGCGGTAGTGGACAAGGTTGACCATAGTTATAAATACTCATATTGGAATTGAGCACAAAAAGTTTATGTAAATACCAGTTTTTGTTAGGTGATGAGTTATTGAGGCTTTCGCAGTAGTATACAAGAGATATATACACTGAGGTATACCTAGCTTCTCGGGGTATATACACTGAGGTATACCTAGCTTCTCGGGGTATACACACTGAGAGGTGTACCTAGCTTCTCGGGGTATATACACTGAGGTATACCTAGCTTCTCGGGGTATATACACTGAGGTATACCTAGCTTCTCGGGGTATATACACTGAGGTATACCTAGCTTCTCGGGGTATACACACTGAGAGGTGTACCTAGCTTCTCGGGGTATATACACAGAGGTGTACCTAGCTTCTCGGGGTATATACACAGAGGTGTACCTAGCTTCTCGGGGTATATACACTGAGAGGTGTACCTAGCTTCTCGGGGTATATACACTTAGGTATACCTAGCTTCTCGGGGTATACACACTGAGAGGTGTACCTAGCTTCTCGGGGTATATACACTGAGAGGTGTACCTAGCTTCTCGGGGTATATACACTGAGAGGTGTACCTAGCTTCTCGGGGTATATACACTGAGGTATACCTAGCTTCTCGGGGTAAACACACTGAGGTATACCTAGCTTCTCGGGGTATACACACTGAGAGGTGTACCTAGCTTCTCGGGGTATATACACTGAGAGGTGTACCTAGCTTCTCGGGGTATATACACTGAGAGGTGTACCTAGCTTCTCGGGGTATACACACTGAGAGGTGTACCTAGCTTCTCGGGGTATATACACTGAGAGGTGTACCTAGCTTCTCGGGGTATATTCACTGAGAATACTTTAGTTCCGGGGTATATCCACAGCTCAAGTATACTCCCACAATGGTCATTAAGCTATTGTTATGGTCTTAATAACCCTCATGCAGTTAACAGGCCTTAACCCACAATACAAAACTATAGCATAATGACTAATTATTAACTATACTTTAGGTCAGAGCCTAGTTCAAGCCTAATGTATAATGACTCTGTTTACAGGAATACACCGTTCATTTATTGTATGTCTTGTATGATTATCTTGTATGATTACCTGTCTTGGGTATGATGCCTCAAACGAAATCAAAAGAAAATTGAAATTGTGACATTATAAACCATGTTTTTTTTTATTAATTATAAGTAATTGATTTTCCTTTGCCATTTATAGCGTCTGAGTTGTGATTTGTTTTTCCGTCCCACTTTGCAAGGGGTTCGATTCTCCTGCAGACACAGTTATAGAGCCAGATATAGATACCATTAGCCTGGAAGGTCCCTCAAAGAGCCAGCTAGCAGAATAGAGTATTCCCCCACTGCTCTATTTCCTTGCTTCTTCAACAATTTTTTTTTGACCTGTTCCATTGTTCATGCTGGAAGCCTTGGTACCAATCCATCCTTTCAACCCCCCCAACACCCCCTTCTCCATTAGACGTTGGGGGGTGGGGGGGGGGAAAACTCTGGATATTGTTCACAGGTAGTCATCAGGTGACTTTCACTTCTGCCTTGACACTGTCATTAAATCATCACTGTCAACACTTCTATTCAAATTCTACTTCCCTCCCTTCCCTTTCCCTTACTGTTATGCTTCCTCCTCCACCTCCTTCATTCGGTAACTCCTCCTCCACATCATCCAGCTCCTCCGTTCCACATAATCCAACGCATCCTCCTCTTCCACTTGGGCATCAGCGAGCTCCTACTCCTCTTCCTTCTACTCACTCCCTTCATTTTCATCCCCCTCTTGCCTCAAGCATCATTCCCTATCCCCCTCTCCACTTCGTATCTTCTGCTTCCTCTTATTCTCTTCTATCCTTTCCCATCCCTTCCCTACACGCCAACAATCCCATACCATCCTCCCCCATCCTAGCAGGGAGCTCAACAGGAATTCGACAAACTACCCAACAAGAGTTTAATAGACAGGCACTTTCCTTTGCCATCTATTTACATATGCAAATGAGTGCAGTTGCAACATTAACTGGTGATAGTTCCTAGCAGCAAGACCTTACGTTAAGGCTGGTCATGCGTGACAGAGATGCTGTAGCAATGATCACAACGAGCAACATCCACTACGGGCTTACCATAGCCCGTGCTACTCGGAACTTCTTGTTCCAGGTAGCGAATCTTTAACAACAACAACAACAACACAGCAAGCAGGCGAAATGATCACTACATCTCATAACGCTTGAATAGAAACAAAAAAGGATGTTTAAGATTCGCTACTCGGAACAAGTTCCAAGTAGCACGGGGCTATGGTGAGCCCGTAACTTACCTGGCACAGGAGCAGGGCAAGTAGCACGGGGCTATGGTGAGCCCGTAACTTACCTGGCACAGGAGCAGGGCAAGTAGCACGGGGCTATGGTGAGCCCGTAACTTACCTGGCACAGGAGCAGGGCAAGTAGCACGGGCTATGGTGAGCCCGTAACTTACCTGGCACAGGAGCGGGGCAAGTAGCACGGGGCTATGGTGAGCCCGTAACTTACCTGGCACAGGAGCAGGGCAAGTAGCACGGGGCTATGGTGAGCCCGTAACTTACCTGGCACAGGAGCAGGGCAAGTAGCACGGGGCTATGGTGAGCCCGTAACTTACCTGGCACAGGAGCGGGGCAAGTAGCACGGGGCTATGGTGAGCCCGTAACTTAATCTGGCACAGGAGCGGGGCCAACAAAGAATAGTTCTGGGAGCAGGCGAGGAGTCACAATAACGTGGCTGACGTATGTTGACCAGACCACCACACTAGAAAATGAAGGGACGACGACGTTTCGGTCCGTCTTGGACCATTCTCAAGTCGATTGTGACTTGAGAATGGTCCAGGACGGACCGAAACGTCGTCGTTCTTTCACTTTCTAGTGTGTGGTTTTGGTCAACATAGTTCTGGGTTCTTTTAGATGCCCTATGATAGCCCGCGAGCGACCTCTGCGGTACTCAAGTGCCCCCTCTTCCCTGCACCTATGCCAACAGCGGTCCCAAAGTGGTGTAATAGGAAAAGATTTACCGAGCTGTGATTGGCTCGGGGTGTTGTCCACCCATACACGGAGAGATGCCATTAATCAGGAAGCCGGATCCGCGGGAGAAACTACAGCATCCTCACGTTTGAACATAATTAAAGCGGCAAAAGTCTGTATCCCAGAACACAGACAGCTGCGAGGCGGGACCAAATAGCCGAAGATCAACCCCCGCAAGCACAACTAGGCGAGTCCAACTATGTGAGCACACACACACACACTTAGTGGTAGACGGTTGGAACAAGTTAGGTGAGAAGGTGGGAGGCCAAAACCGTCAGTAGTTTCAAAGCGTTATATGACAAAGAGTGCTGGGAAGACGGGACACCACGAGCGTAGCTCTCATCCTGTAACTACACTTAGGTAATTACACATACACCCACACACACACACACGTCACTGAATGTGACAGGAAGAGAGAAGGTGTAAGATGCAGGGATATGAAACAAAAAGTATTGGAACCACAGAGAATCTCACTAAGCACCCCTTACGAAATTGCTCATCAAACAATGTGCAGAACCACTTGCAATGGTCCCCACCACATCCCAGAGACAAAGTGCGCCAACAAATAACGAGAAAGAGGCATTAGTAAACACATTAATGTTACCAACAGATTTAAAAATAAGAAGAATTTCAAGGGGCTGTTTGCCACGGAAAACTGATTTGCCACAGATGTTCATTGTTGACAGTAAGCGGCCACAGATGTTCATTGTTGACAGTAAGCGGCCACAGATGTTCATTGTTGACAGTAAGCGGCCACAGATGTTCATTGTTGACAGTAAGCGGCCACAGATGTTCATTGTTGACAGTAAGCGGCCACAGATGTTCATTGTTGACAGTAAGCGGCCACAGATGTTCATTGTTGACAGTAAGCGGCCACAGATGTTCATTGTTGACAGTAAGCGGCCACAGATGTTCATTGTTGACAGTAAGCGGCCACAGATGTTCATTGTTGACAGTAAGCGGCCACAGATGTTCATTGTTGACAGTAAGCGTACTTCAAGCACTCTCAGACACCCGCCCCTGACAAATGCTACTCTCCGAACCAAGGGCCAGATTCACGAAGCAGTTACGCATGCACTTACGAACCTGTACATCTTTTCTCAATCTTTGGCGGCTTTGTTTACAATTATTAAACCGGTAATGAGCTCCGAAGCACCAGGAGGCTGTTTATAACAATACCAACAGTTGATTGGCAACTTTTCATGCTTATAAACTATTTAATAAATGTAACCAAAGCCGTCAAAGATTGAGGAAAGATGAAGACGTTCGTAAGTGCTTGCGCAACTGCTTCGTGAATCTGGCAACCAGCATTGCAACGTGAAAACAAGATGCAGATGTTTCGCCTTTCTTCAAACACACTTGCAAAACCGTAAAGAAACATCAAGTCTCAAGAGGGGAAGCTATGATGGCTGGCGTGACGTTAGTCGCATCTCAAGGCTGAGGAGTGACTGGGACACTAACCTGGAGAGGCTCTGGATAGGTGTTTCTGGCTCCAAGTGGTTGGAGGGATGTTAAGGATAGAGAAGGGTTCTTAGGGGCTGGTGGGATGTCTAGCACAACTAGGTGAGTACACGCGCGCACGCGCGCACGCACACACACACACACACACACACGCGCACGCACATACAAACACACGCGCGCGCTCGCACACACACACACACACACACACACACACACACACACACACACACACACACACACACACACACACACACACACACACACACACACACACACACACACACACACACACACACACACACACAATCGACCAAACTGAGAGGAATTCCTGAAACCAACAGCTTCATAAACAAGAAGACACAGACTCAACCTAAGGAAAAAAAGGTGCAGAAAAATGATTAAAAAGTTCCCTTTTGCAAACAGAATTGTAGACGGATGGAAGAAGCAAGGCGGCGAGGAGTCACGATAACGTGGCTAAATTATGTTGACCAGACCCCACACTAGAAGGTGAAGGGACGACGACGTTTCGACTTGAGAATGGTCCAGGACGGACCGAAACGTCGTCGTCCCTTCACCTTCTAGTGTGTGGTCTGGTCAACAAACAAAAAGGCCGTGGGGGGCCAAGACCGTCAGTAGTTTCAAAGCGTTATATGACCAAGAGTGCTGGGAAGACGGGACACTACGAGCGTAGCTCTCATCCTGTAACTACACTTAGGTAATTACATATAAAATAATGAAATAGAGTTGAGATATATGAAGCTTGCAAGATAATTCTAAAATCACTTAGACAAGCTGCAGAGGTGATCCCGAGAAGTGGTTACTGGAGTTTAACACCATCAAGTGCAAGGTGATGCAACTGGGAACAGCCACTGGAAAATCAAAGGGAAAACTGCCTCCCTGTAACGACTGAAGAATAGGACCTGAGGGTAGACATGAACAAAACAATGTCCTTTGCTACAATTCTTAGATCAATGACTAACAAGAAATTCTTAGACAAGATCAACATGACACAGAATACTACTGAGGGAGCGGCCAGGCCATGTTAGGATGGTGGTGGGTAGGGAGAAGGATGGGGGATGGTTCCTGGAGTTTTGGGCAAAGGAGGATGACAAGGAATAGTTGCTATGGGGGGTAGCAAGAGTAAGGAAGAATAGGTGATGATTGATGAAGTGGTTTCTGTACCGTGTGTGGCAGGGATGATATAGCAGGTTGTGCAGGTTCGAGTCCCGGTCTGGTTATATAGATCTTAGTGATATATATATATATATATCTATATACGTACTAGGAGGGGTACCAGGCGTTTTATATTATATATATACACCAGAAATATATATACCAGAGATAAATATCCTAGAAATATATACACCAGAGGTATATACACCAGAAAAGATATGACAAGGACAGAGAAGGGAGGAATAAATAGGTAAAATTTTATAATATATATAATTATAATATATAAATATATGTATCTTTTGGTAGCAGTCATTTGAATACGATATATCGGGTGAGATCAATGATTCCAGCACGAATCTGCGATAGATTTCTTATATATTTCTCTTCACTTGAGAAGAAAGTTTAAAAACTAACTCTCCAAGGTTCTGTTTACAGGTTGTGACCAGACGCTGAACGATACGTGTGAATTAGGCCTGATTATCTGAATCACTTTCAAGATTATATTATTTCAAACACTCAGGACTTATAAGAGAGGAATTACTAACTCCTCAAGGCTTCAGAGCACAATTGTAAAAAGCTACGATTTGTGTATATTCGAAACCTGTATATATGAGTAGGACAAAACGTCGACCAGACACACAAGTCAAGCCTGGCCTCGGGCCGGGCTTGGGGAGTAGAAGAACTCCCAGAACCCCATCAACCAGGTATCAACCAGGTATCAACCAGACAGTTGCCAGGATCAGCTTGGGTTACCGTTACCTGTGGCAGATGGCTTCAGGTGACGGATCTCCCAATCCTGAGCACTCCAGGTGCAAACTCTGTGAGCAGGAACTGGGGCATGATCTCCCACACTACATCACTGAATGCCCAGTCATGAGACCCTTCACACCTGCCTGCATTAGACACCTGGAGCATTGCAATTCACGTGTTCTTGAGGATAGCCTCATAATGCACCCTAAGTTTGCCAGTGCAGGCTACAGATTCCATGGCCCTCCAAGATTAACTCTCCTGCGTGATCAGGATTTTATAGCATCAGGTAGCTAGCTCACGACGCTCTACGTAACTCTTCGTGTAGTTCAGTGCAGCTGCTTGAATGCAGGTATACCTTAATGGGATTATAAAACAATGGTCTAATATCGTAACTTGCACACAATGTAACCACAACCTGTTGCAACATTGCATCAAAGTAGCAACTGTAAGAAATAATGATGTGATTATGTAATGTGGTTTGCTGGTATTGCATGGCCTGAGAGAGAGACAGAGAGAGACAAAGAGACACAGAGAGACACAGAGAGACACAGAGAGACACAGAGAGACACAGAGAGACACAGAGAGAGAAAGGCGAGACTCTGCCAGGATATTACATCCACGACTCAGATTTCTTCAATCAGTTTTATCCAATCCGAAGGTTCCATAATCACCTCATCTACCCTATCGAGCACCAAAGCTCATTTAGCCTCCCGGGAACCATCCAGGCGCCTCAGACACAAAGTTTGACACACTGGCGGATACCGTCGCAATTGTGGTGTATTGTGAGGACAGGTTACAGAGGTAACAGTTAAGAAAATCACAGGTATAGTTCGAAGATTAACCTTTGGTGGGGTTGTTGACATTTGAGTGTCTCGTCGAAGGTTAAAGGTTACCAAGAAGGTTCAAAGGGCTTTGTGATTGTGGGGGATTGGGGGAGGGTTGTGGGGGATTGGGGGGATTGGGGGGGATTTAAGGGGGTCGGGGGAGAGCTTAAACATATCGATGTGTCAATATACTTTTATAATAATTAATTCAATGTTATTCTCGTGCACACACACACACACACACCTGAACCTGTACACCTGTTGATTGACGGTTGAGAGGCGGGACCAAAGAGATAAAACTCAACCCCCGCAAGCACAACTAGGTGAGTACACACACACACACACACACACACACACACACACACACACACACACACACACACACACACACACACACACACACACACACACACACACACACACACACACACACACACACACACACACACACACACACACCGCTATGGGATGGTAGTCCTAAGGGCCAGAGTTCGATCCCCGGCCAAGGCGAAAACAAATGAACAGAGTTTCTTTCATCCTAGTGCTTCTGTTCACCTAGCAGTAAATAGGGAGCCAGTCGGCCGAGCGGACAGCACACTGGACTTGTGATCCTATGATACCGGGTTCGATCCCGGGCGCCGGCGAGAAACAATGGGCACGGTTTCTTTCACCCTATGCCCCTGTTACCTAGCAGTAAAAATAGGTACCTGGGAGTTAGACAGCTGTCACGGGCTTCCTGGGGGTGGAGGTCTGGTCGAGGACCGGGCCGTGGGGACACTAAAGCCCCGAAATCATCTCAAGATAACCTCAAAATAGGTACCTGGGAGTTAGACAGCTGTCTCGGGCTGCTTCCTGGGAATGCATGGGGAAATATATGTAGTAGACATGAGGAAAAAAATAAACTGGCTAGAAAGGCCGGGTCCAAGAGCTAATACGTCGACTGTGCAGATACAAATAGTAAACACACCATGACATCATAAGTGGGGTAGTGGTGGAATGCTGCCCCAGCACCCCCCCCCATGCATGACTTTCTCTTCTCTCTTCTCTCTCCTTCATTCTTCTCCTCTCCTCCTATTTTCACCTCTCTATTTATCCTCAGTTTCCCTTATTCCCATTTATTTAGTGTTCTGTCTTTCATAATATTGCTTTTAACTCTTCTCTTCCTACTTTATTTTGTCTCTTTATTTCTCTTTATTTATCTTGAATTTTCTCGTCAATTCTTGCCCCCATAGGAATTGCTATGGTGATTGACCCATAGTTGTACGAGCCCGTACCGTCAGTTGCACGAGGCGTACCGTCAGTTGCACGAGCCCGTACCGTCAGTTGCACGAGCCCGTACCGTCAGTTGCACGAGCCCGTACCGTCAGTTGCACGAGCCCGTACCGTCAGTTGCACGAGCCCGTACCGTCAGTTGCACGAGCCCGTACCGTCAGTTGCACGAGCCCGTACCGTCAGTTGTACGAGCCCGTACCGTCAGTTGCACGAGCCCGTACCGTCAGTTGCATGAGCCCGTACCGTCAGTTGCACGAGCCCGTACCGTCAGTTGTACGAGGCGTACCGTCAGTTGTACGAGGCGTACCGTCAGTTGCACGAGCCCGTACCGTCAGTTGCATGAGCCCGTACCGTCAGTTGCACGAGCCGTACCGTCAGTTGCACGAGCCCGTACCGTCAGTTGCACGAGCCCGTACCGTCAGTTGCACGAGCCCGTACCGTCAGTTGCACGAGCCGTACCGTCAGCTGCACGAGCCCGTACCGTCAGCTGCACGAGGCCGTACCGTCAGCTGCACGAGCCGTACCGTCAGCTGCACGAGCCGTACCGTCAGCTGCACGAGCCCGTACCGTCAGTTGTACAAGCCCGTACCGTCAGCCGTACCGTCAGCAACATTGCCACAAGAATCAACACTAGACAACGCTAACTAGTTAGTAAACATCAGAGGACTTAACAACACTAATCAATACAGCAACCAGCAGTAATACAATCGTTATCGCGCCACCACACCCGCTATCACCACCACAATCACCACCACAATCATAAGCATCAACCGAACAACCACCATCACTACCATCACAATGGCTCAGTGAGAACCAAGGCATTATCAAATGTCTAACTATCGTGGTTGAGAGAGTGTAACGACCCATTGTTATAGGGAACGACTAGGGAGTCGTTTATCCTAGAACGACTTCATCAAGAGAGGCCAATTTCACGTATGACTCTCCAGGAGAGTATGAAGACAATCACCTAGTTAGCTCATTAGCACAGTTAACAAGTCAACTTTCCAGTGGTTTGTGCTTGGGGGATTGAAACTCAACTCCTGGAAACTCAGAAGCCTCGGTTAACTACCGACCTCTTGAAATGCTTACCATTTTTGGTTAAGAATTCGCCCTGGAAGGAACGCCATCAGAGGAACAAACCCATGTCCCTGGAAGGATTTCTAGCCGGGACAAGTGCTGAAGGCGCATCATCGAAGAGGCTAAACTTTCTGAAAGATTCACCTATTGGCGGATTTTCCTGGAAAACTCATCCAGTTGGAATAAGAAGCCGACGTCCTGGATGCTATGTCATCCAGGGTTGAAGGTACGGACCAGCATCCTGGAAGCCTCGTCTTCGGATTTAAGGAGCTATGGTGGGTGGGAGGATAGCTTCCTGCACTGTCCAACATAAGGATACCTTGAGGTGCTTCCGGGGCTTAGTGTCCCCGCGGCCCGGTCGTCGACCAGGCCTCCTGGTTGCTGGACTGATCAACCAGGCTGTTGTTAGACGCGGCTGCTCGCAGCCTGACGTATGAGTCACAGCCTGGTTGATCAGGAGACAGTCACAGTCTTGCAGGGATGGACACAGTCACAGTCTTGAAGAACGTGTCCCAGTAGTAGAGATGGTGTCACCCTGCGACCCTTAGAATATAATTTGTCTGTTTTTGAATAGCTGTTCAAACTACAGTGTATATCTAACTATCCATCATTTTTAATTGGTTATGTTAATTAATTTTTTGTTTCAAGACGAACAACAACAACTCAGAGCTGTGCAGACGACTAACTCTTGATTTCAGTATATCATAACTGTTTTAATTAAATATACCCCGGGGAGATTTATCTATAGTGAATATATTCGCGTAACAAGGATATATATATATTGTCGGAAAGTACACA
Source organism: Procambarus clarkii (assembly GCF_040958095.1). Lineage (NCBI taxonomy): Eukaryota > Metazoa > Arthropoda > Malacostraca > Decapoda > Cambaridae > Procambarus > Procambarus clarkii. The sequence continues at coordinate 14,580,175 of NC_091212.1, read as the reverse complement.
GAATGAGCGCCTAGATAAATTGTTAAGTGTTTGTTTACCCTTCAGCGTTCTCTTTGAGCGTCTCCGACTTGGATATGATCTCATGTGGAAGATAATTTTGATTTAATTTACTGATCATTGTAAACTTCGTGGGATACTCGGCGATTCCCGGGTCTGCCTGGTCTCTGTTTTCTCTATGTCTCTGTACTCGTCTAGTTGTGTTTGCGGGGGTTGAGCTACTGCTCTGGGGTCCCGACTGTATTTCTCTCTTCCTGCTAATAGTTCTGTCTCTCTGTGCATGTCTTTTTCTTCAGTATTTCTCTTTATGTCTCTTTCTCTATCTGCCTCCTTGTGTCACCCTGTCTGTTTCTCTCTCTGCCCCCCCTCTCTCTCTGCCCTCCCTCCCCCCCCTCCCCTCCCACTCCCCCCCTCTCCCCCTCCCCCTCTCCCCCTCCCCCCCTCCCTCCCCCCCTCCCTCCCCCCCTCCCTCCCCCTCTCCCTCCCCCTCTCCCTCTCTCCCCCTCTCTCCCTCTCTCCCCCTCTCTCCCCCTCTCTCTCTCTCCCCCTCTCTCTCTCTCCCCCTCTCTCTCTCTCCACCCTCCCCCCATCTTGATATTGCACAGGTGTAAAGGAGCAAGCCTGGCGAGGCAGAGGGTGGGTTGCAACAGGGGTTGCATGGGTGTATACACATATGCAACAGGACCTGGTATGTGGAAGACTGACACTTGAGAGGCAGCGGGAGAATTGGTGTTGCGGATTGGGAAGGATTGGGGGGGGGGAGGGAATTGGTGTTGCGGATTGGGAAGGATTGGGGGGGAGGGAATTTAATGTCATGAATACATATTATCGACCAATGAAGGAATGTATGATAGATTTTGTTTTCAATTTCGTAAACATCAGTGTTTAGTGTTTATGTCATGATGAACAAATGCAGCAAAAATATTAGATATTCCAGGAATCGTCGTGGGGGTTCATTTTGGCTGCTTGTGAAGTGGCATTCTTTTCACTTATGCCAATCCTGACCTGACCTTTTTGAACACGTTCTCAACAGGAATAAGGGCACAAGACTTGGCGAGACTAGCCTCAAACATCTGGCCTCCATCCTCGAACAGACAGATATGCTAATTTATAGATAGAGATCGACAGCAAGTTCTGACACAGGAAATATTTAGAAAATATAATTCAACCTCACTCACCTTTATTGACTTAAGGTTGATTAAACCCAACCTTTACCCATTTACTGCCCTACTCACTACCCATAATTTTTTGTCCTACTTACCCACCGACAAATCTCTAATGGGTCAATCACCCACCAATCTGTAATCTCCCACCACCCCCCTTTTAAGCAGCTAAAGCAACCATTCTTCCATCAAACAAACCACTATTCAATCTCTAAAACGCCTTGTTCACCACCCACTTCCGTAACTACTTTGCCCACCACCCACTACTCTAAACCCTTTGCCCACCACTAACCCCTTGCCCACTACTACACCCTCCTTGCCCACTACCCCCCCCCCCTTGCCCACTACACACCCCCCTTGCCCACTACACCCCCCCTAGCCCACTACACCCCCCTCCTTGCCCACTACACCCCCCTCCTTGCCCACTACACCCCACCCCCTTGCCCACTACACCCCTCCCCCTTGCCCACTACACCCCTCCCCCTTGCCCACTACACCCCACCTCCTTGCCCACTACACCCCTCCCCCTTGCCCACTACACCCCACCTCCTTGCCCACTACACCCCCCCAGTACACAAGAGGCAGCGCGGCCACGAGCCTCTGATATATTAGTCAGGCAATGGTTAGTAAGTTATGACTTAGTGGTTGAGTTCCTTTTTTGTACTCAGTCGTGTTCATGTGAGCTTGTGCTTGTGTGGTGAGTCGCTTGCGTGTGTGTGGTGAGTCACTCGACTCGTGTGTGGTGAGTCACTTGCGTGTGTGTGGTGAGTCACTCGACTTGTGTGTAGTGAGTCACTCGACTTGTGTGTAGTGAGTCACTTGCGTGTGTGTGGTGAGTCACTCGACTTGTGTGTAGTGAGTCACTCGACTTGTGTGTGGTGAGTCACCTGCGTGTGTGTGGTGAGTCACTTGCGTGTGTGTGGTGAGTCACTTGCGTGTGTGTGGTGAGTCACTTGCGTGTGTGTGGTGAGTCACTTGCGTGTGTGTGGTGAGTCACTTGCGTGTGTGTGGTGAGTCACTCGACTTGTGTGTGGTGAGTCACTCGACTTGTGTGTGGTGAGTCACTCGACTCGTGTGTAGTGAGTCACTCGACTTGTGTGTGGTGAGTCACTCGACTTGTGTGTGGTGAGTCAGTCATAATTGGTTGACGAATAAGTCACCCAAGAGGTGGGGCACGGGCATGAATAGCCCGTAAAGTCACTCAAATTCCTTATAAGAGCTGTATAGTCGTATTGGTGTTTGTTGGTGTTTTGGATTCAGCTACACGGAACAAAAGTTGCAAAGTAGCACGGGCTATGGTGAGCCCGTAGTGGACTTACCTGGCACAGGAGCGGGGCAAGTAGCACGGGCTATGGTGAGCCCGTAGTGGACTTACCTGGCACAGGAACGGGGCAAGTAGCACGGGCTATGGTGAGCCCGTAGTGGACTTACCTGGCACAGGAGCGGGGCAAGTAGCACGGGCTATGGTGAGCCCGTAGTGGACTTACCTGGCACAGGAGCGGGGCAAGTAGCACGGGCTATGGTGAGCCCGTAGTGGACTTACCTGGCACAGGAGCGGGGGCTGTGACTCATTGGTGTACTGACGTATTGGCTAAGCGCTTCTCTTCATAATCACCTCACCAACGACCCACAGCAAGATAAACGATAGTTACTGCATCAATTGACCAACAGCTGGAGAGGCGGGGCTTAGGAGATAACACTCGACTCAAGCAAGCATATTTACCCGAGTGCATCGAGAGTGCTTGTATCACTGATATAAGCACATCTAAGGACAGGTGCCCAACCACTTGGACGTTCGGGGATTGAACTCCGACCTGTATGAAGCGAGACCGTCAATGTGTTTGAGCATTAATACAATGTTAGGGACTCTTATCCTATTGACTCTTATCTTATCCTATGGTCATCTAAAATATTTTTTCCTGCCTCTACATAGACGCCGTCTTGTCAACTCAGCTCTGATATATCTTGAGGTTATCTTGAGATGATTTCGGGGCTTTTTAGTGTCCCCGCGGCCCGGTCTTCGACCAGGCCTCCACCCCCAAGAAGCAGCCCGTGACAGCTGACTAACACCCAGGTACCTATTTTACTGCTAGGTAACAGGGGCATAGGGTGAAAGAAACTCTGCCCATTGTTTCTCGCCGGCGCCTGGGATCGAACCCAGGACCACAGGATAACAAGTCCAGCGTGCTGTCCGCTCGGCCGACCGGCTCCCTACACATCCTGCCCAACATGAACCTGAGTCTTGGCTTTGTTGCCTCTTCCCTTTCACTTAAATGCTCCAACCTTTCTAACAAACGTGACCTGACATAAACCCTTCCCCTTTTTCTTATTCATACGCTCCCATTCTTATAAACATCCGCCTTACTCTTAGGAATTTCCTCCTCACCTCTCCCTTGCTTTACTTAATGCCTGTGCCCCTCTCTCTCTCTCACGGGCTCACCATAGCCCGTGCTACTTGGACTTTTCGTTTTGAATAGTTCAATCTATAACAACAACAACCTTGCTCCCCATTACAATCGACTTGTAATGGTCCAGGACGGACCGAAACGTCGTCTCCTTGATGATAATAGTATATATATATATATATATATATATATATATATATATATATATATATATATATATATATATACATATATATATATATATATATATGCATATACATATATATATATATACATATACATATATATATATATATATATATATATATATATATATATACATATATATATATATATATATATATTATCTATATATATTATCTATATATATATCTATCATGAGATCAGTGGACCATTAGAGTATCTTAAACATGTTGACGACAGACAGACACTTTAATGATAACGTATTGCGAAAAGACGATATATAGACCTCTCGCCAGTCTAACTAAACTCCTTATGACTGAGCCCAATCGGCGCCACGCCCGTCTACTCTAATCGTATCACCGTCAACTCTCAACCGGATCCCCTTCGATTCAATACTCTGCCTTTGTGACGTTTTTTCACCCTCATGCGCCTCTTCACCAGGCAGAGTGAGAGCTGATCAAGATTAATCAAGATGCCATCTGATCACCTGATCAATAGAGGCTGTTATCCACTGTTGATGGGGATTATTGAGTCTCCACTAGTCGACGACAGATTACAAAATAGTATATGTTCTCTAAGATGGTTGACTGGCCTCCTCTGTTCCCCTACACTGAATGTTGTCTCCTACATTGACTGCTGTGCCCCCTATACTGACTGCTGTGCCCCTATACTGACTGCTGTGCCCCCCTACACCGACTGCTGTGCCCCCTATACTGACTGCTGTGCCCCTATACTGACTGCTGTTCCCCCCTACACTGC
>NC_091212.1:14560167-14575168 GCF_040958095.1 Procambarus clarkii | reverse complement strand
CCCTAGATGAAAGACTATCAGATATAGAGGTGACAGCAGAGGAGGTAATGAAACAGTTGACAACTCTAGATGCAACTAAAGCAGTTGGACCAGACAAAGTATCACCGTGGATACTAAAAGAAGCAGCACAGGCCCTCAGCGTGCCTCTGGCAATGATCTTTAATGAGTCACTTATGTCAGGAGAATTGCCCAGTTGCTGGAAGAAGGCAAATGTCGTGCCGATCTTCAAGAAAGGAGATAGGGAGGAGGCACTTAACTACAGACCTGTATCACTGACAAGCATCCCCTGTAAAATACTGGAAAGAATAATTAGGCTACGACTGGTTGCACACCTGGAGAACATTAGGTTTGTGAACAAACATCAACATGGGTTCTGGACAGGGAAATCGTGCCTAACAAACCTTCTGGAATTCTATGATAAAATAACGAGGATAAGACAGGACAGAGATGGTTGGGCAGACTGCATATTTCTGGACTGCCAAAAAGCCTTTGATACAGTACCGCACATGAGACTGCTGTTCAAGCTCGAGAGGCAGGCGGGGGTGGGGGGAAAGGTCCTAGAATGGATAAGGAACTACCTAACAGGAAGGAGCCAAAGAGTTACGGTAAGGGGCGAGAAGTCGGACTGGCGAACAGTAACAAGTGGAGTACCACAAGGATCGGTGCTGGGACCAATTCTATTTCTTGTATATGTCAACGACATGTTTACAGGCGTAGAGTCCTACATGTCGATGTTTGCGGATGATGCAAAGTTGATGAGAAGAGTTGTGACAGATGAGGATTGCAGGATCCTCCAAGAGGACCTGAACAGATTGCAGAGATGGTCAGAGAAATGGCTACTAGAATTCAACACGAGCAAATGTAAAGTTATGGAAATGGGACTAGGAGATAGGAGACCAAAGGGACAGTACACAATGAAGGGGAACAGCCTACCTGTAACGACGCGTGAAAGAGACCTGGGGGTGGACGTAACACCTAATCTATCTCCTGAGGCACATATTAATAGGATAACGACAGCAGCGTACTCTACACTGGCAAAAGTTAGAACATCATTCAGAAACCTAAGTAAGGAGGCATTTAGGGCGCTTTACACTGCCTACGTAAGGCCAGTCTTAGAGTATGCCGCCTCATCATGGAGTCCCCATCTGAAGAAGCATATAATGAAACTGGAAAAGGTTCAGAGGTTTGCAACGAGACTCGTCCCAGAGCTACGAGGGATGGGGTATGAAGAGCGCCTGAGGGAACTGTGCCTTACGACACTAGAAAGAAGAAGGGAGAGGGGGGACATGATAGGAACGTATAAGATACTCAGAGGAATTGACAGAGTGGACATAGACGAAATGTTCACACGGAATAGTAACAGAACGAGAGGACATGGATGGAAGCTTGAAACTCAGATGAGTCACAGAGATGTAAGGAAGTTTTCTTTTAGCGTGAGAGTAGTGGGGAAATGGAATGCACTTCAGGAACAGGTTGTGGAAGCAAATACTATTCATAATTTTAAAACCAGGTATGATAGGGAAATGGGACAGGAGTCATTGCTGTAAACAACCGATGCTCGAAAGGCGGGATCCAAGAGTCAATGCTCGATCCTGCAAGCACATATAGGTGAGTACATATAGGTGAGTACACACACACACACACACACACACACACACACACACACACACACACACACACACACACACACACACACACACACACACACACACACACACACACACACACACACACACACACACACACACACACACACACACACACACACACACACACACACACACACACACACACACACACACACACACACACACACACACACACACACACACACACACACACACACACACACACACACACACACACACACACACACACACACACACACACACACACACACACACACACACACACACACACACACACACACACACACACACACACACACACACACACACACACACACACACACACACACACACACACACACACACACACACACACACACACACACACACACACACACACACACACACACACACACACACACACACACACACACACACACACACACACACACACACACACACACACACACACACACACACACACACACACACACACACACACACACACACACACACACACACACACACACACACACACACACACACACACACACACACACACACACACACACACACACACACACACACACACACACACACACACACACACACACACACACACACACACACACACACACACACACACACACACACACACACACACACACACACACACACACACACACACACACACACACACACACACACACACACACACACACACACACACACACACACACACACACACACACACACACACACACACACACACACACACACACACACACACACACACACACACACACACACACACACACACACACACACACACACACACACACACACACACACACACACACACACACACACACACACACACACACACACACACACCACACACACACACACACACACACACACACACACACACACACACACACACACACACACACACACACACACACACACACACACACACACACACACACACACACACACACACACACACACACACACACACACACACACACACACACACACACACACACACACACACACACACACACACACACACACACACACACACACACACACACACACACACACACACACTTGCCAACACCACTAAGAGCAGTTTGAGCTGCCGAATCCTGCAGCTGAATGCTAAGTTGATCTGGGTGATCAACAAGCCTCCTTTTCCCCGGCAACAGAAGCTCATTCAACAAGGCCCCCTGACGTCTGCCAGGTGATTGAAGATCCAGCTGACTGTTGTGTACGGAGAACCACCTGTGTACGACCCCAACCACCTGTGTACGACCTCAACCACCTGTCAGTATATTTCTTAGCCAGAGTTCACATCCAGGACGATTGGTCTCCGAGGTATATATATGTATGTGTTTATCAACTCGTTTTTGAAACTGGTGAGGGTGTGGTGCTAATGATCCACTCAACGACCTTGGTTGTTAGTGCCGGGAGACAAGCTGCCACGGTAGTTAGGATGTCCATTAACTACACCAGAGAGTGTGTGTATGTGCCCTGGTTATAGGTCAATATTTTAGACTGGGGGTATCGGGTCGCTGCCTCCAAACTGATAGTAAGTTTGGAACTTAAGATGGTGGTAACTTTGAGTTCATCGTTCTTGCGTGGATAAGGCGCGCGTATTGGGCCCACCGCCAAGACGCCGGTTCGAGTCCATTGTCCTGCTCACAAAGATTTTCTTGTAGATATTTTAGGCGCTTTACTCTTGATAATTCCCTCAACCCAGAGATGATTCTTAATAGATGTATCACTTTATTGTTTATTCACTATGCACGGCTGGCAATGTTGCACGGGGGGGGGGGGGGCATAATAGGGTGTTGCTGGTATGTTGCTTCCCTCTCTCTTATTTACCTCTATCTTCATTCTCCATCCCTATCTATCCCCCTTATTCTTCCTCCCTTCTTCTCCCCATTACTGCTCCTGCCTATCCTCCTCCTGCCCCCCACTCTGCATTCATGACTTATGTCACCAGTTTATCTGATCCTCTTAGACCTTGGACGAAACTCTTATGGCAGCACTGGTAGTGTGTGGGTGTGTGTGTGTGGTGTGTGTGTGTGTGTGTGTGTGTGTGTGTGTGTGTGTGTGTGTGTGTGTGTGTGTGTGTGTGTGTGTGTGTGTGTGTGTGTGTGTGTGTGTGTGTGTATACTCACCTATTTATGCTTGCAGGATCGAGCATTGACTCTTGGATCCCGCCTTTCTAACCATCGGTTGTTTACAGCAATGACTCCTGTCCCATTTTCCTATCAAATCAAGTTTTAAAATTATGAATAGAATTTGCTTCCACATTTTGCTCCTTAAGTGCATTCCATTTTTCCACTACTCTCACGCTAAAAGAAATCTTCCTAACATCTGTGACTCATCTGAGTTTCCACCTTCAACCCATGTCCCCTCGTTCTGTTACTATTACGTGTGAACACTTCGTCTATTTTCTGGTGTGTACTCACCTAGTTGTACTCACCTAGTCGTGTTTGCGGGGGTTGAGCTCTGGGTCTTTGGTCCCGCCTCTCAACTGTCAATCAACTGGTGTACAGATTCCTGAGGCTACTGGGCTCTATCATATCTACATTTAAAACTGTGTATGAAGTCAGCCTCCACCACATCACTGCCTAATACATTCCATCCGTTAACTACTCTGACACTGAAAAAGTTCTTTCTAACGTCCCTGTGGCTCATTTGTGTATTCAGTTTCCACCTGTGTCCCCTTGTTCGCGTACCGCCAGTGTTGAATAGTTTATCCTTGTCTACCCTGTCAATTCCCTTGAGGATTTTGTAGGTAGTAATCAAGTCTCCCCTCACTCTTCTGTCTTTCAGTGTCGTAAGGTGCATTTCCCGCAGCCTTTCCTCGTAACTCATGCCTCTTAGTTCTGGGACTAGTCTAGTGGCATACCTCTGAACTTTTTCCAGCTCCGTCTTGTGCTTGACAAGGTACGGGCTCCATGCTGGGGCCGCATACTCCAGGATTGGTCTTACGTATGTGGTGTACAAGATTCTGTCTGTGTGTGTGTGAGAGAGAGAGAGAGAGAGAGAGACAGACTGTGAATGAGTTTAACATTTTCGGCTACAGACGTGACTATTCTCTGACAGTAATAACGAAAATATACAATTTGTCTGACCTCCATGAACATGGTTTGAGACCTCACACAGTGTAGTGAGTTAACAGGCACTCAATCACTGAGGCTCAATAACCCTTCTACAATGCCCAAACAACGAATGTAATCACCATATACATTCTCGTGTGTCCGGCGTTTTAAAAAGAAGTTTTGACCACTGAAGCTCAGAAGGTGATTATAAACTGGTCAAGAATATCATCTTATGTGTCAGTATTCACAAAACATATACAGAGTTCAGTATATTTCCACCCAGAGGGTCGCAAGTCAGTGGGAAAAATTTGTAATATGATGCAGTGAGTGCATGTCTTCTATTTAACAAAATTGACACATGGTGTATTGATAGAGTTATGAAAATGCTACCAGGTGTGTCTATGAGCCAGAGGTATTTCTAGTTTAAATTGTACTTTTATTATGCACTCCATACCCACCCTGTGGGCGGCAGTGGACCCTATACCCACCCTGTGGGCGGTAGTGGACCCCATACTCCACCCTGTGGGCGGCAGTGGACCCTATACCCACCCTGTGGGCGGTAGTGGACCCCATACTCCACCCTGTGGGCGGCAGTGGACCCTATACCCACCCCGTGGGCGGCAGTGGACCCCATACCCACCCTGTGGGCGGCAGTGGACCCCATACCCACCCCGTGGGCGGCAGTGGACCCCATACCCACCCTGTGGGCGTAGTGAAAATGACTACTAAGACAAAAATAATGAGCTAGGAAACTGAGCCCCAAAGTTCATATAATTATATAACAATCTTAAGCCAGTTAAGCAGTTACGCAACTGAACATACAAGTCTATAGTTTCCTATAGCCCAAGTGGTTCAAGAAGAGGCCTACAACAGTCTATTCAAAACCAATTAACATTTGGAGTGAGCTATGGTCTACTAATCATGCCCCTACACCCGATGAACTCTAGCCTATAGCACGGCCGAATGAACGCCCGCCGCGATCACTTAAAAAAACGCATTATCGAGTTCTTTCTCTATTAGTTCTAAATATAAATGTCTCCTCACGACTTTTATCATAGTGTTTAATGCTTCAACTGAAGGATAGACAGTCACGGCCTGTAAGTAAATAAATAAATATGAGAAATAAAAATATTGATTAGAATCATGATTTATTTATATTTGTTGAGGCTAGCAATGTATACATGTATACAAACACGCTTGTTGGCTGAGTATACACGTGTCACTCGGGGTCTTGTGGGTGGATACAGGTGTCTGGATACAGCCCAGATCTTCGCTCTGTGGGAATTCCGAATCAATTTTCCCCAATCAGTTGGTGGATCAGATAATCCCCCATTCACTCTGAGAATGAATTATCCCAAATTTATCATATAATTTATATCAGTGATCTCTAATCACTATTGGATAATCAATTGTCCACAATCATGGGAAGGGGAGGGAACTATCAGGGAGAAAGCACCAAGCCATTGCGACTATATAGCACTGGGAAGGGGTCAGGGTAAGGATTTGAGATGGGACGGTGGGAAGGTATGGTGTCCAAGCACTTGGACGGTCGGGGATTGAACGCCGACCTGCATAAAGCGAGACCATCGCTCTACCGTCCAGCCCAAGTGGTTGGGCCACAATCATGAGAGAATAATTTTCCCCAATCACTGGGAGAATCAGTTTTATCCAATGTCTGGGAGAATGAGTTATTCATTGGGTATGATTGGTGGTACTCTCACACACACACCACAGCAGTGTGTGGAGGTGGAATGAGAGGCTTGATAAGGAAGGTATGAGTGGTGGAATGAGAAATGAAAGGTGGAATGAGAGACAGTGAGACAAGGAAGGTGAAATGTGAGGCAGAGAGAGAAGGTAGCTATTATACTCGCCATTCTTCTGCATTTCAGCCGATGATCTGCCATTTTCGGTTCAGAAGGAAGGTCGTGTGTATGAGATATCAACACCCCACAATATGTCTCAGTCCCTGGATGGTTTCCTGTGGTTTCCGTCTTCATTGTTTTACACTTTCATGGGTTAAACTCTACCAGTCACCTGTCAGACCCTTTCATAAAGTCGCTCCTTTTTTTTACGAGATCATTCATATAAACCAGTGACACTATAGGACACAGTAGAACTCCTCTGCAATTGGAGCAATATAAGCGGGAAATGGTCAAATCGTGAAAGGGAAGATATCAGATATAGCAAGAATTTGTGCTGTAACGCAGAGAATTAGTCACAGTAACGTTGATAGCCGCACCAACTCACAGATATGGCGCGGAAGATAAGTGACAGCATCAGGATCCGTCAGTGAGATTTAGGGAGTATTCAGGGGTGGTGATGGAGGTCCACTTAGCGAGCCTTATCACCGAGCTTTGAGGCTGTGGGTGTGATGGTGTTCAGAGTCAGGACTGATCGTTGTTTGGGGGGAATGGAATGACTGTGTCAGGGCGAAGTGCTGGCGAATTCCTCTGCTTTATTCTCCATCTCCTGATGTGTATGGGGGTTTGAATGCCTCGTATATATCATGGAAATGTGTCTCCCTTTTGTGCCTTATTTTGATGGGTTAGATCCGGTGTATCTTTCTATCTCTCAATGTTAGTCTGTCAGGCTTTTTTGACACGATACAGTACGAAGAAGACACCTTGAGGCTCTTCTTAGCAAGCTGAGAGCTTTTCTTTCCAGCTCATGGCTAGCCTAACCTAACCTAACCTAACCTAACCTAACCTAACCTAACCTAACCTAACCTAACCTAGCCTAACCTTACAAGGTTTGCCTCTGAACACCGCTCGCCAATTGGTGTTACTCCCAGTTCCCAATTGCTCTTGGATTCCCAGTCAATTTTCCCCAGTTCCCAGTCAATATGCATCGGATTCTCTTGCGCATTAGGGTAATACAAATCTTGGGGTCATGAAAGTGCGACAAGTTCATGTATTTCTGGGGATAAATGAGGTTTATAATGTATGTTGGTATGACTTCTTGCTGGGAGTAGTGGTATTGGTATGACTGGGGGGAATGTTTGGGGCTAGGATGCTAGGTATAGGATGCTGGGATGCTAGGTATGGGATGCTGGGGCCGAGATGCTAAATACAGAATGGTTATTAGATTTGAAATACTAGAATATTACGTATGGAATATGCTGGGTTGACAGGCATGGAATTATTGAATGCTAGTTATGGAATACCGGGATGCTAGGTATGGGATGCTAGGTATAGGATGCTGGGATGCTGGAAACGCTCGTGCTAGGATATTGCGGGTGGGATGAAAGTTAGCGAAAGTGCTCTTAATCACGTTAACTAAAGTCAACATTGAAGAATACCCGTCAAGAGGCAACATTTCGCACAGTCACTGAGTTTAATACGAGTGGCCATGACTCTGTGAAATACTTGAGAATAGCACCCAGTTATTGTTCTTGGTGCTGGGATATGTCTGGTGGGATGTTGGTGCTGGGATACGTTGGTGCTGGGATACGTTGGGTGGGGGATGTTGGTGCTGGGATACGTTGGTGCTGGGATACGTTGGTGCTGGGATACGTTGGGTGGGGGATGTTGGTGCTGGGATACGTTGGGTGGGGGATGTTGGTGCTGGGATACGTTGGGTGGGGGATGTTGGTGCTGGGATACGTTGGGTGGGGGATGTTGGTGCTGGGATACGTTGGGTGGGGGATGTTGGTGCTGGGATACGTTGGGTGGGGGATGTTGGTGCTGGGATACGTTGGGTGGGGGATGTTGGTGCTGGGATACGTTGGGTGGGGGATGTTGGTGCTGGGATACGTTGGGTGGGGGATGTTGGTGCTGGGATACGTTGGGTGGGGGATGTTGGTGCTGGGATACGTTGGGTGGGGGATGTTGGTGCTGGGATACGTTGGATGGGGGATGTTGGTGCTGGGATACGTTGGGTGGGGGATGTTGGTGCTGGGATACGTTGGGTGGGGGATGTTGGTGCAGGGATACGTTGGGTGGGGGATGTTGGTGCAGGGATACGTTGGGTGGGGGATGTTGGTGCAGGGATACGTTGGGTGGGGGATGTTGGTGCTGGGATACGTTGGGTGGGGGATGTTGGTGCTGGGATACGTTGGGTGGGGGATGTTGGTGCAGGAATACGTTGGGTGGGGGATGTTGGTGCTGGGATACGTTGGGTGGGGGATGTTGGTGCTGGGATACGTTGGGTGGGGGATGTTGGTGCTGGGATACGTTGGGTGGGGGATGTTGGTGCTGGGATATGTTGGGTGGGGGATGTTGGTGCTGGGATATGTTGGGTGGGGGATGTTGGTGCTGGGATATGTTGGGTGGGGGATGTTGGTGCTGGGATACGTTGGGTGGGGGATGTTGGTGCTGGGATACGTTGGGTGGGGGATGTTGGTGCTGGGATATGTTGGGTGGGGGATGTTGGTGCTGGGATATGTTGGGTGGGGGATGTTGGTGCTGGGATATGGATAGTTGGATGTTGATTCTGGGATATGGATAGTTGGATGGTGGAGCTGGGATATGGATAATGGGATGCTGATTCTGGGATATGGATAGTTGGATGGTGGAGCTGGGATATGGATAATGGGATGCTGATTCTGGGATATGGATAGTTGGATATTGGTGCTGGGAAAAAACATTCTGAAAACAGAGGCATCAATAGGTTTCAAACCCACCTAAACGCCCCCGTCCTGCGTGGAACCCAAACTAAGAACCATGGGATTATGCACCGTCAGCGCTGACTACTGTGCTACCGAGCTTCCCCTTGAGCTTACCTACCAAAATTCCAGTGTTTCTTTCAGCAACAGGAGAGCCTTATAGATTCGCGCCAGTAATCACTACAATATATATGCTGTTATTGCGCGTTTGAACAATAACAACTGACCCTCAATTGTGTTCTATCGCCGGTATAATAAAATAAAAAATATGTCCTTAGAAATGGTCTTTGACGAAACTCGAGGTTAACCGGGGCGAAGGAGCTGGAGTTCAACCTGTTCAAGGCGTTTAAGGATTCCTCAGTCTTGTAGTGTTGTCGTCTAAGGCTTGTAGGCAATCTGTCGTCACTATAGCTTACTCGTTTCCAAGTTGTCGTCGCCATTACAAGCGATGCTTTGCCTGAGCTTCTCATTAGCCGTCCACCATCTCACTCTCCAGCGTCAGGGCAAAACATTTTGGCCTCACAAACTTCTATATAGGTGTTACGGGATATTCATGCCCGTGCCACCTCTTGGGTGGCTTAATCTTCATCAGTCTAAATAGCTGTTGACCCGCTAATGTTACCACCCTTGAGCGCAGCAAGACGGAGCAATTGTATCCGGTATTTCCAGAATTTTTTGGAATTGTGGGTTAGGACGATGTTGAGAGAAATGGCATTGTTTGTTGACATATTGCTATTGTGATCACTTAGGGGTTATAGTGTTCCTTTTCTTCTATTTTATGCTGAGTAGTACAAGAACATAAGAACAAAGGTAACTGCAGAAGGCCTATTGGCCCATACGAGGCAGCTCCTATCTATAACCACCCATGTCATACCTAAACTCCTGACTACGTCCCTTTGAAGCCTGATATACTGATACTCCCTGACCAGACCACACACTAGAAGGTGAAGGGACGACGACGTTTCGGTCAAGTCCTGGACCATTCTCAAGTCGATTGTGTTGATAAATCGATACTTTAGCAAACGGTATTGTGACTCATCGCCTGCATACTCCCTGACACCTCATCCTCATAGACCCCCTGACCACACCGCCTTGAAACTTGGCACACTGTTACCTCGTTGGCATCAATAATATTGACTTTAGGTCCAGATGTGAAGTACTGTTCATGCAATATTGCGACTCATGTGAGAGTTAGGCAAGCAAACTTGGTAATCCATCACCAGGAACTGCACTCGTTCCTGTCCTGGAGGAGACGAGGGAAGAGCGGGAATTGTATGAGTTATCTTGAGGTTATCTTGAGATGATTTCGGGGGCTTAGCGTCCCCGCGGCCCGGTCCTCGACCAGGCCTACTTTCTGTTACACACGCCCAGGAAGCAGCCCGTAGCAGTTGTCTACTTATTCACTTATTTCTTACCCAAAAAGGTTAAGCTTCAGCTGCTGGGACCCCGTTTTCAAGCCATCAGTTACCTAATGCAATGAGACTCGATCTTTGCTTATCACATCTACTTTTAGTGTCAAGAGTGCCAACAATCTCTTTGACACTCACAGATTGTGAGGTGCCAAGAATCACTGTCTCTGCCTCGACCAGTCTCTGCCTCGACCAGTCTCTGCCTCGACCAGTTTAGGTGGATGTCATCCACCTAGTCAAGAGGGCCAATTAAACAGAGAACTGAGGAGTTCAGGTTCACTTGACCACCAAACTGTGAAGGTCAACAAGTTCAAATGACCAAATCACTGGGAATGTATAGTTAAAATGGCTAAAAACAGGCTGAAACTATTACACATAATTTCTACATAATAATACATGTTACGTTCACGTGTGGGAAGTGTTGTGAATGAGCTGAGGAGGTGTATAATGTATGGAGATGTATGTATGGGTCAGTAATGGTGTTTTGTATTGTGTGATAACCGTGGGTCTGGTTGATGGACTTGACCTAATGGTCCTGGCTCACACTGTTAATGGTCTTGTCGACCTGACTCGACCAGCCACAGCCTCGGCCAGCCACAGCCTCGGCCAGTCACACAGCCTCGGCCAGTCACGCAGCCTCGACCAGTCACGCAGCCTCGACCAGTCACGCCGCCCCAACCAGTCACTGCCCCAACCAGTCACGCCGCCCCAACCAGTCACACTGCCTCAACCAGTCACACTGCCTCAACCAGTCACTGCCCCAACCAGTCACGCCGCCCCAACCAGTCACACTGCCTCAACCAGTCACACTGCCTCAACCAGTCACACTGCCTCAACCAGTCACACTGCCTCAACCAGTCACACTGCCTCAACCAGTCACACTGCCTCAACCAGTCACACTGCCTCAACCAGTCACGCCGCCCCAACCAGTCACACTGCCTCAACCAGTCACACTGCCTCAACCAGTCACGCCGCCCCAACCAGTCACGCCGCCCCAACCAGTCACACTGCCTCAACCAGTCACACTGCCTCAACCAGTCACGCCGCCCCAACCAGTCACACTGCCTCAACCAGTCACACTGCCTCAACCAGTCACGCCGCCCCAACCAGTCACACTGCCTCAACCAGTCACACTGCCTCAACCAGTCACGCCGCCCCAACCAGTCACACTGCCTCAACCAGTCACACTGCCTCAACCAGTCACGCCGCCCCAACCAGTCACGCCGCCTCGACCAGTCACGCCGCCTCGACCAGTTACGCCGCCTCAACCAGTCACGCCGCCCCAACCAGTCACGCCGCCTCAACCAGTCACGCCGCCTCAACCAGTCACGCCGCCCCAACCAGTCACGCCGCCTCAACCAGTCACGCCGCCCCAACCAGTCACGCCGCCTCAACCAGTCACGCCGCCCCAACCAGTCACGCCGCCCCAACCAGTCACGCCGCCTCAACCAGTCACGCCGCCCCAACCAGTCACGCTGCCTCAACCAGTCACGCCGCCTCGACCAGTCACACTGCCTCAACCAGTCACGCTGCCTCAACCAGTCACGCTGCCTCAACCAGTCACACTGCCTCAACCAGTCACACTGCCTCAACCAGTCACGCCGCCTCAACCAGTCACGCCGCCCCAACCAGTCACGCCGCCTCAACCAGTCACGCCGCCCCAACCAGTCACGCCGCCTCAACCAGTCACGCCGCCCCAACCAGTCACGCCGCCCCAACCAGTCACGCCGCCCCAACCAGTCACGCCGCCTCAACCAGTCACACTGCCTCAACCAGTCACGCCGCCTCAACCAGTCACACTGCCTCAACCAGTCACGCCGCCTCAACCAGTCACGCCGCCCCAACCAGTCACGCCGCCTCAACCAGTTACGCCGCCCCAACCAGTCACGCCGCCTCAACCAGTCACGCCGCCTCGACCAGTCACACTGCCTCAACCAGTCACGCCGCCTCGACCAGTCACACTGCCTCAACCAGTCACGCTGCCTCAACCAGTCACGCTGCCTCAACCAGTCACACTGCCTCAACCAGTCACACTGCCTCAACCAGTCACACTGCCTCAACCAGTCACACTGCCTCAACCAGTCACACTGCCTCAACCAGTCACGCCGCCTCGACCAGTCACACTGCCTCAACCAGTCACGCCGCTTCAACCAGTCACACTGCCTCAACCAGTCACGCCGCCCCAACCAGTCACGCTGCCTCAACCAGTCACGCTGCCTCAACCAGTCACACTGCCTCAACCAGTCACACTGCCTCAACCAGTCACACTGCCTCAACCAGTCACACTGCCTCAACCAGTCACACTGCCTCAACCAGTCACACTGCCTCAACCAGTCACACTGCCTCAACCAGTCACACTGCCTCAACCTGTCACACTGCCTCAACCAGTCACACTGCCTCAACCAGCCACTGCCCCAACCAGCCACTGCCCCAACCAGCCACAGCCCCAACCAGCCACTGCCCCAACCAGCCACAGCCCCAACCAGCCACTGCCCCAACCAGCCACTGCCCCAACCAGCCACTGCCCCAACCAGCCACTGCCCCAACCAGCCACAGCCCCAACCAGCCACTGCCCCAACCAGCCACTGCCCCAACCAGCCACTGCCCCAACCAGCCACTGCCCCAACCAGCCACTGCCCCAACCAGCCACAGCCCCAACCAGCCACAGCCCCAACCAGCCACAGCCCCAACCAGCCACAGCCCCAACCAGCCACAGCCCCAACCAGCCACTGCCCCAACCAGCCACTGCCCCAACCAGCCACTGCCCCAACCAGTCACACAGCCCCAACCAGCCACAGCCCCAACCAGCCACTGCCCCAACCAGCCACAGCCCCAACCAGCCACAGCCCCAACCAGCCACAGCCCCAACCAGCCACAGCCCCAACCAGCCACAGCCCCAACCAGTCACTGCCCCAACCAGCCACTGCCCCAACCAGTCACACAGCCCCAACCAGCCACAGCCCCAACCAGCCACTGCCCCAACCAGCCACAGCCCCAACCAGCCACAGCCTCAACCAGCCACAGCTCCAACCAGCCACAGCCTCAACCAGCCACAGCCTCAACCAGTCACAGCCTCAACCAGCCACAGCCTCAACCAGCCACAGCCTCAACCAGCAACAACTACCCAACATAGCATCAACCACAAACACAACCAGACCAACCAACCAACCAGCCGTCCTCGCACCAATCAGAACAGAAATACGACCCCCTAATCAGAACACTATGTAGAACAAGATGAAACTTGAAAAGCGCGCACAAAACCGTAATTGACGGAACGGTTCCCCGTCTCTCCTGGTTCCTGTCAAGCCTGTCTCGGCCCAGAGAGAGAGAGACAGAGAAGCCGCCGCTACCACAACCCAGCCAACCAGGCCATTCATCTGCGTCAGGTAGTTGGGTTAGGAACGTTAGTGATAGGTAGGACTCAAGGGTCATTAGCTCCCTACACCGTCTCTGGCGTTATCAGGAGGGCATCAGGAGGCGGTAGAGAGAGGGAGAGGGAAGGGATGGAGACGAGAAGGAAATTATGAGGCAGCGGTATAAGTATATTTATATATATAGTCGAGCTAAGAGGGAGTTTAAGGGGTTGAAGAGAATTTTTTTTTTTTAAGGATTGTATGGAGGTTCAGAGGAGAGTTAAGAGGATCGGTAAGGATAGGTGATGAAGGTCTACAACTGTACATGAGGTGTTCAACAGGTGTTCAATTGGTGCTCAACAGGTGTTTCAACAGGTGCACAAGAGGCGTTCAACAGGTGTACAAGAGGCGTTCAACAGGTGCACAAGAGGCGTTCAACAGGTGCACAAGAGGCGTTCAACAGGTGCACAAGAGGCGTTCAACAGGTGCACAACAGGCGTTCAACAGGTGCACAACAGGTGCCCAACAACATTCACAACAGGTGTGAATGAGTCATAGCCACAATAACTCCCAGCAAGACGACTTACATTACCTGTTGTAAGTCTCTAGAGTTCTAGTATTGTCCAAACCCGGCCTGAGACGCGGCGGGTCCTTTGGTGACATGTTCCACCAGGCTGTTGCGTGCAGCGGCCCGCAGGCCAACACACACACACACCCGCTACAACCCGGCAGATCCACCACTTTCAGCAGCTATTTGCCTCTATAAAACATTTTTGCTTCGGTAATAATTTTTGTTGTAATATATTTAATGGAAGAAGGCCTAGGAACTGAGTTTTTGATGGTGTATGTGGCTCTACTCTACTCTGTTGCCTCCTGTGGGGGCGCCTCG
>NC_091212.1:14533045-14559667 GCF_040958095.1 Procambarus clarkii | reverse complement strand
TCTACTAGGTCCGTGTATGACTCCGAAAATGCTTTAGTCATCTCTGTTTACCGTCTGTAAATTGGTCCACTTACGCCTGTATATTTTTCAGCTTCGTATACCGTATGCGCATTTCCCCGCTGTGTCTGTACCACCTAGTTATCTAAAGTGACCATCTCTGCTTGTGACGTCTCGCCCCCCGTGTCCCCAGAGGTGCTCCTGTCAACTTTGGTTACCCGTCCTAACCTGCTCCTTGAGGGGGTGCATGTGTGTGTGTGTGTTATTGTTAAAGACAAGACCCGTGGGGTGTCTTAAATGACCCTCTCTCTCTCTCTCTCTCTCTCTCTCTCTCTCTCTCTCTCTCTCTCTCTCTCTCTCTCTCTCTCTCTCTCTCTCTCTCTCTCTCTCTCTCTCTCTCTCTCTCTCTCTCTCTCTCTCTCTCTCTCTCTCTCTCTCTCTCTCTCTCTCTCTCTCTCTCTCTCTCTCTCTCTCTCTCTCTCTCTCTCTCTCTCTGGGTGATTAAACTGGTCTTTTCTGCTTCTTGCTTGCGTCTCTGGTTTGGCTGTCTGTCTTAAGGACGGGTTGTTCGCCGTCTGGGGTCGTTGTGATGACCGCTTTAATTGGGTTCGTCCTTTTTCGGGTTGAGGGCTTTAGTTCAGTTTATTTTTATAGAGAACGGTTTAGTCTCTGATATTGTGTTAACACAGTTTAGCCACCGGAGATAACTAAGCTGCTATACTGTGGTAGCTAAGCTGCTATACTGTGGTAGCTAAGCTGCTATACTGTGGTAGCTAAGCTGCTATACTGTGGTAGCTAAGCTGCTATACTGTGGTAGCTAAGCTGCTATACTGTGGTAACTAAGCTGTTATACTGTGGTAACTGAGCTGCTATACTGTGGTAACTAAGCTGTTATACTGTGGTAGCTAAGCTGCTATACTGTGGTAACTTAGCTGCTATACTGTGGTAACTTAGCTGCTATACTGTGGTAGCTAAGCTGTTATACTGTGGTTACTAAGCTGTTATACTGTGGTAGCTAAGCTGCTATACTGTGGTAACTAAGCTGCTATACTGTGGTAGCTAAGCTGCTATACTGTGGTAACTTAGCTGCTATACTGTGGTAACTAAACTGCTATACTGTGGTAGCTAAGCTGCTATACTGTGGTAACTAAGCTGCTATACTGTGGTAACTTAGCTGCTATACTGTGGTAGCTAAGCTGCTATACTGTGGTAACTAAGCTGTTATACTGTGGTAACTTAGCTGCTATACTGTGGTAACTAAGCTGTTATACTGTGGTAGCTAAGCTGCTATACTGTGGTAACTTAGCTGCTATACTGTGGTAACTTAGCTGCTATACTGTGGTAACTAAACTGCTATACCATGCTAACTAAGCATCTACAGGTGTTTAGTTATGCAAGTAAATGTCTATTTTTTTTATTCATGTATCAGAAAATGCAGTCTGCCCACCCTTCTCTTTCTTGCCTAATTTTTGTTGCCTGGTCATAGAATTTTATTAAGTCTGTGAGACACGAGTTACCATCTCTGAACCAATGCTGGTTCAGAGATGTGTGTTACTAAGCTCTTTACCCCCAGATGGTCTACGAGCCCATTCCTCACATCTTCTCCATCACCTTGCATGGAAACTGGCCTGTAGTTTAGTGTCTCTTGTCTGTCGCCCTTTTTGTATATCGGGACTACATAGTGGTCTTCCAACTACTTTAGCTGGGTGTATGCACGCGTGTGTGTGTGTGTGTGTGTGTGTACTCGCCTAGTTGTACTCGTCTAGTTGTGCTTGCGGTGGTTGAGCTCTGGCTCTTTGGTCCCGCGCCTCAACTGTCAATCAACAGGTGTACAGGTTCCTGAGCCTACTGGGCTCTATCATATCTACATTTGAAACTGTGTATCGAGTCAGCCTCCACGACATCACTTCCTAGTGCATTCCATTTGTCAACCACTCTGACACTAAAAAAGTTCTTTGTAATGTGGCTCATTTGGGCGCTCAGTTTCCACCTGTGTCCCCTTGTGCGTGTTCCCCTTGTGTTAAATAGACTGTCTTTATCTACCCTATCAATTCCCTTCAGAATCTTGAATGTGGTGATCATGTCCCCCCCCTAACTCTTCTGTCTTCCAGCGAAGTGAGGTTTAATTCCCGTAGCCTCTCCTCGTAGTTCATACCTCTCAGCTCGGGTACTAGTCTGGTGGCAAACCTTTGAACCTTTTCCAGTTTAGTCTTATCCTTGACTAGATATGGACTCCATGCTGGAGCCGCATACTCCAGGATTGGTCTGACATATGTGGTATACACGCATATGTGTGTGTGTGTGTGTGTGTGTGTGTGTGTGTGTGTGTGTGTGTGTGTGTGTGTGTGTGTGTGTGTGTGTGTGTGTGTGTGTGAAAGATGAAAGAGAGGAGAGAGAGTCAGACAGGACCGCTTCATAGGACTTTTATAAAGAGAATGAGAGAAAGGGAAACATATGAGTGGATAATGAGAGGGGAAGAGAAGTGGAGGTAAAAGGGAGGAGGAGAAGAGAGACATAATATACAAACACTCTAGTTAATTAAAGGTAAAGGAACAGAATAACAGAGAAAAATGAACTAGAAGAATATAAGGGAATATTAAATAGAGAGACACTGATCTCCAGAGACACTGATACATTTGAGACACTGATACATTTGAGACACTGATACATTTGAGACACTGATACATTTGAGACACTGATACATTTGAGACACTGATACATTTGAGACACTGATACATTTGAGATACTGATACATTTGAGACACTGATACATTTGAGATACTGAATACATTTGAGACACTGATACATTTGAGATACTGATACATTTGAGACACTGATACATTTGAGATACTGAATACATTTGAGACACTGATACATTTGAGATACTGAATACATTTGAGACACTGATACATTTGAGATACTGAATACATTTGAGACACTGATACATTTGAGATACTGAATACATTTGAGACACTGATACATTTGAGATACTGAATACATTTGAGACACTGATACATTTGAGACACTGATACATTTGAGACGCTGAATACATTTGAGACACTGATACATTTGAGACGCTGAATACATTTGAGACACTGATACATTTGAGATACTGAATACATTTGAGACACTGATACATTTGAGATACTGAATACATTTGAGACACTGATACATTTGAGACACTGATACATTTGAGACGCTGAATACATTTGAGACACTGATACATTTGAGACACTGATACATTTGAGACACTGATACATTTGAGACACTGATACATTTGAGACACTGATACATTAGAGACGCTGAATACATTAGAGACGCTGAATACATTAGAGACGCTGAATACATTAGAGACGCTGAATACATTAGAGACGCTGAATACATTAGAGACGCTGAATACATTAGAGACGCTGAATACATTAGAGACGCTGAATACATTTGAGACGCTGAATACATTTGAGACGCTGAATACATTAGAGACACTGAATACATGTGTGATGTATTCCACTCTACACCTGTTCATTCCCGCCAAGCTTGCAACACCTTACATATAATCTCACTCTATTTATTACAGCTTATAATTCTGAATATGATAATAATAATAATTAGTATTCTACCTATTATTTAAACTACAATACTAATATATGCCAGGCACTAGAGGGATATAAGAGGTCTTATTGACCTTTCATAGGTCAATAAGACCTCACCTGAACACAGCTAAGTGGCTCTTGACCAAATACATCACCAGCTCCTCAAGCCTCTCCGATGGGGGAGTCCTTCACAGGCTAGTGGACAAAGCAACAGAACAATTGAGTGTGGACTCTAAGCGGTCGCACCTGCGTCAGAAACAACTTCTCAAATGACGAAGATAAATATCCTACTTGAGTTGAGGAAGAGCCCTCCTTGGGAACGCCACCTGTGCGCATGCGCGGCCTCTGATGTGACGTAGACACGGTCTGTGCAACAGGCTAGGTTCTCTGTTGCATCGTAGACACGGTCTGTGCAACAGGCTAGGTTCTCTGTTGCATCGTAGACACGGTCTGTGCATCACGCTAGGTCTCTGTTGCATCGTAGACACGGTCTGTGGAACACGCTACGTATCTGTTGCATCGTAGACACGGTCTGTGGAACACGCTAGTTTTCTCTGTTTCATCGTAGACACGGTCTGTGGAACACGCTACGTATCTGTTGCATCGTAGACACGGTCTGTGGAACACGCTAGGTTTCTCTGTTGCATCGTAGACACGGTCTGTGCAACACGCTACGTATCTGTTGCATCGTAGACACGGACTGTGCAACACGCTAGGTTCTCTGTTGCAACGTGAACACGGTCTGTACAACACGCTAGGTCTCTGTTGCATCGTAGACACGGACTGTGCAACACGCTAGGTCTCTGTTGCATCGTAGACACTGTCTGTGCAACACGCTAGGTCTCTGTTGCATCGTAGATACGCACTGTGCATCACGCTAGGTTCTCTGTTGCATCGTAGACACGGACTGTGCATCACGCTAGGTTCTCTATTCCATCGTAGGCACGGACTGTGCATCACGCTAGGTTCTTTATTCCATCGTAGGCACGGACTGTGCATCACGCTAGGTTCTCTATTCCATCGTAGGCACGGACTGTGCATCACGCTAGGTTCTCTGTTGCATAGTAGACACGGTCTGTGGAACACGCAAGGTTCCCTGTTGCATAGTAGACACGGACTGTGCAACAGGCTAGGTTTTCTGTTCCAACGTGAACACGGTCTGTACAACACGCTAGGTCTCTGTTGCATCGTAGACACGGACTGTGCAACACGCTAGATATCTGTTGCATCGTAGACACGGACTGTGCAACACGCTAGGTCTCTGTTGCATCGTAGACACTGTGCAACACGCTAGGTCTCTGTTGCATCGTAGATACGCACTGTGCATCACGCTAGGTTCTCTGTTGCATCGTAGACACGGACTGTGCATCACGCTAGGTTCTCTATTCCATCGTAGGCACGGACTGTGCATCACGCTAGGTTCTCTATTCCATCGTAGGCACGGACTGTGCATCACGCTAGGTTCTCTGTTGCATAGTAGACACGGTCTGTGGAACACGCAAGGTTCCCTGTTGCATAGTAGACACGGTCTGTGGAACACGCAAGGTTCCCTGTTGCATAGTAGACACGGACTGTGCAACAGGCTAGGTTCTCTGTTCCAACGTGAACACGGTCTGTGCAACACAGGTATCTTTGTCACCTGACGTGGAGAATACACGCAATAGGGACACTTAGGCTACTCTCAAAGTGGTACGATTAATGCAAGTACCAGAATAATAAAGGGCCTCGTAGCCTGGTGGATAGCGCGCAGGACTCGTAATTCTGTGGCGCGGGTTCGATTCCCGCACGAGGCAGAAACAAATGGGCAAAGTTTCTTTCACCCTGAATGCCCCTGTTACCTAGCAGTAAAATAGGTACCTGGGTGTTAGTCAGCTGTCACGGGCTGCTTCCTGGGGGTGGAGGCTTGGTCGAGGACCGGGCCGCGGGGACACTAAAGCCCCGAAATCATCTCAAGATAACTTCAAAATAACCAGTGACTATATAGAGGATATTACAAAGACAATCACAAAATATTCAGACCTCAACGTATCACATAATCAGGTACAAAGTTCTGTATTTACCGTGTGATATGACACGTGTATCACCGACGACCGAGTATACATGACATTTACATACATAAAATTTTACAAATAAAACAAATTTTAAAATTTTAAATAAAATATACCATTTACATACATAAAAATCACAAGTTTTTTTGCCCACAAAACCAATTTAAATATGATAGTTTTTCCTACATAATATGCTTGTAAATTAGGTCCGTCTTAGCTGGCATAGTCAGTAGTTTGGAGGAAGATAATGTAGAGGGTTTTCAGTTGAACAAATCCACAAGGGCCGTGACGATGGTTCGAACCTACGTGTTTAGGGTTTTCAGTGTTATTCTTCAGTACTTGTATTCCTTGGGATGTGTAGAATGGTACGAAATAGTGGTACAATGGTACAACCGCTCTGTGTTTCAAGGTATATTACCACCGTATCAGATCTTGGACACCTGAGGCCAACACAAACAAGTTGGTAGTTTGCTGTTAGTGGAAATATAATGTTACCAAAGTAGAGAACGACTTGACAGACTATTAAACAATGTAGAGCTTCGACTCTAAGCTAGAGATGAAGCTCATCTGCCTCTCTGAACCCATCACTGGAAAACTTGAAAATGGTCCAGGACGGACCGAAACGTCGTCATCCCTTCACTTTCTAGTGTGTGGTCTGGTCAACATATTTCAGCCACGTTATTGTGACTCATCGTCTGCAATACAATGCTCACTACATACGGGATTAATAACGTCCCAAAATGGTTTGGGAGCTGCTTAAAGGTCAAAATACACTTTGTGTCCTGCAGTAAGGGAATTGTAGCAACTAAACTACCTAGTACCACCGGAGTGTCCCCGGTGGAATATGCTAGGACCATGCTATCCTCTTAGAATATGCAGGATAGCATATGCTATCCTCTTTCTGCTGTACATAAATGACATTTACAAAGCTTCGACAGCTGCTAAAACTGTACAGTTTGTGACGACACGACTTCTGACTTTGACATCCTCAACAATATATTAAATCCTGAATTACACAAATTAAAAAAAAACATTTTTTAGCGAAAAGACTTTATCTTAACATTAACAAAACTTTCTGTGTGATATTGGGCGGACGCGAGAGCAATTATGCGGAAAGGAAGTTAAAAATTAGCTATTAGAGCGTCTTAACAGCCATTACTCACAGAACAGGAAGTGCCTTTGGACCATTCTACAGCCAAACACAAATAATGAGAGCCGCGAGGCCCTACACAATTTAAGACAATCTTTCATGCTCTCTTTAGAGTACATGACACTGTACTCTAAAGTGTGTTCTACTGACCTTAATTGGACCCCTGCAGCCTCTCTGAGACGCAAACCAGGCTTCTACACAATTCCCTAGCCCATCCTCGGAATTGTCAGTAAGGTTTAATACTAAGTGACCACCTATCTTGAGGTTATCTTGAGATGATTTCGGGGCTTTTTAGTGTCCCCGCGGCCCGGTCCTCGACCAGGCCTCCACCCCCAGGAAGCAGCCCGTGACAGCTGACTAACTCCCGACTACCTATTTACTGCTAGGTCACCTAAAGTGACTTATCCACCTTCACTTTCCGTACTGACATTGTCGCTACTGCTGCATCCACCAGTATAGATGGGACCCATTCGAAAACAGATGGGACCCATTCAAGAACAGATGGGACCACAAGGGACAACTCCATAACCCCACCACATATCTGATTAAACTTACAGACGGGAGTTAACTATATATTTCCTTTCGTTACAAGGGGTCTAAAAGAATGTCATGCACAAACTAAAACACTCGACACACTTCCTTCAGACTCAAGCCTCTCACACTCGCACTCATCTCCTGCACACACACTCCAAAAAGCTCACCCACTTCAGTGCTCATATATGAAGCGAAGTGCCTCTCACCCTCTGAAAAAAACCTTCACCTTCCTGGACCAAATCCAGAGACTTTTAACCAAAAAATATAAAATCATTTTATATCACACAATAAGAATTTCTAAACGCAATATATCTCCAAGGGTCTATATCATATCATATTATACAAGTCTATATGAAGTTTTGTCATCATATCACCATAACTTTGCGAACATTATAGGACATTATAAGGCGTTTAGTGTCATTATAAACTTGACACCTCTATCAACGCAATCAGTTAAGATTGTATTGATTTTTTTCACCAATTTATTATCAAATTGTATTAATGTATCGGATATGATGTATATATTCCCACTGCTCTTTCTCCTTACACAACTCCGGTTCCTCCTTGTTCTCCTCCTCACCTTCTAGCACGTGTTCCATTTTCCTCGTTCTTCTTGTCTCTTCTGTTCCCTCACGTTTCTCTTCTTCTTCTGAAGAAGAGAAAGTTCTTCTCTTCCTCCTCCATCTCTTTAGCTCATTGTTCTCCAGATGTTCTGCTGCTGTTCCTTGTTCTCCATCCTGTCTGTAGTTGTCTCACTCTTGCTGCTGGTCATTACAACCATTAAACCCATTACATAATGGGTCATTAAACCCATTGCATAATGGGTCTTTAAACCCATTGCATAATGGGTCTTTAAACCCATTGCATAATGGGTCATTAAACCCATTGCATAATGGGTCTTTAAACCCATTGCATAATGGGTCTTTAAACCCATTGCATAATGGGTCCTTAAAACCATTACATAATGGGTCCTTAAACCCATTACTAAATGGGTCATTAAACCCATTGCATAATAGGTCATTAAACCCATTACATAATGGGTCCTTAAACCCATTACATAATGGGTCCTTAAACCCATTACATAATGGGTCCTTAAACCCATTACATAATGGGTCCTTAAACCCATTACATAATGGGTCATTAAACCCATTACATAATGGGTCATTAAACCCATTACTAAATGGGTCATTAAACCCATTGCATAATGGGTCATTAAACCCATTACATAATGGGTCCTTAAACCCATTACATAATGGGTCCTTAAACCCATTACATAATGGGTCCTTAAACCCATTACATAATGGGTCTTTAAACCCATTACATAATGGGTCCTTAAACCCATTACATAATGGGTCCTTAAACCCATTGCATAATGGGTCATTAAACCCATTACATAATGGGTCCTTAAACCCATTACATAATGGGTCCTTAAACCCATTACATAATGGGTCCTTAAACCCATTACATAATGGGTCATTAAACCCATTGCATAATGGGTCATTAAACCCATTACATAATGGGTCCTTAAACCCATTACATAATGGGTCCTTAAACCCATTACATAATGGGTCCTTAAACCCATTACATAATGGGTCCTTAAACCCATTACATAATGGGCCATTAAACCCATTACATAATGGGTCATTAAACCCATTACATAATGGGTCATTAAACCCATTACATAATGGGTCCTTAAACCCATTACTAAATGGGTCATTAAACCCATTGCATAATAGGTCATTAAACCCATTGCATAATGGGTCATTAAACCCATTGCATAATAGGTCATTAAACCCATTACATAATGGGTCCTTAAACCCATTACATAATGGGTCATTAATCCCATTACATAATGGGTCCTTAAACCCATTACTAAATGGGTCATTAAACCCATTACTAAATGGGTCATTAAACCCATTACTAAATGGGTCATTAAACCCATTGCATAATAGGTCATTAAACCCATTGCATAATGGGTCATTAAACCCATTGCATAATAGGTCATTAAACCCATTACATAATGGGTCCTTAAACCCATTACATAATGGGTCATTAAACCCATTACATAATGGGTCCTTAAACCCATTACTAAATGGGTCCTTAAACCCATTACATAATGGGTCATTAAACCCATTACATAATGGGTCATTAAACCCATTACAACCTCCTTAGAAGAACTTAAAGCGCCAAATCATCACGACTATATAGCCCTTGGAAGGGGGTCAGGATACGGCTTTGAAATGGAACGGGGGGGAAGGGGGAGGGGGGGGAAGAAATAGTGCCCAACCACTTATGGACGGTCGAGTGATTGAACGCCGACCTGCATGAAGCTCTACCGTCGCTCTACCGTCCAGCCCAAGTGGTTGGGCATTAAGTTACGAGTGATAACAAGGTGTATATCGAGCACAGGAGCGGAGGCGGTAGTGTAGGATGGTGCCATAACTCCGGGTCGTCGGGCGGAGCCACAATGGCGGCCGCTGTGTGCCTCTCTCTCTCATCCTCCAAGTAAAAAAGAGAGAGTTTCCAAGATGAGGCGCGGAAAGGAATACTAAATAAATAGGATGATCGGCGAGCAGGTTAGATGTGATGAGAGAGATGAAAAGAGGATTGGAGAGAGGGGGGGAGAGAGAGAGAAAGGGTGGGAAGGGGAGGGGGAGAGAAGTTGGGATAAAGGGGGGGGGGGGGGAAATATGTTTGCAACACGTATTGATGGAGATGATGCTGAGTGTGTTTTGAACCCTTCCTCCCTCGTTCCAGTGCGCGCGCGCACACGCGCGCGCGCGCGCGCACACACACACACACACACACACACACACACACACACACACACACACACACACACACACACACACACACACACACACACACACACAATTAGAATTGAGATACTAATATTAGAGATATTAGAAAGAACTTTTTCAGTGTCAGAGTGGTTGACAAATGGAATGCATTAGGAAGTGATGTGGTGGAGGCTGACGCCATACACAGTTTCAAATGTAGATATGATAGAGCCCAATAGACTCAGGAACCTGTACACCTGTTGATTGACGGTTGAGAGGCGGGACCAAAGAGCCAGAGCTCAACCCCCGCAAGCACAACTAGGTGAGTACACACACACACACACACACACATACACACACACACACACACACACACACACACATACACACACGCACGCACATACACACACACATTTATAAACGTAGCCTGCTCGCAATCGAGAGCCGATGAGTCAATCGTCTGGCGAGACAGAAACGATTGGGCCGCGCTTCATATCACCCAATGACTTGTTCACCTAGCAGTAAACAGGCCCCTGAGAGCAAGACAACTATTGTCGCCTGCATTCTGAGAATGGTTGTGTGTGTTCAATATATAATCTATATAACGACAAAACAGATTGGGGGAGGCAGTATATTAGACAACTGTCAACAGGAAAGGCGACGCCCAAGAGCTAATGGCTGGAGCCTTACAGGCACGAATAGGTGAATACAGTGCTACACACAAGAGCAACACGGCCGCTTTAGCACATATTGACACAAGTGGAGCAGGCTGTAAACTTACTGTAAACCACGACAATCATTTGTTTTTAACTTAAACATCCTGCAAGCCACAACACACACACGCACACTCACATACACACACACACACACTCACATACACACACACACACTCACACTCACATACACACACACACACACACATGGTACTGTGTGGGTACACACATGGACCAAAGAGCCAGAGATCAACCCCCGCAAGCACAATTAGGTGAGTACAATTAGGTGAGTACACACATAGACTACACACACACACACACACACACACACACACACACACACACACACACACACACACACATACACCAGCACCACAAACATACAATACAACTCACAAACACCAACATACATTATACACACACACCACACACACACACACTCACTCTTCCATAAAAAATCAATGGATTTTCTCATCGATATCTTACATATCGTGAATGTGATATCCTCATGTACCAGAACCTGGAGCGTAAAGTTAATAGATTACCTACACCAGAGTATCTGGTGTAGGTAATCTAAGTGTAGGAAGTCTGGATTGGCTTCAAGTAGAAGCCAATCCACACCCTGATCGCTGGTTCGAGTCTCCTCACGGCTCTAGTTGATTTCTTCGAAGTGTTCCTGGTTTACGTGAGTAACGTATCAGTTTACGGGCTCACCATAGCCCGTGCTACTTGGAACATTTTATTCCAAGTAGCGAATCTTTAACAGGGTACGTCAATGGGCTTAATATATCGGAGAATATGCTGCTATATATCCATTAAAGAGTCTAACGCATAATCATAATGGCTGAATACTCCTTCAGGACAAACTCTCTAATATAATATATCGATTTTTATTTTTAGAAAAGACCGTAGAGGTTAATGGGCTTATCTTTCAATACTTAATCCCACATTTTTTTTAATGCCCGCATTTCCTGCAAAGTATAATTTCTAAGGTATATACAAGTATATACGTAATATACTATATATCTTGATGACCAGATATTTCGCTACGGGGGTTATTAGCAGATAACCTCAAGATAACCTCAAGAAGATAACCGTAGTATGTGTAAATGATTGTTTAGATCGTTGAAGGCGGCACCCACAATCCCATCCCACAATACAATGAACGGAATTGACAAGATGGAGATGGACAGTTTCTTTAAAGTGAGAGAAACTAGAACGCGACGATGGAAATGCAAATGGTGGAACAGGTGGAATGAACTGAAAGAATAAGTTGTGGAAGCCACCTCCACCCAGAGTTTGTAGTAAGATAATCAGCAGGAGAAATGACTGTTGAGAGAGAGACAGAGACAGACAGACTTCAGAGATACATACGAGGAAGGGAACAGGAAATGATATATCAGAGCGGGCACCAGCACGGATGCTGGGCTGATAACACCGCTATATCATGCTGGGGGATAACTCTGTAGGATGATGCTGGGGGATAACTCTGTAGGATGATGCTGGGAGATAACTTCGTAGGATGATGCTGGGGGATAACTCTGTAGGATGATGCTGGGAGATAACTTCGTAGGATGATGCTGGGAGATAACTTCGTAGGATGATGCTGGGAGATAACTTCGTAGGATGATGCTGGGAGATAACTTCGTAGGATGATGCTGGGAGATAACTCTGTAGGATGATGCTGGGAGATAACTTCGTAGGATGATGCTGGGAGATAACTCTGTAGGATGATGCTGGGGGATAACTCTGTAGGATGATGCTGGGGGATAACTTCGTAGGATGATGCTGGGAGATAACTTCGTAGGATGATGCTGGGGGATAACTCTGTAGAATGATGCTGGGAGATAACTTCGTAGGATGATGCTGGGAGATAACTCTGTAGGATGATGCTGGGAGATAACTTCGTAGGATGATGCTGGGGGATAACTCTGTAGGATGATGCTGGGAGATAACTTCGTAGGATGATGCTGGGAGATAACTTCGTAGGATGATGCTGGGAGATAACTTCGTAGGATGATGCTGGGAGATAACTTCGTAGGATGATGCTGGGAGATAACTTCGTAGGATGATGCTGGGAGATAACTTCGTAGGATGATGCTGGGAGATAATTTCGTAGGATGATGCTGGGAGATAACTTCGTAGGATGATGCTGGGAGATAACTTCGTAGGATGATGCTGGGAGATAACTTCGTAGGATGATGCTGGGGGATAACTCTGTAGGATGATGCTGGGAGATAACTTCGTAGGATGATGCTGGGAGATAACTTCGTAGGATGATGCTGGGAGATAACTTCGTAGGATGATGCTGGGAGATAACTTCGTAGGATGATGCTGGGGGATAACTCTGTAGGATGATGCTGGGAGATAACTTCGTAGGATGATGCTGGGAGATAACTCTGTAGGATGATGCTGGGAGATAACTTCGTAGGATGATGCTGGGGGATAACTCTGTAGGATGATGCTGGGAGATAACTTCGTAGGATGATGCTGGGAGATAACTTCGTAGGATGATGCTGGGAGATAACTTCGTAGGATGATGCTGGGAGATAACTTCGTAGGATGATGCTGGGAGATAACTTCGTAGGATGATGCTGGGAGATAACTTCGTAGGATGATGCTGGGAGATAACGTCGTAGGATGATGCTGGGAGATAACTTCGTAGGATGATGCTGGGAGATAACTTCGTAGCATGATGCTGGGAGATAACTTCGTAGGATGATGCTGAGGATAACTCTATAGGATGATGCTGGGGATAACTCCGTAGGATGATGCTGATGATAACTCCGTAGGATGATGCCGGGGGATTACTCTAGGATGATGCTGAGGATAACTTCGTAGGATGATGCTGGGGGATAACTGTAGGGTGATACTGGGGGATAATCATCTACCGTCCAGCCTAAGTGGTTGGGCTGGACGGTAGAGCGACGGTCTCGCGTCATGCAGGTCGGCGTTCAATCCCCGACCGTCCAAATGGTTGGGCACCATTCCTTCCCCCCCGTCCCATCCCAGATCCTTAACCGGACCCCTTCCCAGGGCTATATAGTCGTCATGGTTTAGTGCTTTCCCCTGATATTTCCCTTCCCTTCCCTCGCGAGAGAGTGAACATGGAACCACAAAGGTTCAACACAGAGAACCGCACTTTGTACTACCGGTTCGTACACACGTGACTCCCAACCAGTCATATTCTCCTGCAGTCACCTCTGGCGACGTGAACCCGTCACGGGTATCCTGACACTCCACGTAGTCACGTGCTGGTCTGCTGACACTCCACGTGGACACGTGCTGGTCTGCTGACGAGAAGGTGCTGGCTCTCAAGACGAACGGTTCGTACAGAACTGGTGGACGAGATCCCGGTGAAATTCGCGACACTGCGAATACCTGGATCTCCTCTGCCATGTATGACAGAGGAGCTTACTGAAGTGATACTGAATGATACTGAATGAGTGATACTGAATGAGTGATACTGAATGCTTTCCAGTCCTTCAAGTGTCGCTGGTGCACGTGATAGCGCCGTCGACCTCTTCCTCTAAGTCATTTTACAACGTGACTATTTAATAAAGTGGTCTAGAGTTATGTTTAACACGAACGATTCACGGAGAATGTTTTGATGAAAGGGTGATTACTTCAAAACTGCTGTGCTCCTGTTTGAAGTGCATTCACGTACTTTGGCTGTCGGAGACACACACATATACACACCTTAAGTTGAGCTGACCAGGTAGAATGTCCTTATGCTCCGTCAACCACAGGGCGTCCGGCTCTAGACAAAGGTCACGAATGTTTTGTTTTTTCTCTTAGCCAGTCCAGATAAATCATCGTCATGGGGATTCACTCCAGTGCTCACGCGACAGGAACTAAGAAAGGACCACTCTCCTGTCACTGTTGATGACTAAGACGACTCCTGCAGGAGCAGACTCTTCATCTCTCTGACCTAGTTGTGCTTGTGGGAGTTGGGCTTTGGCTCTTTGGTTCCGCCTCTCGACTGTCAGTCAACAGGTGTACAGGTTCCTGAGCCTACTGGGCTCTATCATATCTACACTTGAAACTGTGTATGGAGTCAGCCTCTACCACATCACTGCCTAATGCATTCCACCTGTTAACTACTCTGATAATGAAAAAATTCTTTCTAACGTCCCTGGGTACTCAGTTTCCACCTGTGTCCCCTTGTTCATGTTCCACCCGGGCTAAAGATTTTGTCTTTGTCACTCTATATAGCTCTAGGAAACTCTTGAATTATCTGAGAGATGACACAGATGACACTGATGCTGGGATACGAGGGTGGGAGATAACACAGATGACACTATATGATGCCCAGGAACGACACAAATCACAGTGGGAAAGACACCAAAGAGACAACGAAAGGTCTTGAGAAGATTGACTAGGCACGCATCCAGACGTGATCCTGTGACACTACACAACAAAACAACATTTATAAATGAAACTTTGAGCTGTCTCTTACCGTCCCTGAGACGGGAAAGCGATGACAGGTGACCCCCGATAAGGATGACAGATCGCATTAATTGATTACAATGAATAAAGAGAATGATATCGCTGGAGATGAGAGACATCTCACTGAGAGACATGGAAGAGGCCCTTCGCAGCTGGGATGAGACACTTGAGTTACTATGACGGAGTGAAATGATGGATAGAGAGGGAGGTGGGAAGAGGAGGGATTGAGATGGATTGGGGAGGGGAGAAGGAGGGGAAATGATTGACTGAGGAGGTGGAGGAGACCCGGGAAACAGGAAGATAGGTAACGTTGTTAACGGGTGATGGTAGGAAGGGAATGGTGCAGGGAATGGGTGAGAAGAGGAACGGGTGGTGCACAGGGTGGGTGGAGGGAGGATGTGCGGGTCGTACAATGGGTACATGAGACATGGGGCTGAGTTATGAATGGGTAAAGGAAAAGGGTGTGCAACCCCCACTGGGCAGGTGGTGGGTGGCCCGCTACCAACACACCCACACATCCACTTTGCCACCGACTCACCCACCAACGCCCCCACACTCCTCCAGAAGCATTCATCCATAAATTCAAGTGTATAACTTACTAATACACCGACCAGTCCACTGTCACTCCATGTCTCTCTCCGCATCATCCAGCACTGCGCCAGGCGGGAGTAACAAGGTACTATTGACCGAGTACGAGAGTACCTAACAGGCAGGAAGCCGAGAGTTAGTGAGAGAAGACACGTCAGGAAGGAGGGAAGTAGTGGGCTAAGGACTCACAGGACTCGGCTCTTGGGCTCCCTATTTTTTTCCATAAGTCTCACAGAGTTTACAGATGAGGGAAAACGGATGACAAATATATTTTACCTTGAGCAGTAACTGTAGGAATGTTAAACGTTACCTTCTACACTGTGTGAGCTTATGGTACCTCTTGCAGCCCGTCCTCCAAAAATGGGGAAGTAAATGTACACAGCCCCATAAGTGCAATTATGTATGACAGTCAAGAGTTGTACTTATTTACACTTAGTATTAAATCGTACTGTCTAATATATTGTGAATATTTGAGTTTACCTAAAAAAGCTGAATAGAAAACCACGACCTAACCTGACTGTCTTAGTTTGTGAAGATAAGCATTTTATTGCATCTTAATTATAACTATTACTTAACCTATAGCTATATTGATATTACAGTTTTATAAAACAAATAAAACAAAACTAAAATATTTAAATAAATTGTAAAGTAACTCAGGATATTTTCAAATTTTGTATAAAATCTCTTTTGTTAAATAAAAGTGAAAAAGAAAATCCTAATATTTAAAACTTGTAAATAGCAATTGAACTTTAAAATTTCATCTTAAAATTTCAAGTGTCCTAAAAGAAAACGAGGAGACTTAAATCGGGGGATGGGTAAATGTAACGGCCCTTTAAGTGCAATTATGTACTATGTATAACAGTAAGGAAATGTACTTATTACTTAGTATTAAAACGTACTGTCAATTCGGAGGATGGGTTGCACTAAGAATTCTCTTGACCCAGCCAGGATTCAAACCCCCCGCCGTCCGGAATCCTTCTTTCCCCCCCCCCCCCCCCACGGCATACAGGGTACTATAACACCACCACAATGATCGTCTGTTGCTGGTCATTGGTGGTGATTGAAGGTTCAATCACCCTGCCCTGGGGCACTCTACCCTCTCTGGCACATTTGTGGCAGGATGGATTACATGTTGTTGTTTTAAGATTCAGCTACTGGGAACAAAAAGTTCCAGGCAGCGCGGGCTGTGGTACAATTTACAACTGGAATTGCAGCTTTCAAAATATTTCATTTGTTATTTTAAATTATTAAATTTTTTTATTCAGGTAAGTTGATGGATTTATAGATAGAGCTAGTATATACAATGCCTAAAGCCACTAGTACGCAAAGCGTTTCGGGCAGTAATTTTATATTTTTTAGTGTGTCATATTGGTGAAAGATGAGCGTGAAATGGTAAGTGAAGGAAACACAGGGAGAGTGTGGTCTAACAGCCTGGTTGACCAGTCCAGCAACCAGGAGAGGCCTGGTCAAGGACCGGGTCGCGGGGACGTTGAGCCCTGAAATCATCATCGCAAGGTAGCTGAGTAGGTTGCATTTTGCATGGCTCTGGTAGCATGTATCTTGCATGACTCTGGCAGTTAGAGCTGTCACATGTGAAACAGGAAGTTGAGCCATCCCCATGGTGCTCTAAGCAATAGAACAGTCTATTTAGAGGAGGTATAGAGTCATTGGATGCGAGCTTTCTAATCCACTCTATTGTTTAAGATTCAGCTACTGGGAACAAAACGTTCCAAGTAGCACGGCCTATGGTGAGCCCGTATTTTTTAAATTTTGCCCCGAGGGTCGAGTTTATTGGGCAGCGCCACTCATCTTGTGAGAGAACAAACCGCCATAGCAGCATGTACAACACTCCCCAATAGGAAGAAAACCCGCTGGGTTGTTCATCCTGTCACTTGTACCCAGACACAGCTGGGACTTGCTTAACTGTCTCAAGTGAACAGCTTCTCAAACAAGAAGATTAACATCTATCAACCCTTAAAAGCTTACGTTATCTTGCGGGTGCAAAATGGGGGAAATCTTTTAAGAACAGTATCAATATTTGACAAAGTGTTTTCCTAACTCAAACAATGTGGGGTTTATTATTCTACACATATTCCTAATGTCTCTCAGGTGTTCACATTCACGTAGATAGTGGTCAAGGCGCTGTCCATCACTCTTACCACAGATTCTGCAATTTCGCTGATCAACTGTTGTTTCCATTCCATATCTCCATGGATATTTGTATCCAAGACGGATTCTCGCTATTACTGATTCTCTCCCTCGTCCTCCTCCTCTTCGGCCATAATGATTGGCATTGCCAGCTGCAACCATGTTGTACCATCGTACAGATTCACTGGTTTGTGCTTCTATCCTCCTTTCCTCGGTTACCTTGTCACGGTGATGTTGCCTGACAATACCTCTAATTTGCAGTAGAGTCTTGGGTATGAAGTACTCAATATGGTCTCCTTCAGCAGCCAGCACATCTGCTCGTTCATTCCCACATACAGATGAGGGAAAACGGATGACAAATATATTTTACCTTGAGCAGTAACTGTAGGAATATTAATCCATTGTGGGAGGGGATCCACAGAAACTTAATGACTCTTCCCTGATTGGTAAGTATTCTCGTAGTGGACTTACTTGGCACAGGAGCGGGACTGGAACTGCTAATCCACTCATAGACTGATTATTTCATGTGGTTTTATTATTATTATTATTTATTTTATAATTTTTATATTATTTATTTTATAATTTTTATATTATTTATTTTATAACTTTGTATATTATTATTATTTATTTTATAATTTTTGTATATTATTTATTTTATAATTTTTGTATATTATTTATTTTATAATTTTTGTATATTATTTATTTTATAATTTTTGTATATTATTATTTATTTTATAATTTTTGTTTTTATTTATTATATAGGTTTGTTTAGATTCAGCTTCTCTGAACAAAAGTTCCAAGTAGAACGGGCTATGGTGAGCCAGTAGTAATTTTTTTTATTTATTTTATAATTTTTATATTATTTATATTATATTTTTATATTATAATTTATTTTATATTATTATTTATAATTTTATATTGTTATTTACTTTAATTTTTTTTATTATTATTTATTTTATAATATTTGTATTATTTATTTTAGAATTTTCATATTATTATTTATTTTATAATATTTGTATTATTTATTTTATTTTTGTATTTTTATTTTATTTTTGTATTTTTATTTTATAATTTTTGTTATTTATTGTATAATTTTTTCACTATGATTTTTGTATTATTATCGTTGAAACTATTACAATTATGTTCATGATGGCCTGACGCGGTAGTCTCCGTGGACGACAAGCAGACGGCGCCTGAGTAAGCAGCAGCAGCAGCAGCAGCTGCAGGGAAGTGTGTGTACCTGGGACCCTCCACCTCAACTGCCACATCCTAATCATCGTCGGCTGTACGAGAAGTGCTTGCAAGGTCGTTCAGCACGAACATAAGCCACTTGGCAGTGAAGCAACATGCTGGTTCACTGAGAACCCTTCACTTGCAGTTTGCTAGTGCTTTGGTCTACATTTCCCCCATGATATAGAATCCTTTAGATTTCAAAATTTTGAGAATCTGAAGGATTTATTTTCGTAAATACACACCTGTGGGAGGATGTGACAACCATTTATGTTCTGGGATTATGGGTCATCATTTTAATCGGAGGAATTTATGGAATAAATAAATGTATGGAATTCACAGATACACAATAGAAAATGTGCTTCGGGATCTTCTTGTTCTTTACGCACAGTGAAAATGTTGACTAAAAATAGATTTATTAGTGTACACGCGGTTATTTGAGACTCTCCTGGATCCAAATGGATCCTCCCAGAGCCGAGACATCGAGAAGAATGAGTCTCCCCTCTAGTTTCGTGGTATTTAGTAGCGG
Organism: Procambarus clarkii; assembly: GCF_040958095.1. Lineage (NCBI taxonomy): Eukaryota > Metazoa > Arthropoda > Malacostraca > Decapoda > Cambaridae > Procambarus > Procambarus clarkii. The sequence continues at coordinate 14,539,912 of NC_091212.1, read as the reverse complement.
TTTTCTGTTATTTAAACAGAAGATGGTGATCATGTTATGGGATACTTGAAAGCTTCGAGCACTACTTCTATTATGAATCAAACAATTATCGCTAAAGGAACTTGTTACGTGTGGGCATGGACGCAAACACAGGTCTGGGCAGCATAGGGTTAGCTGTATCCTCATTTCCTTCCGTTGACATTGACATTAACAATGAGAGGAATGAGTCTATACCCTTTTGCAGATCCTTAACATATATCAGAAACCAGATAGGTCCAAGTACAGAACCCTGTGGGACTCCGCTGGTGACATCTCGCCATTCTGAAGTCTAACCCCTTCCCAGCAACTCTGCTTCCTGTTGTTTAGGTACTCCATTATCTACTGGAGCACCCTACCTGTTACTCCTGCCTGCTTCTTCAACTTCTGCACCAGTCTCATATGGGGTACTGTGTCGAAGGCTTTCTGACAGTCCAAGATGATGGAGTCTGGCCACCCTTTCTTGCTTGCTTTTTGTCATTTGTTCATAGAATTCCATTAGACCCGTGAGGCAAGATTTGCCATCCCTGAACCCATGTTGGAGGTATATTACAAGGTCCCTTTTCTCCAGATATGCTACTAGGTTTTCCCTCGCGTTCTTCTCCATCACCTTGCATGGTATACAAGATAGGGACACGTCAGGCCTTTTGTCTGTCATCCATTTTGCATATTGGAACTACATTAATCATCTTCCATATTTCTGGTAGGTCTCCTGTTTCCAGTGACTTACTGTACATCATGGAGAGTGGCAAGCAAAGGGTTTCTGCACACTCTTTTAGTATCCATGTGTGTGTGTTTTATACAGACTGGAAATATTTATGATATTGAGAAATCAATGAATGCAAAGTGGCCAATTAAATGTTGTAGGAGACAGTAATGGCTTCTTATATGAACGCAAATATATACACCTATGCAAATGTTAGGCAAGTGAAAGGGAAAGGTTTTGTAGGTAGAGGGAGGGAGGGGACAGATAGACAGGGGAGTGGTGAAGGAAATTGCAGAGTTGCAGTGAGGGGGAGGACCCGGTGGGGTGAGGGGTGAGGGGAAGGATTGCAACAAGGTCGTCTGCAAGTTCCTGTGACATCACCCCTCAGCCCCCCTAGGGCCTGGGTGACACAGGTGCCACCCGACACTCTGCTTTTGTTTCACCTTCTGTACGTAATTTGGAGGTCTTGTATTTATTATTATGCCGAATGTCGTTTCGATTTCTCACTCTCACTCTCGTACACACATCCTCCCTCCCTCCCTCCCTCCCACTCTCATTCACTCTCACTCTCACTCATCAGTGTCTAGTGGCTGGGAGAGGTGTTTAGCGGTTGTGAAGGTCATGGTGGTTGTGTTGTTATTGTTCATATAGAGCCAGTAATGGTGCAGCTCTTGTTGGCACTGTATGGGGGTGATTGTTGGCACTGTATGGGGGTGATTGTTGGCACTGTACGGGGGTGATTGTGGTACTGTACGGGGGTGACTGTTGGTACTGTACGGGGGTGATTGTTGGCACTGTACGGGGGTGACTGTTGGCACTGTACGGGGGTGATTGTTAGCACTGTACGGGGGTGACTGTTGGCACTGTACGGGGGTGACTGTTGGCACTGTACGGGGGGTGACTGTTGGCACTGTACGGGGGGTGACTGTTGGCACTGTACGGGGGGGTGACTGTTGGCACTGTATGGGGGGTGACTGTTGGCACTGTACGGGGATGATTGTGGCACTGTACAGGGGGTGATTGTGGCACTGTACGAGGGTGACTGTTGGCACTGTACGGGGGTGACTGTGGTACTGTACGGGGGGTGACTGTGGCACTGTACGGGGGGTGACTGTTGGCACTGTACGGGGGGTGACTGTTGGCACTGTACGAGGGTGACTGTGGCACTGTACGGGGGTGACTGTTGGCACTGTACGGGGGTGACTGTTGGCACTGTACGGGGGTGAATGTGGCACTGTACGGGGGTGACTGTTGGCACTGTACGGGGGGTGACTGTGGCACTGTACGAGGGTGACTGTGGCACTGTACGGGGGGTGACTGTTGGCACTGTACGGGGGGTGACTGTTGGCACTGTACGGGGGTGACTGTTGGTACTGTACGGGGGTGACTGTGGCACTGTACGGGGGTGACTGTTGGGACTGTACGGGGGGTGACTGTTGGCACTGTACGGGGGTGACTGTGGCACTGTACGGGGGTGACTGTGGCACTGTACGGGGGGTGACTGTGGCACTGTACGGGGGTGACTGTGGCACTGTACGGGGGTGACTGTGGCACTGTACGGGGGGTGACTGTGGCACTGTACGGGGGTGACTGTGGCACTGTACGGGGGTGACTGTGGCACTGTACGGGGGTGACTGTGGCACTGTACGGGGGTGACTGTTGGCACTGTACGGGGGTGACTGTTGGTACTGTACGGGGGTGACTGTGGCACTGTACGGGGTGACTGTTGGCACTGTACGGGGGTGACTGTTGGTACTGTACGGGGGTTACTGTGGCACTGTACGGGGTGACTGTTGGCACTGTACGGGGGTGACTGTGGCACTGAGCAATATAAACGGAAGGAGAATTGGAAGAGAACACAAAATCTTGCAGTGAAACATATCACCGCTAGAAACTGTACAAAGAAGTCTTTACGAGAGCTCTACGCAACGTATGTGAGACTCGCTTTTGAGTGTGCAGCTCCGGCATGGAATAACGTGCCAAAGGAGCAGGCACACTACTAGAGAATTTCTAATGGTCGCTTCTGAGCTAAGGAACTGAAGAAATGGTTCAGGTATAATAACAATAACATGTTTGATCAAGTAGTGAAAGAGCGGTGCCTTAAAACGTGAAACACGACAACGAGAGAGCACACACACACGCGCGCACGCACGCACGCACACGCACACGCACACGCACACGCACACACGCACACACGCACGCACACACATGCGCACACACGCGCGCGCGCGCGCACACACACACACACACACACACACACACACACACACACACACACACACACACACACACACACACACACACACACACACACACACGCGCGCACGCACACACGCACACACTGCATGAACGGATGCATGTCTATCAATTGATGGTTGACTGACGTCATTTCTGATAACTCTCGCTTTCTCTGTGTGTGTGTACTCGCCTAGTTGTATTCATCTAGTTGTGCTTGCGAAGGCTGAGCTCTGGCTCTTTGGTCCCGCCTCTCAACTGTCAATCAACAGGTGTACAGGTTCCTGAGCCTACTGGGCTCTATCATATCTACACTTGAAACTGTGTGTGTACTCACCTAGTTGTGCTTGCGGGGGTTGAGCTCTGGCTCTTTGGTCCCGCCTCTCAACCGTCAATCAACAGGTGTACAGGTTCCTGAGCCTATTGGGCTCTATCATATCTACACTTGAAACTGTGTATGTAGTCAGCCTCCACCACATCACTGCCTAATGGATTTCATTTGTCAACTACTCTGACACCGAAAAAGTTTTTTCTAACGTCTCTATGGCTCATTTGGGCACTCAATTTCCACCTGTGTCCCCCTAGTGCGTGTGTCCCTTCAGTTAAAATAGTCTGTCTTTATCTACTCTGTATAATTCTTTTGAGAATCTTGCATGTGGTGATCATGTCCCCTCTAACATGGGACGTAACAAACTACGGGAATTAAACCTCACGTCGTCATGAATCTACTAATCATTTCAGTCATCTGACTATTCATCAATCCACCCATCATCTATCTGTCAATATTTATATCTATTTAGGTATTTATCCATTCAATTGTTCACTGAACAATTAATCCACTTATACATTAATCCATAAATAAAACCATACATTTATTCATGTATTCATTGAACGCTTCATTCAACCATTATCCCACTATCCATCCATCCGGTCATTCAACAACCCATCAATTCATCCGTGAGTATATAGCCATCGAACACAGACAGACAGACAAGGAAGGAGGTTGACGTTACATACAAGAATCAGGAAGTAGGATGAACACAAACCAGGATGAGGCTACCGGCCACGTGACGAGGGAGAGAGGGAGGGAGAGGGAGAGGGAGAGGGAGAGAGAGGGAGAGGGAGAGAGAGAGAGGGAGAGAGAGAGAGAGAGAGAGAGAGAGAGAGAGAGAGAGAGAGAGAGAGAGAGAGAGAGGAGAGAGAGGGAGAGAGAGAGAGGAGAGAGAGAGAGAGAGAGAGAGAGAGAGAGAGAGAGAGAGAGAGAGAGAGAGAGAGAGAGAGAGAGAGGGAGAGAGAGAGAGGGAGAGAGAGAGAGAGAGAGAGAGAGAGAGAGAGAGAGAGAGAGAGAGAGAGAGAGAGAGAGAGAGAGAGGGAGAGGGAGAGAGGGAGAGAGGGAGAGAGAGAGGGAGGGGGGGGGAAGAGAAATGTTTTCTGTGGTTGTGTATGTGTGTGTGTTTGTATTTGTGAATGTATTTGTTATCTGTGCCTGCAGGATCGAGCTGTTAGCTCTTGGACCCCGCCTTTCCAACTGTTGCTTGTATATCGTATTAACTTTAAATCATTAGATCAATTTTTCTTCTATCCTGTCTAATACATGTATTTCTAACACACACACACACACACATCCCCAGGAGGCAGCCCGTAGCAGCTGTCTAACTCCCAGGTACCTATTTTACTGCTAGGTGAACAGGAGCATCAGGCAAAATAAACTTTACTCATTTGTTTCTGCCTAGGCTGGGAATCGAACCCGGGCCCTGAAGATTACGACCTCCGAGCGCTGTCGTCTTGACCGCGAGGTGTGGGTGTACTCGCCTAGGTGTGCTTGCAGGGGTCGAATTAGGCTCCTGGCCCCCGGATTCCGAAAGTTCTTAGATTAATGCAATAATTTCTCTCGCTTTTATCATATTTACGTTTAAAACTTTAAATCGAATTAGCTTTAACGATTTATACGTCTAACACACACCGAAACTACGACGTTGGTGCAACGTTGGAACAAGTTTGAACGCCTAACCAGTTATAACAACCAATATGGCAAGTTGTAACAACGTTCTAATACGTCATAAACACGTTAAGCCAAGATGTAACAACTTTATTATAAGTTGTAACAAGCGGAAAATAGAGACAGTTTCGGTTTGTGTTTCCAGGGTTATACGTCTAACCTGATGCTGGAAACGTTCTTTCTGACGTCCTTTTGACGCCTTTGCGTCTCGAGTTACCATCTACGACCCTTCGTGCTGCTGTTCCAAGGGTTGAACAATACTGTTTGGTCTACCTTATCAATTTCCCTCGGACTCTTGTACGTTATCATGTCCCCGCTATCTCTCTCTTCCCTCCAGTGTGGTAAAGTCCACTTCTCTCAGTCTTTCCGCTTAGCTTAAACCCCTCAACTTAGGAACGAGTCTCGTTACATATTTCTGGACCTTTTCTAGGTCCAGAAATATATATATATATATATATATATATATATATATATATATATATATATATATATATATATATATATATATATATATATATATATATATATATATATTTCTGGACCTTTTCTAGTTTCTCCTTGTCTTGTACGAGGTAAGGGTTCCATGCTGGGGCTGCATATTCAAGATTGGGTCTCACCTTCGCTGTATATAGGGCTCGGAAAGCGCCCCCCTTTCTTCAGATGTTTGAAGACCACGCGGATGTTAGCCAATATGCCATATGCAGCCGTTGTTTTCTACTAATGTGGGCTTCTGGTATGAGATATGGGGTTATGTCCACTCTCAGGCCTTTCTCCTTGTCGTTGTTATAGATTCAGCTACTCGGAACAAGTTCCAAGTAGCACGGGCTATGGTGAGCCCGTAGCTTACCTGGCACAGGAGCGGGGCAAGTAGCACGGACTATGGTGAGTCCGTAGTGGACTTACCTGGCACAGGAGCGGTATGTTCTCCTTGTCTGATTGAAGAATTTGCCTTCCTTTCATCCTATACCATTGTACAGACCCTCACACCTCTGTTTCAATCCTCAAAACTTTGCATTTGGCTGGGTTAAACTCTATAGCAGCCATTTTTCAGACCACTGCTTGAGTGTGTGTCCAAATTAGTTTGCAATGCCTCACAATCTCTCTCTCTCTCCTAACTCTTCTCGCCAGTTTTGCATCATCTGCAAACATTGATATGAAGGAGCCAGTTTCCTGTGTGAGGGCAATTACCTACATCAGAAACAGTACGGGTCCCTAGTACCCTTGTGGTACTCCACTCTGATGGTGTGTGTGTGTGTGTGGTGCAGTAGTCCCACGTTCACCCTACGTAATCGCATGCGATTTCTACTGGGATCGAACGCTGAAGAAGCATTGTTGACTTGACACAGTCAAAACTGTTCGCGCCCCTCTTCACCCAGCAGGATTGGGGACCTGGATGGAAACCGACTGACGGGTCGTGTTCCAGGGCAAGTTATATGACCTGAGGGAAAATAAAGCTATACACACACTCACACACACACTCACACACACACACACACACACACACACACACACACACACACACACACACACACACACACACACACACACACACACACACACACACACACTCCACACACACACACACACACACACTAGGTCCTAGAATGGATAAGGAACTACCTAACAGGAAGGAGCCAAAGAGTTACGGTAAGGGGCGAGAAGTCGGACTGGCGAACAGTAACAAGTGGAGTACCACAAGGATCGGTGCTGGGACCAATTCTATTTCTTGTATATGTTAACGACATGTTTACAGGTGTAGAGTCCTACATGTCGATGTTTGCGGATGATGCAAAGTTGATGAGAAGAGTTGTGACAGATGAGGATTGCAGGATCCTCCAAGAGGACCTGAACAGATTGCAGAGATGGTCAGAGAAATGGCTACTAGAATTCAACACGAGCAAATGTAAAGTTA
>NC_091212.1:14525545-14528045 GCF_040958095.1 Procambarus clarkii | reverse complement strand
TCAACATCTTGTCCCAAGCACTTTTAGGATGACTGAAGGGGTTATACAGCAAACTGAAGGTCTCCATCTCCTTAAAACGCTAGACACAAGCAGAGCTGTGGGGCCAGATAAGGTCAGTCCAAGACGACTACGCTGACCTATTGGCTCCACCTCTCACCTGCCTCTTCCAACTGTGCCTAGTTCAAGGAACTTTGACCTCATTATGGAAGAAGGCAGTACACTACAAGAGCCGCTCAGTGATTGGTAACTCCAGACACCAGAGTCACTGCAGGAGCCGCTCAGTGATTGGTAACTCCAGACACCAGAGTCACTGCAGGAGCCGCTCAGTGATTGGTAACTCCAGACCAGAGTCACTGCAGGAGCCGCTCAGTGATTGGTAACTCCAGACCAGAGTCACTGCTCTCCATTACTGGAAAAATTCTCGAAACATTAATCCCTCAGCAAATGATTTATTTTGTTTTATATAATGTTGAGCATAAGTTCGCTTGCATTGATGGTGCTGCCAGAGTGTGCAGCCCATCTTGTGGATTGACTGTTCCCCCCCCCCCCCCAATCATTCAACAAAATTTTGAACAAAGTGGAGAGCCGTGCAAGAAAGCTTATCTCAAGTCCTGACCAAGTCTGATTGGACTGATCTGAACATCAGAGCCTGCAACACCGATATGACGTTGGATGACTTATTGTTATGTACAAGGACAACATCCTCAAAGTTCCGCACCTGGCCCACCCTCGTGGACAACCAGTAGTTAGCACCCTTAACACACAGATCTCAACCTTCAACAACCTCATGCTGGAACTGCCGTTCTCAAGACTATTACTCCATTAGCAATCATTCATTCCTAGGCTGACTAGCATCTAGAACTGCTTCGCTCAACAGGTTGATACACGGGAGATCAGGTCAACTGATCACATGAAGGCTCTGACACAGCTGGCTACAGGCTCATCCTCTACCTTATATGATTGTTACTTAGAATTAAATGAAGATAATTCCTAATGACAAAAAAATCTAGAGGCAGGCTTTAGATGAGGTAGTTTAACAACTCCTAACTAGGTAACTAGGTACTTCAACTGACAGCCCAAATGAACGTTAATCTTAGTTTAATTAGTTAAAAAAAGAGTGAGAGAGAGAGAGAGAGAGAGAGAGAGAGAGAGAGAGAGAGAGAGAGAGAGAGAGAGAGAGAGAGAGAGAGAGAGAGAGAGAGAGAGAGAGAGAGAGAGAGAATATAAAGTATTAGGTATGGTGGCGTGGGGGGGCGGGTCTGAGGCTGGATGGGTGACGGGGAACTTCCTGGGAGACACAATTGACTCGCCCTTGGGTGTGTAACAACACTCATTCACTCACTCACTCGAGGACGACACCTCCCTCTCTCACACCTCTCACTTTTACATTCCTCTCTCTCCTCTCTCTCTCACACACATTCCCTTCCTCGTCTTCTATGCCTTTCATATCCCTGTCTGTCATGCATATTCCTTCACATTCATTTCCCTCTCTGTAATGGATATTTTCCTCTGTGCAATCCATATTTTCCCCTCCAATGAATTTTCCCTTGTCTCATGTATTTCCTCTTTCTCTCCCTCTCTCTTCTATGCATTTATCCTGTCTCCAATGTACTTTCTCCTCTTCACAATGTATTTCTCCCTCTTATTCATGCCTTTCATTCTGCCTAATATATTTTCCCATTTATCCAATGCCTTTTCCCTTTCTCCTCTACATTTTCGTTTCACGTATTTCCTCTCCAATAAATTTCCCATCTGTTCCAAGAATTAATACCCGCTCTTAAGCGCCCATGAACCTCGTTAACTTCAAATTAGAGAGGAAATTGTTTTAGATGCATTTATTAGGGAAAAAACGAGAGAAAGACGAAAAACGAGAAAAAGAGGGAGAAAGCGTGAGAGAGAGAGAGAGAAAGAGAGTGAGGTCCATATTGGCTTCTCAGACCACCACCTGCAGGCTGTCTGTCCTACACTGACTATTATCTCTATCTTATTATCTTTAATGCTCAAGAGGTCTTGGTAGTTTCCTCCTGCTGCTGAGTTTTCTCAGTTGTTCACGGAGTAATTAAAGGTAATATTAATTAAGAGAAAAAAGCTGTTAAACTCACCAGACATATTTTCAGTGATTCAGTATTGACTAAATATGATTAAATATGTAAGGTCAGTTCTGATGATAACCTCACACTAACCAGCATAAACGTTATCTTGAGGTTATCTTGAGATGATTTCGGGGCTTAGTGTCCCCGCGGCCCAGTCCTCGATCAGGCCTCCAACCCCCAAGAAGCAGCCAGGAAACAGCTGACTAACTCCCAGGTACGTATTTACTGCTAGGTAAAAGGGGGGCATCAGAGTGAAAGAAACTCTGCCCCATTGTTTCTCGCCGGCGCCTGGGATTGAACCCGGGCCCACAGGATCACGTATCCAGTGTTCTGTCGGCTCAGCCGCCGGCTCCCTGGTCGGCTAATGTATCCAAGTGAATAGTTGTTTATTAAGTAATTCTGGGAAG
>NC_091212.1:14503045-14523045 GCF_040958095.1 Procambarus clarkii | reverse complement strand
CACAATACACAGGACACAATACACAGGACACAATACACAGGCCACAATACACAGGCCACAATACACAGGCCACAATACACAGGACACAGGCCACAATACACAGGCCACAATACACAGGACACAGGCCACAATACACAGGACACAGGACACAATACACAGGCCACAATACACAGGACACAATACACAGGACACAATACACAGGACACAATACACAGGACACAATACACAGGACACAATACACAGGCCACAATACACAGGACACAGGACACAATACACAGGACACAGGACACAATACACAGGACACAGGACACAATACACAGGACACAGGACACAATACACAGGACACAGGACACAATACACAGGACACAGGACACAATACACAGGCCACAATACACAGGACACAGGCCACAATACACAGGACACAATACACAGGACACAATACACAGGACACAATACACAGGCCACAATACACAGGACACAATACACAGGACACAATACACAGGACACAATACACAGGCCACAATACACAGGACACAATACACAGGACACAATACACAGGACACAGGCCACAATACACAGGACACAGGCCACAATACACAGGACACAGGCCACAGGACACAATACACAGGACACAGGACACAATACACAGGACACAGGACACAATACACAGGCCACAATACACAGGACACAGGACACAATACACAGGACACAATACACAGGACACAGGACACAATACACAGGCCACAGGACACAATACACAGGCCACAATACACAGGACACAGGCCACAATACACAGGACACAGGCCACAGGACACAATACACAGGACACAGGCCACAGGACACAGGACACAGGCCACAATACACAGGACACAGGCCACAATACACAGGACACAGGCCACAATACACAGGACACAGGCCACAATACACAGGACACAGGCCACAATACACAGGGCACAGGCCACAATACACAGGACACAATACACAGGCCACAATACACAGGCCACAATACACAGGACACAGGCCACAATACACAGGACACAATACACAGGCCACAATACACAGGCCACAATACACAGGACACAGGCCACAATACACAGGCCACAATACACAGGCCACAATACACAGGCCACAATACACAGGACACAATACACAGGCCACAATACACAGGCCACAATACACAGGACACAATACACAGGCCACAATACACAGGCCACAATACACAGGACACAATACACAGGACACAATACACAGGACACAGGCCACAATACACAGGACACAATACACAGGACACAGGACACAATACACAGGCCACAATACACAAGCCACAATACACAGGACACAATACACAGGACACACCACTCTCCCTCTCTACAGATCCAGCCATTGACAATCTCCTATAACACCAGAGCTGTCACATGTAATCAGAAAAATGTCGGCGCTTGCATAACGTCAATGTAATATTGTAACAAGGTTACACGCTGGCAATGTGCCGGCAACGTGCTGGCAACATGCCGGCAACGTGCTGGCAACGTGCTGGCAACGTGCTGGCAACGTGCCGGCAACGTGCTTGCAACGTGCCGGCAACGTGCCGGCAACGTGCTGGCAACGTGCTGGCAACGTGCCGGCAACGTGCTGGCAACGTGCTGGCAACACGCCGGCAACATGCCGGCAACATGCCGGCAACGTGCTGGCAACGTGCTGGCAACGTGCTGGCAACACGCCGGCAACGACCCCATATTGCCACTTGAACTATTCCAACTTCAGTTTAATGACTGATGACGCAAAGTGGAATTCAATGAATTTCACGTAATATTCGTAACGGTTTCTATAAAGGAGAATGTGTCTGACAGTTTGAATAACCATTGTTTGATTTTTCAACGTCCACCCGACTTTGCAGGGTGACTGGTGGGGTGTTGGGGGATAGTCATAGACGGGGTGGAGTCAATTTCCCCCAATGTCCCCCTTGAATGGGGGGGTTAATCCCTATATCTCCAAAAAAATGAGTCGGTGGAGATGAAATGTTAAATGGTGTTTCAATAGAATTTCAATATTTGTTCATTATACTTAGTACTTCAGTGAGGCAACCCGGGCACCGCCGGGTAGAGCCCTCCTCCCCCCCTAGAGTATATAAATAAAACTGGGGAAATAAAACAGGGGGAATAAACCCCGGAAATAAAAGATTTAAACAACAAGAGATAAATGTACACTGAAGATGCCCTTCTTGCACGTAACAACAACAAAAAAATAGCATATAATCCTAATTAAATAAAATAATATTAAGGCAAATAATAAAAATAAATTATAATAACGACTAAATATTTGCAATATAACTTCGTCAATATAAAAAATAAAAAACGAACCCCAATACAAATTAAAATTAAAAAAAAATCCTACTTTGAAGACAATTTAATCGCTGTTAGTAAAATCGTTGTTGAAGGGAAGGGAGGGAATTGTCAGGGCAAAGCACCAAGCCATTACAACTATATAGCACTGGGAAGGGATCAGGATCATTTGGGATGGGACGGGGGGGAGGGAGCCACACTCAAGGTCATCGTTTATAGTGGGGATCAAGTCCCTAGGTTGATTAATTAGCGTGATCGATCCAGACCTCGATCATTGCTCTTGTATTACTGGTCTGGTGGTGGCAGCAGAGGTGACTCTAGGGTTTTGTTCAGAGCTTAGGTCACGTCATACTGGGTGTAGAATCCTAAGTCGGTCAATCGTCTTAGGACCACGTGGCGTGGAGTTGGCTTTGGTAAAAGTTTTGGAGTCCCTTGGTTTAGAAATAAAAGTAAGAATACGGGTAGAGGGAGTAGAAAGAAGGAAGTAAAGAGAGAGAGGACCCAAACCCGTGTTACAATGGTGCACAGCGGTGGTTTCAACAATTTTGTTTGAAATTGTTGAAAGGCTCACGCGTCTAGCCGTTCGAACACGTGCGCGGATGCTAAGGAGACAGCCGCGGGCCAGGATTAGCAGTGCGCCCCACAACAGTGCGGTTGAGTGGGGATTGGCGAATCTTGGGTCATGCGGGCTGATATGATTAAGGTTTAGTTAGTAAGATTAGGCTGTTAAACTAGATTTATTGAAAAGGAGACCGCTCCGAGTTGATTGGACTGGGTACCATACTCGACCCATTGCAATTAATTCAGAGGTGTTGGGAGCCACCATACTCTCAACAGCAGTTCCTTGAGGGCTGTCGGGGGCGGATATATCTGTGGGACGCCAGTAGATAGTCCGAGGGCGTTATTAGACGACCCAAAACGCTAAGGAAAAACGTAATCCGTGAAGGGCGTTGCGGCCTCCGAGGGACGGACTAGTAACCTACCTAGCAGCGATTCAACAACTAAGTGATCGCACACTTAGTGGAGGTTGAGTCGTCCCTAGTCATAATTGTTGCTGAAAGCTGCGTGTCGCTCTGTTGGAACCTAGATGGTGTGGCCTCTAGGCTAGGTGTGGTACGGCGAGCCGGTAGGAACAATTATAAGTTTAAGTCGAGTGCATTTTTGAATTAAGTATACTTAAATTTATAAAGTAATTTCCGTTTATTTGCGTTGTTCTAGATTAATTTTTTCCCCTAAATTCAATCCCCGGTTAAAATTTTTCAAAGTGTTTAGCATTTTCTTGCATATTAGGCTAAGTGCGTACATTAAGTTTGTTATTCCCTGTTGTATTAGTCTAAGTCAGAGGCGTTGTTACTAGAGTGTTGTTAATCCTCTGGACTTAGGGCTATGTGTCGGTCACGATAGATAAGTGAAGGAGTTTAAGGGATAATAAGTTGCGTGTAAATGTTATTTGTCCATGGAATATTTCTAAGTATTTTGGGATAAGTTTTCGGCTAAGTCAATGTCGGAAAGTCGTTAACTGTAATTAATTTGTATTCGTGGGTCACGTGTATGTTCTGGGCGTCATTAGGATTCCCCAGTCGATGCGAGTGATAGTTTCTAGTTTTTACCAGTAAGACGGTAGAATTGTGTTTGTAGACTTAGAATTCTGTTTTCAGTAGAAACGTAGGTGGAAAATTTTCTAAGTCCAGCTTGGGCTAGAATCTGACTTTTTGGCGGAAATTCTAATTTTTCATGTTTCGTGTATATTCTGGGGTCAGTATTACTCTCTAGTGCGCGCAAGGGACGTAATTCTGTCCGTAAGGCATTAAACAGTGATAATTACATTTTTGCCGAATTTAGTTATTTTTCGAGAAAATCGTGTTGTAATTTTGTCAGAGTCCATTTGAGGTGAAAATCTCGGATTTTGACGAAAATTCGAATTAATGAGTGTTGAAACCGCCCGATGTGTCAGTATTGTTCTGTATACAACGTCAGTAGTAAATAATAACGTATTTATATCTGGGAACGAGAAACCCAAATTTTTGTGAATTAAAGGAGTTTTGTGATATTTGGGGTGATAGAAATTTTTTTTTCCCTCGGAGTCAGAAAAATTGGCAGAGTCCAGCAATTGAGTAAAAACGCAGTTTTTATAAAAATTCAATTTTTAGTATGCATTTATAGGTCCTGGGTGTCTCTATTAATCGCTAGAGCGGTTTATTAACGTAAAACTAGTTATTTTCCTTCAGAACAAAAATTTTGATTTTTCAGCGGTTAAGCGAAAAAGCGCGGGACTTAGTTTTTTTTCAGCGCAGCTGGTCCCGCTCCATCAGTCATCAGGGGCCACGCTGCTCACTTCAAGTGCGCTTAGTATTCAAATTCAGGAAATATTCTTTATTAATCCATCACGAGTGCTGCGCGTTAGTTGCGTTATCATTTAAATTGTTTTATATAAATTAGATTCTTTAATTTTTTTAACGTAAAGGACTTAGGTTTCAGCAATAGAACTGCGGGATATTTCACGGTCAGACACGAGTGCGGGGCAGACACTCATTCATTGGATTCACTTCAGCGATTCTCTCGATAAATCGTTGTATTTCCTATTTTGGGGATCTAGTAGTTTTCTCTTAGAATAGAGTTGTGATTTTTTTTTTTTTGTGTAAGATCACGGTTGTAGTGAGTCCGGGTCGAGGGTGTACTAAAGGGTAGTTTAGAAGAGACGTGGCACACCAGGAATCACAGAAAATGTTTAACCCAGATAATGACCAGTCAGTGGGGACCAGTTGGAGTGGAAGTGGAAGTGTAGAGGACAGCACCTCTTCCGACACCACTGGGGACCACCTAGGTACACCTCATCCGTCACTACAACAACCCCAACCCCATCCTCAATTCCCATACCAACCCCATCCTCAATTCCCATACCAACCCCATCCTCAGTTCCCATACCATCCCTTCCCCCAACCCCAGGCCACTCCATACCCATTCCAACCCCAGGCCACTCCATACCCATTCCAACCCCAGGCCACCCCATACCCATACCAACCCCAGGCCACCCCATACCCATACCAACCCCAGGCCACCCCATACCCATACCCATTCCAACCCCAGGCCACCCCATACCCATACCCATACCCATACCCATTCCAGCCCCAGGCCACCCCATACCCACCCCAACCCCAATCCACACCCCAGCCTGAGGTCACCCACACCATACCTCAACCCCAACCTCCATCCACACCCCAACCCGAGGCCACCCACACCATACCTCAACCCCAACCTCCATCCACACCCCAACCCGAGGCCACCCACACCATACCTCAACCCCAGCCCCAGGCCGCCACAGCCTTAGACAGGCAGATGCGCACGGAGACGCCGGGCACTCAGTTGTCGCCATACGTAGAGGCGTTAAGTAAAGGCGAGGGAGCCAAGCCGAGGAACTGTGGCGCGGGTTCATCAGGCGGGAAGCAGCCCTCAGCTGCAAGTTCGAGCCACCCTGCGCGGGGTACCAACAGAGATCCGCGGAGGTGTTACTCCTGCTGGAAGCGCGGGCATATACAGAGGGATTGCGAAGTCACTCCTACGAAAGCATGAAAGCAGGCTCCTAGTGATGGTAGGCCTACTTTTGAGGTGAAAGTGGAAGGTGTGAGATTGACAGCTTTTGTTGATACAGGAAGCCAGGCAACGGTAATTAAAAAGTCAGCCTTCAGCAATTTTAAGTATGCACGTCTTCAACGTTGCGCAAAGACATTAACAGCAGTCAATGGGGAAAAGATTGAGATCGTAGGTCAAGGTACAGTTAATTTTGAGATTGATGGGGCATTGCAGCCTCACACATGTACGATCGTAGAGAACCTTGATTTTCCTGGTCACATCTTAATGGGAACTGATTTTCTGTCGCGATTTGATTATTCCTTGTCTGCTCAAAAAGGGGCTAGGAACTGCAGGTTGCAGTTGGGACAGACTTCCTACCCAGTGGAGATGATCGACCATCCCCCAGTTGTAGCTTCAATTAAACGGAAGCTGAAATATAATGCGCACTATCCAAAATTGATTTTTAAGTCTCTTCCAGACACAGTTAAGAGGTCATGCGCCTTGCATGCATTGACCAAACAGAGTTGCCCACCACATTCTGTTAAATTTATTAAAGTAGCCGTGGGACGTCACATACAACCAGGTACCACCCTTCAGGTGGCTGGGAGATGTGATAGTTTATTAATTCCTCATCACTTAGTTGTAGTGCTCGATAAAGGTGCACTCATTCCAGTTGTCAATCTTTCACATAAGACTTTTCGCTTCAGGGCAGGTGATAGGGTATCTCAGGGAACCATGGTGGAGGACACAGAAATCTTTCACCATGAGTCAGCTGAGACGCCAGCCGTCACTGCACAATGTAGTGCACTAAATATGTTGAACACTAAAACACCATCCAAAGTACAATACCAGACGAGAAATGTTGCACAGAATGTAGAGGAAGTGGAAAAATTAATTTCAGCACTTGATTTGCAACATGTTGCACAGGCAGATAGGAAGGCACTGAGAGGAGTTTTACGAAAATTCCCGAAATTGTTTGCGACAGAGGATGACCAGATTGGTCTCCTTGATAAGATCGAGCACACCATTCCAACTGGTGACCATTTGCCGGTGTACACAAGACAGTGGAGGTTGCCGGAACAGGCAAAGAACATTATCAGGGAGGAGTGCCAGAAAATGTTGAGACAGGGCGTGATAGAGCCTAGTACGTCACCGTGGCTCTCTCCTGTTGTGCTAGTTCGGAAACCGGACGGTAGTTATCGTTTCTGTGTTGACTACCGGAAGGTGAACGAACTAACTAAGGGTGATGTGTATCCGTTGCCCCGAATACAGGAGATCATAGATCAATTTGGTGCTGCTAAGTATTTCTCAACTCTTGACGCAAAATCGGCGTATTGGGCGATTCCGGTGGCAGAACAGGATAGGGAAAAAAACAGCATTCTCGGATGGTAGGCACACTTATCAATTCCGTAGGATGCCGTTTGGTTTGAAGACAGCGCCTTCGTCGTTTCAGAGGGCCATCAACTTTATCCTTAGTCCGGTACTGGGTAGGCATTCTTTAGCGTACCTGGATGATGTTGTGATATATTCCAGGACGTTTGAGGAACACCTACAGGACTTGACTGAGACTTTGAAATTGTTAGATCAGGCAGGTTTCAGGCTGAATGTTCAGAAGTGCACCTTGGCGGCTCAGAAATTCAAATTTCTGGGGTTCCAGGTGTGCCCAGACGGTATCCGACCTGACCCAGATTCTTGCCGCGCCATTGCTGACATGCCTACTCCAAGGACAGCAAAGGACGTGCGTAGGTTTTTGGGGGCGGCCGGATATTTTCGTCGTCACATTGAAGGTTTCGCTGGCATTTCAGCACCCCTGACTGATCTGACAAAGAAAAATGCGAAGTTTGTGTGGAAATCTGAACATGACGAGGCCTATCGCAAACTGAAAGACCAACTAATCACGACACCGGTATTGGCTATTCCTGATTTTGAGAAAGAGTGGGAAGTGCACACTGACGCCAGCGGTATTGCTATTGGCGGGTGCTTAATTCAGCGAGACGCAGATAATTTACCCCATCCAGTAGCCTATTTCAGTAGGAAGGTCAAAGGACCTGAAGTTCGTTATTCAGCTACGGATCGGGAGGCACTGGCAGTAGTAGAATCAGTTAGGTATTTCGAGCCTTACCTATTTCAGCGGCATTTTGTAATCTACACAGACCATCGAGCGTTAACACACATATTTAAGAAGCGAACAAAATGCCCACGAATGTCACGCTGGTCTCACGAACTTTCGGCCCACTCATTCCAGATCTTGTACAAGCCTGGTCCAGCACATGTTGTGCCAGATACGCTAAGTAGAAATATAGCGGCAGTTCAAATTAATGAAAACATTGAAACCATTCCATCAGATAAAATGAGAGAATACCAGATGAGCGAGCCTAGATGGAAAGAGATTATTGAGTATTTAGAGGGAGGAAAATACCCCAAAAAGAAAAAGAATTTACCTATACATGATTTTGAAATGAAACAGGGCGTCCTGTATTATGTTAATAGCCAGAATGATAGGGCAGTATTTCAGCTAGTTATTCCGGACGCGTTGCGGTCATCAGCGTTAAAGCTTGCGCATGCTTCAAAAATTGCAGGGCATCCGGGGATCTTTAAAACGCACTTAAAAGCAAAGTCTCTATTTTATTTTCCAGGATTACTTTCTGAGGTAATCAATTTCGTGAAGTCGTGCCCTCGTTGCCAGAGGAGGAAAGGTACCCTTAAGGTACAAGCCCCACTTCAGGAATTTCCTGAAATTCGTGAACCGTTAGATCGTGTGGGGGCCGATCTGATTGATTTACACCACAGTCATTCAGGAAATAGATATGTGTTGGTGCTAGTTGACCATCTGTCTAGATACACTACACTAGTTGCATTACCTCAGAAGGATTCTCGTACGGTTGCAGATGCATTCTTGCGTAGGTTCGTTACTGTATTCGGACCTCCTAAAGTTTTAGTCTCTGACCGGGGTCAAGAATTCAATGGGAATATATTTAGAGAAGTTTGTAAGATTTTAGAGACAACTTCGGCTTTTACAACGGCCTACCACCCACAAGCAAACGGAATGACGGAACGGACTAATCGTTCAGTCAAGGATATGCTTGCAATCCTTGCTGAACATGATGCAAACACCTGGGATGAACACCTACCCTATGTTCAGTTCGCCTTGAATACTGCCATCCACCAATCAATTAACACCCAACCACTTCATTTGTTTACTGGTAATTCATGCAATTTCCCCTCAGGTCTGCTTAACAGACATAATGTTGCATACGGGGAGGACTATCCTTCAGAGGTCCTTGGTAAAATGAGAAATGCATGGAATATTGCAGCTGAAGCGTCCAAGAAGGCACGGACTCGGTATGCTCATTTTTATGACAAGAAAGTGCGCCCTCTTGAGTTGAAGGAAGGAAGCCTCGTATTGAGAGTGAATGAGGCTGCGCCCGCCAATCAGAGCAGGAAACTAGCTCCGAGGTGGCGAGGACCCTATAGAGTAATTAAAAGGGCGGGGCCGGTTAATCTTGTTATAAAAGGAGTGTTCGAGGACCAGGTGGAAAGGACAATTCATGTAAATAAATTGAAACATTATCATGCTAGAGAGGAATTAGAACTGCCTTCAGCGGGTCTAGTTCCTGACTCAGCAGTGCTGACTCATGGCTTCACCGACGAGTCAGAAGATGAGGATGACCCTCTGTCATCGCTCATCAGTAGTCAGGTGCAGTCTCGCCACCCTATGGTGACGAGATCTCGCGCTGTACAGTAAAGTAACTTCCTTAGTTAGTATAATTTAGTATTGATTAGATTTTCCTGTAAAGGCAATGAGATGTACTATGTCTATACTTAACTCAGGTAGCAACTTTTACCGTGCTCTGGGGTTCCACCTCCACCAAACCCAGAGTATATCTATGCTTCCGCTGTGTTGTGTCTGTCTGTTCCCAGGTCTGATTGGTACACCGACCCAGTTGTTCCAGCCACACGTGACCCCTTGTCTGTAAAGACCGAGGGGGGAGGCACGTTACACAAAGCCCTCCCCCCACTAGACCCAGTTGTAACGGGGGGTGGGGGAAATAGCTCTATCTTGTCCATTATTCCACCCCCCCAGTTAACTAACGAGGCCGGGGGAAACAGCTCTCTCTAGTCCATTATCCCGTCCTCAGTTAGCTAACTATTCTAGAGCACCCTCCAGAGTTCCTAAGGCAGCCTCTCTCGTTCAACACCTTGTAACCTAGGTATTTGACTACCTAGGTGCTAAGACTACAAGGCGTCGTAACTGGATCAGTTACCCGAAACTCTAGAGAGAACTCTAGAATACAGAATCATTGCCACAAACGTATAAGAGGAAACGAAAGGAAAGAAATGAAAAGTGAAGTAATTAGTGAGGGTTTGGGGTGAGAGGTAGGGAGGTGGGAGGAGCGAGGAGGGTCATTAGTTGAAAGTGAGAGTTCAGAGAGGGGTGGAGGGAGAGGTGTAGATAGGTAGTAGTAGAAGAGTAGATAGAAGTAGAAGAGTAGATAGTAGAAGACGAAATGCTGCCACCATCCATTCTAGACCATTACATACAAGACAAGGAATGGAACTTGCCTGTATCACAAAGTTCTCAAAAGATGTTATCATGAGTTCATTATTAGTATGTTCCCTCTGTACCATGTATCAACTCCAAACATGTACTCATTAAAATCTTGAAACCACAGAGGCTTTCTCACCTCAACTCAAAGCTCTAGGGAACAAAGTTAAACACAACTTAAATAATAAATTCATAATTATATTTCACATGAAGTATCATAATTTAGCAATTCAATTAAAATGTTCCAGTTTAATATGCAAAGTGAGTCATCATCCAAGAATTCGAGAACCCTACAACTTGACTGCCCCTGATCGTCACACAACACTTGTAAAACACGACAAGTCACCTTAATGTTCACTCACCGAGGACTGAGTCTAAGTTGAATAGAGAGGGGGGGGGGGGGTCTGCAATTTTCAGGCAGCGTCACCCCCCGTCTGGTGACGGCCTATCTCGACGGCTGGCCTCTGCTCTGCTCCGCTGGCCGGTCTCCTATTGCTTCATGCTCGATAGCTCTCCGAGTTTATATTGGGGAACCTAGTAGCTAACTCCGCCCATAAGTAGATAGCCTCCGGCACTCTACCAAGCCACTCCTTAAACGTCGGCATGTTTGAAGGCTACCCGGCTCCAATTAAGAGCTTAGCGGAAGCAAGGTGAAATTCTCATGATCTGACCTCAGGTCACTTGGGGTCGTTAACGGTTAGAGGTGTGAGATCTCAGGCAGACAACTGGCGCCTCTCCGATCCTTGTCTGTGACTCATGTACTCTATGTATGTATGTATTAACCTAAACCAAACACTTTTACAGTGTTACATCTCCCCTTCTCCCCGAAAATAAAGTTTTTGCAACACTGCTAAAGCAAGCTAGCTGTGTGCGACAACTTTATTAACGAAAAAAAAAAAAAATACATCCTAGCTAAACAAATATACATCATCCTACTCTAAAAAATGAAATATGTAGACAGACGTCCATTGTCTCTGGCTGGGCGACGTCACTGCTTGGTCTTGTAGATAATCCTGTACCACATTTCTTCAACACAACTGCCTCCGTCGCTTCTCCGTCGTTAACGCACAACAACCCTTGGTCAACCCGAAAGCCGTTACTACTTGAACTGCGCACAGGACCGTGGAATTCGGTTGTCCCAGCTGATCTGTAATTGGCCCTACGTCAGTCACCATGAGAGACGTATATTGGGGTTCTTCACAGCTATAGGGACTACAAGTTTCGAGACCTTCATATAGTTGCCAACAGTAGAAATCCCATCCTACTCTTCTTCCTCCCTGTTGCTCCAGCACGCCTCCTTCAGAGAGCTACTTCTGACAGCCACATCAAGTCCGCACGACACAGGAAGAATCATTCAACAGAGCAACATGCTTGCAGGAGGGGCGGCCAGTTAAGGCAAACGATCCTGTCTTGCAATTACGCTCCATGCAATGATGCTGATACCAGTAAGGGACACTAGGCATCGTGTCTCACTCAGCTTGTCTTATCTTCTCTTCTTTCTTCTCTCTTCTTTCTTCTCTCTTCTTTCTTCTTTCTTCTTTCTTCTTTCTTCTCTCTTCTTTTTTCTCTCTTCCTCCTCCCATGGGTCTTAGACAAGCGACCAGGGGTCCATTGGGGTCTGTCCGTCCTGGGTCCATCCTGGGTAGACCGATGTTGGTGGGACAGACTGGAGTCGTCTGGGGTCGTCTGCAGAACGACCTGGGGTCCACTGGGGGTCCGTCCGTCTTGGGGTCCGCTGGGTAGACCAATGTTGACTGACCGAGAGGGCTATATCTCGGGGGTCCCCTGGGGTGATGGTGGTGGTGGTGGCCCTGACATCCAGGTAGGGGGCTGGTCGTCGTGGTGGTGAGGAATGTCCCTGAGTGTGGTACACAGCAGCCGTCTCTCTCTTCTGCATATGCGTCGCGCCTCTCCTCTGGCTCCCACCTGTGGATGAACATAAAGGCGACAATATCCGTGTTCCATGCTGTTGTGTGACCCTGTAGTTTGTATAGGGTTTACACAGTCCAGTTATACCGCTCTCCTCCTGGCAACAACTACACTTAAATTTTAATAATCCAATTAACTCTGAATGATACTGACTTGGTGGAACATAAGACAGTAACAGAGGAAAGTTAGAGAAGAGAGAATAAGGTCATCACTACTTTTAACTTGTCACAAAAAAAAATCAAAACTAATAGACAAAACACTAGCCTAAACTTAACTGTACCTTTCCTAATCTTAAGTACATAATTAACCGTTACTCCCACCCTTAACCTACAGCCACCTACGTGACCCAGAGTGTCTCCCTAGCTTCTCCGCCGGTCAACAACTCCAAACTGTTGCCACCCCTGTGACCAGACTTCAAACGTCAGGCGTCCCTAGACGTGAGTCAACTGACACACTAGTCCACACTAGCATGCTGTACAATACCAGTACACCTCGGGTTATTGCGTTCAAAAGAAGTAAAACAGTCGATCGCAATAATCTGAGCAGAACCACTACTTAAAAACTACACCTGCCACTCCCCACTGACCTGGAGACCAGCGGTGGCTGGGTGTCCCCGTGGGACATGCGAGGTCACCTGTCACACTCAGCTGACCTGCACTACCAACACCGCTAAGTTCCCAAATCGCCAAATCTTATTACTAACATAAATCACTACACACGCAAGTTCTGGTGAACATTCCCTGAACTACACAAAACTCACAAAATCACTAAACACAACACCAGAGAATCACAATCTCCTAACCTGAAAAAAGCTCGCTAAATCGCGAAAGTAAAACACCTGTCAAGATCTCCCTGATAGCGCCTGAGCGGCAAAAAGACACGTGGGACTGAACAATGTTAAAAGAACACCATCTACCTACAACATTGTTCAACACCGCTGCCACCATTGTAACGGGGGGTGGGGGAAATAGCTCTCCGATCCTGTCCATTATTCCACCCCCCCAGTTAACTAACGAGGCCGGGGGAAACAGCTCTCTCTAGTCCATTATCCCGTCCTCAGTTAGCTAACTATTCTAGAGCACCCTCCAGAGTTCCTAAGGCAGCCTCTCTCGTTCAACACCTTGTAACCTAGGTATTTGACTACCTAGGTGCTAAGACTACAAGGCGTCGTAACTGGATCAGTTACCCGAAACTCTAGAGAGAACTCTAGAATACAGAATCATTGCCACAAACGTATAAGAGGAAACGAAAGGAAAGAAATGAAAAGTGAAGTAATTAGTGAGGGTTTGGGGTGAGAGGTAGGGAGGTGGGAGGAGCGAGGAGGGTCATTAGTTGAAAGTGAGAGTTCAGAGAGGGGTGGAGGGAGAGGTGTAGATAGGTAGTAGTAGAAGAGTAGATAGAAGTAGAAGAGTAGATAGTAGAAGACGAAATGCTGCCACCATCCATTCTAGACCATTACATACAAGACAAGGAATGGAACTTGCCTGTATCACAAAGTTCTCAAAAGATGTTATCATGAGTTCATTATTAGTATGTTCCCTCTGTACCATGTATCAACTCCAAACATGTACTCATTAAAATCTTGAAACCACAGAGGCTTTCTCACCTCAACTCAAAGCTCTAGGGAACAAAGTTAAACACAACTTAAATAATAAATTCATAATTATATTTCACATGAAGTATCATAATTTAGCAATTCAATTAAAATGTTCCAGTTTAATATGCAAAGTGAGTCATCATCCAAGAATTCGAGAACCCTACAACTTGACTGCCCCTGATCGTCACACAACACTTGTAAAACACGACAAGTCACCTTAATGTTCACTCACCGAGGACTGAGTCTAAGTTGAATAGAGAGGGGGGGGGGGGTCTGCAATTTTCAGGCAGCGTCACCCCCCGTCTGGTGACGGCCTATCTCGACGGCTGGCCTCTGCTCTGCTCCGCTGGCCGGTCTCCTATTGCTTCATGCTCGATAGCTCTCCGAGTTTATATTGGGGAACCTAGTAGCTAACTCCGCCCATAAGTAGATAGCCTCCGGCACTCTACCAAGCCACTCCTTAAACGTCGGCATGTTTGAAGGCTACCCGGCTCCAATTAAGAGCTTAGCGGAAGCAAGGTGAAATTCTCATGATCTGACCTCAGGTCACTTGGGGTCGTTAACGGTTAGAGGTGTGAGATCTCAGGCAGACAACTGGCGCCTCTCCGATCCTTGTCTGTGACTCATGTACTCTATGTATGTATGTATTAACCTAAACCAAACACTTTTACAGTGTTACACAGTAACCCATACATCAGTTACTTTGGGGATGAGTGACTGTCCAAGAGTCACCCGGCCGACGCCTCACGTCACTAACGAGGTTGTCAGGGCCAGCGAGCTGTCCACATTATAGCAGTCACCGGAGGTGCCATACAACGCCGGGGTAGCTGTCTCGAGATCACCACTACCCACCTGCTGCGTCATCAAGACTGCAGCCATTCCAGCAGTGTTGGAGGAGAGGTCAAGAATTGGAAAGCACGTAGCAGTACTCAAGAATTTCGCCGGAAGATTAATGATTACGTCATCTGAAGTAACAAGAAAGCAGAAGTAAGGCGGTCACAGGTGGAAGGCACGGTTTCCCTACAGAGTACCGGGACTCGCCAATAGAAGGTCGCAAAATTGTCTCCTTTGGCCTAAAGTCGGCGGTACGAGGGTATACACAGTTGGTGTTTACGGCCTAGTAACCTGGTGACATCAAGAAACGCCTGAGATGACGTGAGCAATGATGGAAGACGAGATTCACCTGTTCTGCAAACAAGCAACCCGCCTCTACGACCTTCTGACACCACTCCTGCTAAGAGACACCGTTGGTACATCCAGTCCTGCTCTGCTGTGGTCATCTGCGACAAGTTTAACATCAAGACTACCGTGTGAACTGTGATTGATACGAAGGCGTGTGGACTGTCGAGAGCAAGATTAATGGCCGAAGTAACAGTATTCTACAGCTGTCACTTGGCACTCCGCTCTACTACACTCTGTCGTCATTCAGGAGTACCGGATGGGAGTACAAGAGGACCAGGTATTGATGTCTACACATGGGAAGAAGCAAGATCGACACCGTCATCGTCAGCGACTACATTCAGCATCCAGCAGCATCGATTTTTTTTTTCTCGTTTACTCAATATGAACAATTGATACAAACAACAAAGTTGGCTCTGAACATCTGTGTAAAGAACATCTGGACACTTTTGTTTAAATGTTGAAAAACAGAGTTAGAATCACAATATTTTTAAATGTTGAAAAACAGATTTAAAATAATTCTGGTATAATATATGAAAATTTAACTATAAATTGGTCAGTAATCAAAATCGAAGCCCCTGTGTAATTGTCTCAGCCCAGAACAAGCGGTTATGGAAAATTATGTTGTGCTATTTTTTTTCAGAATGTTTGAACACAGGAGAGGCGGACCAATATAAACATTGACACTTCTAGTGAGTGAGAACACTTGGCTGTACAGTCAGCCGTAACCTGTGATATAGTATAGGAATTTTTTTTTATTTTTAGATACATGTAATAAACATTAGGTGTGTTCCTTAGCATGTCAAGGCTGACATTGATGGGGAGTGGTTAGTACACGGATGTGAACTTGATAGTTCCGTAGTACGCTCCCGGATGACTGAAAGTTCAGTCTGATGATATAACTTTAATGTTATGTTTGAGCACGGTGTGGCCGGCTCTAGAGGACACATGGACTTGGCTAGTGAAGAGCCAAGAGAGTTTAATAGCTAGTTTTTGACGGTAGAGTAGGGACATGTTATTTAGCTATGTCAGTAAGGGTAGGATGTATGTTTCCTGATATTGAAGGATTGCTGTCAGTTGACAGCTGAGAAATTTATGAAATATGAACATGTTCATTATGATGTTGGACTATTATTTGTCAAATTTTATTAGTTAGGTTAGCTTTTGTTTGTGGCATGAGTTGAATTGTGGGTTTGGATACTAAACCTCGTGAATTTTAACAAATTAACAAGGTTTACTAAGTGCTTGTGCGGGGGGGTTGTAACAAACTAGGCTGTTGTAAGAATTATCCAGAGTGGTTTATCGACAAAAGAGAATGGGAAGCTGAGCCGCATGGTGACCTGACCCCCAGGGGAATTCGCGGTGGAAATAACCGACGCTTTGTTCATATCTGCGTAAATGAATCATCCTATAGTATTCAGTAATTTAGAGAAAATTAGCCTTTATTCATTTTGCATTAAAATTGTATTGTATAATAGTACTGGATACAATATCAAGAGTATTCTAATTATTGAGTTTAAGTCACCATCAGTGACGTCACGAATCAGATCTAACTTTTGAGGCGGAGTGACCGGCGGTCATAGGTCATCAGGGGTTGACAGGTCTACTATTTCTCAAAGTTTTAATAACCATTTTTGTGATCGGGAACAGCTCTGCCGTTAGATGTTTGTAATTTAATTCAGTAAAATAATTCAACCAGTCTGGATCAATTAAGTACAACAGAGTTTAATTGTTATAACTTAACCTTGCTAAAGTAACTGGGTAAGCGATGCGGAAGGATACAATGTTCTGTCTGGGGTAGTCCAGACAAGAGAGAGATCAGTGTGGTCACGGAAGCAGCTGGGATAAGAGGTCAACATCTTACCTCTCCCCAAGAACAGCCCCAACACCTAGAGCTGTGGTCGCCCAAGGTATAGTTGCTATTGTTAAGTATAGAAATAGTCTCATTTGCCACTCAGGTCAAGTAGGGAGTGTTAAAGTGATAGGGAGTGAACATATTTAGATTTTGTTTTAGTTTTCTTTTAATAAATTAAATTTGTTATTAATTTGCATTTTATTGTTTCCATGTGTTTTATGTGTATACTTGTCCTGGTCACGTGGTCCACACGAGGCAGAGTTGCATTGGGCGCCGATTCTAACATCGAATCGGAATTATCATTACCGTGTAATTTATTCCACACTCAAGGTCATCGTTTATAGTGGGGATCAAGTCCCTAGGTTGATTAATTAGCGTGATCGATCCAGACCTCGATCATTGCTCTTGTATTACTGGTCTGGTGGTGGCAGCAGAGGTGACTCTAGGGTTTTGTTCAGAGCTTAGGTCACGTCATACTGGGTGTAGAATCCTAAGTCGGTCAATCGTCTTAGGACCACGTGGCGTGGAGTTGGCTTTGGTAAAAGTTTTGGAGTCCCTTGGTTTAGAAATAAAAGTAAGAATACGGGTAGAGGGAGTAGAAAGAAGGAAGTAAAGAGAGAGAGGACCCAAACCCGTGTTACAGAATGGTGCTCAACCACTTGGACGGTCGGGGATTGAACGCCGACCTGCATGAAGCGAGACCGCTGAGATAATGGTCTCGGCGACCTCTTATTTCCCTGAAATGAGAAAAAAAATGAGTTGGTGGACCTGATGAGTCCTGTGATGAGCTGAGGTGAGGAATTATGAGTAAAAAACGCAAGAACATTATGACTACATAATGAGTTCTCATTAACGTGATGTATCAATGAGAAGAGTCAGTATGTTGTTGTTTTTAAGAATCGCTACTTGAAACAAAATGTTCCAAGTAGCACGGGCTATGGTGAGCCCGTTGTGGACTTACCTGGCACAAGAGCGGGGGCTGTAACTCCGTGGGAGTCAGTATAGGAGCCATGAGAAGGATGATGATGATTCGAACCAAGCACTCACACCTACACCACTACCCCAAATGGTCAGAAAAGCAATGCAACCTGGGATTCCACTGAATCCTCTAAGGACCTTGAGGCTTCTACATGTGGCCCAAGAGCTTCATCTCTTTTATGTATTAGAGCAGCCACCCATACCTTCCCCCAACGGCTGACCAACCCTATGATGCAAACCACAACAGCTGACTAACTCCCTGGTACCTGTTTACTGCTAGGCGAACAGACGCAACAGGAGAAAAGAAATATGCCCGAATGTTTTTTTTTCCGTTCAGCACGGGGAGGGAAGCTGTGACTATTAAGTTGTAAGCCGGCTGCGCTGGCTACTGCGCTACGGAATCGGATGAAACAAAGCAAGCGGAAATCTTATGCAAAATGATTTACAACAGTATTGAGCCTGAGCAGCTGCTCATGACACAGGCCAGATCGAAACCAATTGGAAGGCAAATTGAAGCAATTCGGTAAAATAATATATATATATATATATATATATATATATATATATATATATATATATATATATATATATATATATATATATAATTAAATGTAATTTTCCTCGTAATTTCGACTGCATCCTTTCCCTATAATAACAAGCTTCCCTAAAGCACATATTAACTAAGTAAATTGCCATGAAATAATCCTTACATTTACAGTGGCACTTTTTTTGTTAATAACATGCTTGAAATATATATATATATATATATATATATATATATATATATATATATATATATATATATATATATATATATATGAAAATCTGCAGGAATTGTACACACGGAAGACATGACAAATTCCTAACAGAACGACTGTTCATGTCTTCGTAAAGGCATTAAAAAGGTGTTTAGGGAAGAGTATGTAGGAGGTACGGGTGATTAATGATCAATGGGTGACAAATGATGGGAAGGGGGGTAGGGTGGTCCTGGGATGGGAGAGATGGGGGATGGGGTGTGTGCTCTTGGGATGGGAGGAATGTTGGATTTCTGGCATGTTTTATCTTTGAGAAAGTCGTGGAGGTGATCTGTGTTTCCTGTCAGTCCTGGCAACTGTCTGTTGGAAATTATGGCTTCTTGGGCATTGTGATGACTTTTATTTGGCCCTGTGTTGTATTTTATCTGAGTGACTGCTGCTGTATTTGCTGGGAGGTGTAGTTGTATCCTGTCTCATGTGTCTCTCCGCTCTCTATCTCTTCTCTCTACTCTGCTCTTTATCTCTTCTCTCTGCTCTGTTGTTGTCCTGTCTTCTATTCTATTTCCTCTCTACTCATGTTATCTTTACAGGAGATCTATTCAGATATCCTCATTGCTGAGGGATCTCTTTTTTAGGTTTATGAGGATTCTCGGTGCTAATTCGTCTGCAAATACCATCTTTAATGGTCTAGTTTTCTACTTTCCTACTCTATATGAATAGAGTTTCCTTCCACAACCTGCTCCTTTAGTTCTTTTCATTTTCCCACTATTACGTTAAAGGAAAACTTTCAAACATCTCTATGACTATTCTGAGTTTCCTGCTTCCGTCCATGCCCCTTTCTTCCGTTGGTATTCAATATGAACATTTCCACTATTGCACTCTGTCAGTCCCCCCCAAAGTATTTAATACGTCTCTATCATGTCTCCCCGCTCGTCCTTCACGCTCCTGTATGTGTATTCACCTAGTTGTGCTTGCGGGGATTGAGCTCTGCTCTTTCGGCCCGCCTCTCAACTGTCCATCAACTGTTACTAACGACTATTTTTTATCTTCATACACCACACACCCCAGGAAGCAGCCCGTGACAGCTGACTAACTACCAGGTACCTATTTACTGCTTGGTAAGAAGGGTATAGGGTGAAAGAAACTCTGCCCATCGTTTCTCACCGGCGCTTGGGATCGAACCCGGGACCACAGGATCACGTGTACAGCGTGCTGTCCGCTCGGCCACCGACTACCCTAAATTCAGACA
>NC_091212.1:14435545-14500545 GCF_040958095.1 Procambarus clarkii | reverse complement strand
AGAGAGAGAGAGAGAGAGAGAGAGAGAGAGAGAGAAGAGTGTGGGAGGGAGAGAGAGAGAGAGAGAGAGAGATGGGAGTGTGCGGAAGGGAGAGGAGGAGAGGGGGCACACAAGCTATGGTTCGCCATTGATAATCAGATTAGTTTACACACAATTACAGAACACTAATTGCATAAGAGAATG
Source organism: Procambarus clarkii (assembly GCF_040958095.1). Taxonomy (NCBI): domain Eukaryota; kingdom Metazoa; phylum Arthropoda; class Malacostraca; order Decapoda; family Cambaridae; genus Procambarus; species Procambarus clarkii. The sequence goes on along the minus strand of NC_091212.1, from coordinate 14,500,362 downwards.
CCACAATAACCAGGATATCTGGTTGATATTATCTTGATATAATGTACAATTTAGATTTAGATATGGAAGTGCGATTTTAAAATGATTAATACGAAGATCATTACAGTTCTGATAGCAGTGAACATGTGTTACAGCCATAAAATATACTTAAAAATTACTAATACAATTCAGGCAAATATTGGAAAAAAATTGAGAATCAAATTAGTCTGATGCGAAGACTGTTTATAAACAGAAAATATAAGCTAAATATACCATAATTTAGTGGCTTGCCTGGAACAAACTTACTCAGAAGACAAAGCTCATGTAAAAGAACTCTCCTACCACTAAATGATCGAGTTTGACCATGTCGTAGCTCAGTCGATTAAGGCAGCGTCTGGGATGCTCTCGGACGTAGGTTCGAATCCTCGTCACGGCCCTAGTGGATTTGTTTCTCATGTAGCAGAGATCAGATCAGAATAGCAGAATGCAGATCTCATGTAGCAGAAATCAGAGATCTGATTTCAATGGGATTTAATACGCTTGTCGATAAGCCATCTCTTTGTGACAGTAATTGTTTCATGTCTGCAAATATCCAGTCAGGAGTCTGTCTGTTGAGTCTGTCTCTGTCTCTGTCTCTCTCTCTGTCTCTGTCTCTCTCTCTGTCTCTCTCTCTCTCTCTCTCTCTCTCTCTCTGCTCTCTGCTCTCTCTGTCTCTCTCTCTCTCTGTCTCTCTCTTTCTTTCTCTCTCTCTCTCTCTCTCTCTCTCTCTCTCTCTCTCTCTCTCTCTCTCTCTCTCTCTCTCTCTGCTGACTAGTTGGTCTGTCCCTTCATTTAAACCATATTACACGTCACTAATTCTTAAGTTACATATTTCCTGACAATTGTGTTAATATTTCTGACACAATTAGTGACCAGTGACAACTGAATGACTGGTAAAAAAAAGAGCTGATTTATTTCTGAATGTGTGATTTATTTAGACAAATGGATATTAAATTTAAAGTTAATTCATTGTGTCGGGTGACAGGAAGCCAGGGTATATTTATACACAATTGGCTTTTATCGACTATGTAGCACTTGGAAGGGATCAGGATAAGGATTTGGGATGGGATATGGGAGTGAACGTAAGATTGCATTCAGAACTATGTTTTACACATTTTTTTTATTATTATTTTATTTATATATACAAGAGTTTATATACAAGAGTTTATATACAAGAGTTTATATACAAGAGTTTATATACAAGAGTTTTTACATTCTTGTACAGCCACCAGCACGCGTAGCGTCTCGGGCAGGTCCTTAATGTTGACCAGACCACACACTAGAAGTTGAAGGGACGACGACGTTTCGGTCCGTCCTGGACCATTCTCAAGTCCAGGACGTACTTCAGCCACGTTATTGTGACTCATCGCTTGCTTAAGGTCCTTAATCCTAATATTCCCCGGAATACGACCCGCTAAATCGTTTAACAACCGGGAACCCATTCACTGCTGCGTGAACAGAGGCTGCAGTTAAGGATTGGTGCCTAGTCAATCCTACCCCCCCGGCCAGGATACGAACTGAGGCCAAATCGCTCGCGAAGCCCAGGCCTGGTGGGGGGGGGAGGTGAAAAACAAAATTGGTTAGTAGTTAGTAACAGTTAATTGATTGACAGTTGAGAGGCGGGTCGAAAGAGCAGAGCTCAACCCCCGCAAGCACAACTAGGTGAATACAACTAGGTGAATACAGCTAGGTGAATACAGCTAGGTGAATACAGCTAGGTGAATACAGCTAGGTGAATACAACTAGGTGAATACAACTAGGTGAATACAACTAGGTGAATACAACTAGGTGAATACAGCTAGGTGAATACAACTAGGTGAATACAACTAGGTGAATACAACTAGGCGAATACAGCTAGGTGAATACAACTAGGTGAATACAGCTAGGTGAATACAACTAGGTGAATACAACTAGGTGAATACAACTAGGTGAATACAACTAGGTGAATACAACTAGGTGAATACACACTTTTGCCTCTAGAAATACTGCCCAAAATGTTCAATATTTTCCATTTCTAAATATCTCTCTAATTTTAAACACAAATAGAATTGATAATAATAATAAAAAAAAAATCCCAAATGAACGACAATTCTATCGGAAGTTTCACTCCACAATTACGCATTTTGTAATAAAAAAAAATGATTTAATTTTTGCTTTCTTCACCGTACATTATAAATTGCTTTCCAAGAAGCTATTAGAAAAAAAAATGGTTATCATATGTGTGATAACATTGACGTTATAATTAGTTCTTGATGTATATGGTTTGTTAAAAGTTATGTGAATATTTTTAATATATCAGCGAGCTATTGGTTCGCTGAGAGGAGAGTTTTCCCCTCACGATATATCGATTTTCAATATACATCGATGGACCGTTGAGTAAAGAGTTCCTGAGCTATACAAGGAGATGACGGAGGAGTTCCTGAGTTATACAAGGAGATGACGGAGGAGTTCCTGAGTTATACAAGGAGATGACGGAGGAGTTCCTGAGTTATACAAGGAGATGACGGAGGAGTTCCTGAGCTATAGAAAGAGATGGCGGAGGAGTTCCTGAGTTATACAAAGAGATGGCGGAGGAGTTCCTGAGCTATAGAAAGAGATGACGGAAGAGTTCCTGAGTTATACAAGATGATGACGGTGGAGTTCCTGAGCTATACAAGGAGATGACGGAGGAGTTCCTGAGCTATAGAAAGAGATGGCGGAGGAGTTCCTGAGCTATACAAGGAGATGACGGAAGAGTTCCTGAGCTATACAAGGAGATGACGGAGGAGTTCCTGAGCTATACAAGGAGATGACGGAGGAGTTCCTGAGCTATACAAGGAGATGACGGAGGAGTTCCTGAGCTATACAAGGAGATGACGGAGGAGTTCCTGAGCTATACAAGGAGATGACGGAGGAGTTCCTGAGCTATACAAGGAGATGACGGAGGAGTTCCTGAGCTATACAAGGAGATGACGGAGGAGTTCCTGAGGACATCAATGTCTGGAGAGACATCAATGTCTCAAGGGACATCAATGCCTCAAGGGACATCAATGTCACGCTACTGGAGATACAGTGGAGGTAGTATATGGCTGTATCAACAATGTATCTCAGATGTATCACCGCCGATACCACCACCAAGCGAGTAGTTACTAATTATGACTTAAAGTTACTTAAATCTACTTAACGCTGCCATCACCTTCGCCTTTGAGGAACGTAAGTGCTTTACAGTGACAAAGGACACCGGCCACGGGAAAGTTAACGATGTGAGTTGAGGACATCACAGCTTGGGAGAACACGGTTGAGTTATATCTTGAGATATCTTGAGATGATTTCGGGGCTTTAGTGTCCTCGCGGCCCGGTCCTCGACCAGACCTGCACCCCCAGGAAGCAGCCCGTGACAGCTGACTAACACCCAGGTACCTATTTTACTGCTAGGTAACAGGGGCATAGGATGAAAGAAACTCTGTCCATTGTTTCTCGCCGGCGCCTGGGATCGAACCCACGATCACAGAATCACAAGACCAGCGTGCTGTCCGCTCAGCCGACCGGCTCAAAGGTCACTTAGTTCACTTAGAGTTCTACTATTCAGTGTTAACTTTTCTATGAATAACAGGTACGAATGGACACAGCAGAAGGAGAGTTTAGTAACATATATTTAATTACGTTCAATATAAAAATCCTAATCTATCTTCCCTATCAAGGCAAATACAATGATTAAGATTTGTGATGTTAGAACATAATGAACCAGTACTCACACAAGATTCAGCAGTGACGAAGCTTCCTTGTAGAGGCCAGATTCACGAAAGCACTTACGCAAACACGAACCTGTACATCTTTTCTCAATCTTTGGCGGCTTTGTTTACGATTATTAAACAGTTAATGAGCTCCGAAGCATCAGGAGGCTGTTCATAACAATAACAACAGTTTAATGGGAAGTTTTCATGCTTGTAAACTGTTTAATAAATGTAACCCAAGCCGTCAAAGATTGAGGAAAGATGTACACGCTCGTAAGTGCTTTCGTGAATCTGGCCCTTGAGTGTCAATCTCCCTCCCTTCCTTCTGTGATGCCCAAGACTACACCCCGAGACACAGAACACTACTCTCCTCTCCCTCGATTGATGAAGATTAAAGTCACCCAAGAGGTGGCACGGGCATGAATAACCCGCAAGTCTCTCTATTGTTTTATTTTTTTAAGATTCAGCTACTTGGAATATAAGTTGCAAGTAGCACGGGCTATGGTGAGCCCGTAGATCTATCCTGACGAGTTTTTATACCCGTCTATCCTCTAATTCCGTTGAATGGATGGATTTGGCTCTGGTAACAAGGGATAGTCTTCCAACCTTTGAGACTACTCGAGTGAAGTTTGCGTCACCTCACCTCTCTGTGAATGTCTCGTAAGTCTGCTCCCATCCCAAGTCTCTCGAGGCTCCCCATAGCCCGTGCTACTTGCCCCGCTCCTGTGCCAGGTAAGTTACGGGCTCACCATAGCCCGTGCTACTTGCCCCGCTCCTGTGCCAGGTAAGTTACGGGCTCACCATAGCCCGTGCTACTTGCCCCGCTCCTGTGCCAGGTAAGTTACGGGCTCACCATAGCCCGTGCTACTTGGAACTTGTTCCGAGTAGCTGAATCTATAACAACAACCACCCAAGTCTACTCAAGTCACCTTAACAACTGATACAACGTATCTCACATCGTCAATGTGTCCCATCACCACAAAATACAGTGTAGCAAGGATGGGGGGCCTGTATCTCTCTCATCAATGGCTACCCTTGAATGTAGTGCAGCTAATATGGATCTTTACATTTCTCAATAATGTGTGACGTTACCTCGTACGCAATATCTCTCTCATCAACGTGTCACATCACCTTGCGCACAGCCTAGCTAGTAGGGGGTGCGCATCTTTCTCATCTTAATAATGGTACACAGTGAGTCCTGCAGGTGAGAGAGAGATTCATCTCGTCAAGAATCTGATATTACAGGGAGGCTGAGCCACTGATCTCAGTGGCTCGTATGTCAGATGAGGATGCTGCCACACGCGGACTTTGACCTGAGTTTACTGAGTACTGCTGCTGGATTTACTGAGTACTGCTGCTGGAGTTTACTGTCTACTCTGCAAGACTGATTCCTTATATTTGTAGTTAAACATAAATAAGTGAATAAACATATTTACATATATATTTTTATATTATAAAAATGTTTCTACTATTACTAAATATAATAATAATAATAATAATTAAACAATAATAATAATTACATTACTAACAAGGAGAGTAATCAAGAATTAAGCCTCGTCACTAGACACATTGTGACATGTGATTGGCTCTTGCTTGGGGAATATTGTCCAATTAACGAGGAGGAAACGCGTTCATGATTGGCTCCCCTTTAATTACTTCGATATCCGATTCCTGGGTTATGATTGGCTGATAACCAGCCAATAATCAGCTCAACTGAAACGAGGTGGAAAGAGGTTATAGGCATATTAGAGGGAGGAAGGGAGAGAGAGAGAGAGAGACGGAGAGACAGATAGAGAGAAGAGGAGGTGGAAGAGAAACAGTAAGTGATATATGATGTGATATCACTTTTCTATAGTTATGATATCATTGGTCTAAATACCTTCAAGCACACCACTATCAGCACTATCAACCACTATTACTACTTCTAGTACTACTACCCTTTGCCACCACCATCTACCACCAATATTACCAAATACCACATACTATACCATTTCTACCACCATTCAGTATTACTACATACCATGGTAAAGAACCGAAACTCCCCCCCCCCAAGCACAACTAGTTGAGTACCACCACTACTACAATCTACCACCCACCACTACCACCAGCACCACCACCACTACCACCATTTTACCACCACCACTGACGGTTCCCTAGTACTACCATCCTCCCTACCCCCACTCTCTCTCCCTTACACTACCCCCTCCCCCTCCAACACTATCCCCTCCAACACTGTCCCCTCCAACACTCCCCCCCTCCAACACTGTCCCCTCCAACACTCCCCCCCTCCAACACTGTCCCCTCCAACACTTCCCCCCCTCCAACACCAGACCCGTGAAGGACGGGGGAAGGTGGGGAGGGTCAAGCGAGCATCTAGGAGGGAAAGTGACCGAAGCCTTCAGGTGGTAGTCTACGTTCTCCCTATCCTTCTGCGTCTCTGTTTGTGTTATTCTGGCCTACTGCGCCTCTTTTTGCGTTATCCTGAGGATTAACTCACCTACTGCGCCTCTTTTTGCGTTATCCTGAGGATTAACTCACCTACTGCGCCTCTTTTTGCGTTATCCTAAAGATTATCCTACTTTCTGCGTCTGATCGCTGAAGAAGATACGTGGTAACAGAGTCGCCCCGTGCAAGCGATTTGGTTTGGGTTCGAATCTTTGCAAGGTAGGATTGACTAGCCGTCAATCCTTAACGGTTCGCCTCTGTTCGCCCAGCAGTAATTGTGTATCTGGTTGGAAACCAATTGATGGACTCGTGTTCCAGGGAAAACAATTGGGAAAGGCTTACCACAGGGACTATAGGAAGGCAAAGCTCTAAACCATCGACTTGAGAATGGTCCAGGATGGACCGAAACGTCGTCGTCCCTTCAACTTCTAGTGTGTGGTCTGGTCAACAAAAAAAGCTCTAAGTTATAAGAATCAAATTTGAACAAAACATTGTTAATAGTCAAGGTATTTCTGCAATGATTAATGGGAACAGATTCAATCACATTTCAACAAAACTTCTGCTATATATAACGCATTTCACTGAGCTCCAATTAATGACATGATTAAACTAACATGAACCAATAATGCATTCAAATCTTATTGCCCAATCCTAACTGTATACTTTTGTAAAACTCGTTTAGTGAAATACTTTCCCAATCAGATCCGTATTGAGGAGTTCGTAGGCTTTACAAGGGACTTAATAACGACAGCTTGATAAAAAAAAGTGAGGGAATTATTGATTAAAATCAATTTAACTGCTTTAATATTGAATTTAAATTATTTAATTTATTATTAATTAAGGAATTATTGATTAAGAATTTTACTGTTTTAATATTGAATTTAAATTAATTATTTAATTTATTAAGGAATTATTGATTAAGATCAATTTTACTGTTTTAATATTGAATTTAAATTAATTATTTAATTTATTATTAAGGAATTATTGATAAAAATCAATTTTACTGTTTCAATGTTTTTACAAACTAAATTAACCAAGTTCCTGCTCACAAGTCTGCCTCTTTGTGGGGGAATATTAAATATATTATTGTGTTTGTCTGAAGACTGAATCAATAACAAATTTCAGATGTTGAATTTTCTTCACAATTTCGTAAATCTAGACAATTTCTTCATCAACGAATTCTAGGTTACAAACACCTACGGCTCTACGAAATATTTAGGGAAGGTTATCTTGAGGTTATCTTGAGATGATTTCGGGGCTTTAGTGTCCCCGCGGCCCGGTCCTCGACCAGGCCTCCACCCCCAGGAAGCAGCCCGTGACAGCTGACTAACACCCAGGTACCTATTTTACTGCTAGGTAACAGGGGCATAGGGTGAAAGAAACTCTGCCCATAGTTTCTCGCCGGCGCCTGGGATCGAACCCAGGATCACAAGTCCAGCGTGCTGTCCGCTCGGCCGACCGGCTCCCTAAACACCGACAATTTGACTGCAGGGAAGGGAATTGTCAAGGGGGAAAGCGTCAAGCCATTACGACTATGTAGCACTGGGAAGGGATCAGGATAAGGATTTGAGATGGGACGGGGGAGGGGGGAAAGGAATGATGCCTAACCACTTGGACGGTCGGGGATTGAACGCCGACCTGCAAAATGTCGGCGTTCGCTCTACCGTCCAGCCCAAGTGAATTGTGTGGTTGGAAAATTATTAAACACAGGAATACATTAAATTAGCTTTCCCTGGACCCACTGAACCTATAAGACCTATAAGACCTATAGGTCCTATAGGACTAGGCACAATTTTGGTTTCAAGGAATTCCATAAATAAATATGAAGTCATTCCAAAATATCAAAATATATAGAAATATAATATTTCCAAAAATATAATATATTAATATATTAATAAACAATTTAATTAATTCAACAGGAGCCATAGAAGGCATCACAGATACGACAAAACCTCGAACCTGTTCAGAGATCCTTTTTCGATCTTTTATAACTTCGTGGAATCCAGAAATCACATTTCCATTTGGTTTAAAGTTGGTGTAAAGTTGAGAACTATTTTTTTTCTCTCTCCAGACTTGACGGTTGAGTGCTTTTACAGCTTGTTTTCTGGAGCTGTAAATTCCGAAACTTAAAGGAAATCTGTTGTCTTCATTCTTGAGACGTCTCGGTATCACGCTGAGCTGCCCCGACCACTCTCATTGTACTGGGACCGGATACGGTGGTTTCAAGGTGTAAGGGGTCAGTGACTTGAGGGTGTTGGGGTGAGGAGCATAAAAGTACTCGGTTAATAGTGCTGGCATCTGGGTTACACACACACACACACACACACACACACACACACACACACACACACACACACACACACACACACACACACACACAATGTGGTTGACTCCATACACAGTTTCAAATGTAGATGTGATAGATCCCAATTGGCTCAGTAATCTGTACACCAGTTGATTGACAGTTCAGAGGGGGGACCAAAGAGCCAAAGCTCAATCCCAGCAACCACAAGTAGGTGAGTACAACTACAACACACACACACACACACACACACACACACACACACACACACACACACACACACACACACACACACACACACACACACACACACACACACACACACAAACAAACGTTATCAGACCACACTCTCTACCACGGGATGGTCCAACGCTGTAATTGCTCCATTCAGATACACCGGCTCGTTAGGGCAAGCAACCACCAGCCATGTCCACGGCTGGTGGTGAGACACGCTACCAGTATTGACCCAGGAACCTGCGTCAACGGGGGGGGGGGGGGGGAGGGACGCAATATTCAGTGAGGACGGACGCAGCTATAGCGAGGACACAACAGAGAGAGAGATCAAGTTCCACCCGGCAGTGTGGTGCTATGAGGCAGGCCCTTGAAGTGGTGCCTGCCTCATAGCACCATAATTGGTACTGACCTCCCAGGTGTTCTGGTCGACTATACCTGGGCACGCACACGCGAGAGTGATGGCGGCTGACTCCTTACGCAGTTTCAAGACCGTACGTGATAAACCCCAGTCACCTTAAGAACTTATTCACTTGTTGAATGGAGGGACCAAAGAGCTGAAGCTCAACCAACCAACCCCCCACAAGCAAAACTAGGTGAGCACACCACCATCACCCAACCCTGTCCCTACACACCACCACTATCCTCACCAACAGCCCCCTCCCAGCAACACCCAGCAACACCTAGCAACAACACCCCCCCCAGCAACAACACCCCCCCCCAGCAACACCCCCCCCCCCAGCAACAACACCCTCCCCCAGCAACAACACCCCCCCCAGCAACAACACCCCCCCCCAGCAACAACACCCCCCCTAGCAACACCCCCCCCCCAGTAACAACCCCCCCCCCAGCAACACCCAGCAACACCTAGCAACAACCCTTCACCCCCCCCCAGCAACGACCCCCCAGCCCCCCGGAGAACAATTCACTAAAGGTGGTGTTGATGACTCCCAGGACAGACACTAACCGTCAGTCTGGACACCACTGTACAGGACGAAAGTGGCAATAATTGTATTATTGTGTGAGGGAACGTCTGCCAACACTCTCCTGATGAATAACCTACGAGACACACACAGACAGACTGACAGACAAAGACAGAGACATAGACAGAGACAGACAGAGAGGCACAACATAGACACAGTTAAATAATGCTGACACAGTACAGGGCACTGTTTAAACAACTAGAATGAAGATATTAAAAATGAAAATGCTATAATTTAAACCAGTTAAACAAGGAAACTGAAGAATAATTGGAAGTATGAGAAGAAAAGGAAGACATGAGAGATTCGAACGAGAGTGTGAGGGAAGAGGGGAAATCGACGAGCGAAAGAGGAAGAAAAAGGGGACCGAAAGAGGGTTGAGGGGAAGAGAGAGAGAGAGAACAGGGGAGGAACGAGTCAAAACACACACACACACACACACACACATATCGGACTAGTACCCGAGCTGAGAGGTATGGGCTACGAAGAGAGACTACGGGAATTAAACCTCACGTCGCTGGAAGACAGAAAAGTTAGGGAGGACATGATCACGACATTCAAGATTCTCAAGGGAATTGATATGGTAGATAAAGACAGGCTATTTAACACAAGGGGCACACGCACAAGGGGACACAGGTGGAAACTGAGTGCCCAAATGAGCCACAGAGATATTACAAAGAACTTTTTTAGTGTCAGAGAGGTTGACAAAAGAAATGCATTAGGGAGTGATGTGGTGGAGGCTGACTCCATACACAGTTTCAAGTGTAGATATGATAGAGCTATTTTGGGATGATTTTTTGACAGATTTGGGATGAAATAAACCTGTAGAAAGAGAGGTTATGGGGAGAGATGTATTACTGAGAGTATTGGGGTACACAGCCTTACCCAACAAATATCTAACGACTGAAGGGAAGTCTCCCAACTTAGCGACCTTCTTTGTGGAGTACCTTTGTAGCGGCTGAACACAGCAAGTTACGTACCCCGAAAGCAGTACCTACAGGTGGCCCAGACCCTTCCAGTGCAGCTGAGGGCCGAGTGAGGCTCACAATCTCTTGTAAGAAGAGGCACCAGTGAAGACTCCCACCTTTATCCCACTTCCCACAGGCGGAGGCTTAGAGGGTGACCCTTGGAGAGTGACCCTTGGAGGGTGACCTACCCTCTGTGAGTAGGGAAACGCAGGTCACAACATATATATGGAACAACTTACCCTGTAACCCGGGCTCTATTACCCTGTATTACGGGCTCACCATAGCCCGTGCTACATGGATACTTTGTTCTGAGCAGTTAAATCTGAAACAACTTACCCTGTAACCCCACATTAAAAACCATTCTCACCATCCAGCCAGACGTTAATGAGCCTTGCACCATTAGAAGCCTATAAGCGTTTAAGAAGCGTTTCTGCCCGAAACGCTTTGCGTAATAGTGGCTTTAGGCACTGTATGTACTAGCTCTATCTATTAATCCAACAAACTTTGTAAAATCTCTTTATGTATGTACCTTACCTAAATAAACATTTATTTATTTATTTATTTAGTTATATTAACCTATTAGTAAGCAATTGAATACTTCTACTCCTATTTCAATCATGCCTCTTAACAGGCACTTTTTTTAATAATAGCTTAAGATATGGGACAATCGGGCGTGAAGTTTGGCCGTAGGCAGGCCAAGTACCGTCTAGGCCCGCGGAACTTGCAAGATACGCGGGAGATAATGGCCTAATTTAATTCTCAATTAGAACTTTAGCCATGGATGGACGGCAGGGTTCGAAACCCCGTTTCCACTCGCTGTCTCTCGACACGAGACTCGGATGGCGCTGGTGCCTCTCTTCTCTGTGTCGTTTTATCAACAAATAATGACAATGGGGGCCTCGTAGCCTGGTGGATAGCGCGCAGGACTCGTAATTCTGTGGCGCGGGTTCGATTCCCGCACGAGGCAGAAACAAATGGGCAAAGTTTCTTTCACCCTGAATGCCCCTGTTACCTAGCAGTAAAATAGGTACCTGGGAGTTAGTCAGCTGTCACGGGCTGCTTCCTGGGGGTGGAGGCCTGGTCGAGGACCGGGCCGCGGGGACACTAAAGCCCCGAAATCATCTCAAGATAACCTCAAGAAGATGGTAATAATACACTGATAACAATAATAATAGAGAAAATGAGTAAAATCCATGACGAGGATTCGAACCTGCACACTGGGTACGAACTATACATACAAGCTTACCCATATCTTGAGGTTATCTTGAGATGATTTCGGGGCTTTAGTGTCCCCGCGGCCCGGTCCTCGACCAGGCCTCTATCCCCCCCGGAAGCAGCCCGTGACAGCTGACTAACACCAAGGTACCAATTTTACTGCTAGGTAACAGGGGGGCATAGGGTGAAAGAAACTCTGCCCATTGTTTCTCGCCGGCGCCCGGGATCGAACCCGGGACCACAGGATCACAGTCCAGCGTGCTGTCCGCTCGGCCGACCGGCTCCCACCCATACATACGCGTTAAACAAGTCTGCCATGACGTGCTAAAAGCAATGCAACCTGGGATTCAATTAAATCCTCTAAGGGGTCCTAAAGCTTCCACTGAAGCCCAATCAGGATTTCATGCATTCCCCCCCCCTCCCCCCCATGCACTCTGGCTACTAATAAAGTGATTTCTTTGTGTATCTGAAGCTGGAGTGTACAGTTGATGGACTACTTTATCTACACCAGATTGTCTGGGGTTATGTGTAAAACCCTTTGTCTTCAATAGAAGTCTCCAGACTTCCTGTGGATTCAGTGGAATCCACAGCCTGTATAACTATTAACAAGTCGTGGTGCGCAGGGGGTAAGGTGCATGACTGAGGGCACCCTAATCACTAGTTCCAGTCACCTCACTGTTCCAATTGGTTTTCCCATTGATCTACAACACGTTAGCATGATTTCTTTGTGTAATAGTAGGATTACTGGTTGCCTTTCCATTGGAGACTTTCGGCACCGCGGAGAGAGGAGAGGGGGGGGGGGACCTGCTGCATGGGTAACAGCTTCTCCATATCAACCTACCCAGGCTTTGTTCCCTGGAGAGGCCACTCAAGACCAACAACCAGAGCACAACTCCATAGTTTCCTATGACTGATGGATGCCTACTACTAGAATTACTAGAATCGAAAGAGTGACATTCCACCAGCTCTGTACCGATGGGGAAGAAACAAAACAGTGTTCGGTCAGGCTGGGTGACGCTGCGTCACATCATGTGAAGCAGGAAGCTCTTGGTGGTCCAGAATTCTCATGTGGGATAGGTTGACAAGGCGTTTTCTTCTAAGGATGTTCGTATTACGATCAGTTTGTGTTCTCCCGGCCGGACCTGGTATAGGTGACATAGTAAGATGGGCAATGTTTTGACCGGGCAATAGAAACAAGCTTATTGTCTACCTCTCGATTTGAAGGACTGTTGTAGGCAGGGGACAAGGTGAGGAGCTGATAGACAGGTTCATGTTAGATATGGTTAGGTAGATGAGAATTGATTCCTTACGGGCTATTCATGCCCCTGCCACCTCTTGGGTGGCTTAATCTTCATCAGTCAAGCAGAATTGATTCTCTCGTATGTGGATTTCTGCCAAGATTCAGTGTGAGTGGTAAGTGGTTTTCAAGGACGGTTGAGGCAAAATACTCACTTATACTTTACAGACTTTATTGTGACTATGAGTCACATTAACGTGACTGAAGTTATAATGACCAAACCACACATCAGAAGATGATGAGTCTGTAATAGTAATTTGCTATCCGACTCCAATTAGACTTTAAGCTTTATGTAAGGAACCAACGCGTTATTAAAATACAAATATAGTAAATTATAATTGTGGATTATGAAATATTTTTTTGTTATAGTTTTGATCACAATGGAGTAATATATAACTTTAATAATAATTTTTCATTCTGAATGTAAATATATTAAATTTTTGTATAAGACTGATTCTGAATGATATGCTGGTTAGTTTTGAATAAATGTTATATTTACATATTACAGATATATTACAAACTGAAGGGTGATCCTTGATTACTTCCTAGTGTATTGTGCTTGGTAGGACAACCCTCATGAGTGGCCAGCACAAGCCACACACTAAACAGGAGCTGTACGTGACTTGGGTTCGATTCTCCGTTGCTAGAAATGTCATGTTAAAGTCGCTCACCTTGTTCGTTGCTGACGGCCCTTAGGTCTGCTGGGAAGACATCTTGCCCTGTGTATATTGCAAGAGCAACTCTCTGTGGCGTCGTGCAAGAGCACCTCGTCTGTGGCGTTGTGCAAGAGAACCTTCCCTTCCTCTGTGGCATCGTGCAAGGGCACCACCACTGTGGCGTCGTCCAAGAGCACCACCACTGTGGCGTCGTGTAAGAGCACCACCTCTGTGGCGTCGTGCAAGGGCACCTCTTCTGTGGCGTCGTCCAAGAGCACCTCTGTGGCGTCGTCCAAGGGCACCTCGTCTGTGGCGTCGTCCAAGAGCACCACCACTGTGGCGTCGTGCAAGAGCACCACCACTGTGGCGTCGTCCAAGAGCACCTCGTCTGTGGCGTCGTCCAAGAGCACCACCACTGTGGCATCGTGTAAGAGCACCACCTCTGTGGCATCGTCCAAGAGCACCACCTCTGTGGCATCGTGTAAGAGCACCACCTCTGTGGCGTCGTCCAAGAGCACCACCTCTGTGGCATCGTGTAAGAGCACCACCTCTGTGGCGTCGTCCAAGAGCACCACCTCTGTGGCGTCGTCCAAGAGCACCACCTCTGTGGCGTCGTCCAAGAGCACCACCTCTGTGGCGTCGTCCAAGAGCACCACCTCTGTGGCGTCGTCCAAGAGCACCACCTCTGTGGCGTCGTCCAAGAGCACCACCACTGTGGCGTCGTGCAAGAGCACCTTCCTCTGTGGCATCGTGCAAGAGCACCACCTCTGTGGCGTCGTCCAAGAGCACCACCTCTGTGGCGTCGTGCAAGAGCACCACCTCTGTGGCATCGTGCAAGAGCACCTTCCTCTGTGGCGTCGTGTAAGAGCACCTTCCTCTGTGGCGTCGTGCAAGAGCACCACCTCTGTGGCGTCGTGCAAGAGCACCTTCCTCTGTGGCGTCGTGTAAGAGCACCACCTCTGTGGCGTCGTGCAAGAGCACCTTCCTCTGTGGCGTCGTGTAAGAGCACCACCTCTGTGGCGTCGTGCAAGAGCACCTTCCTCTGTGGCGTCGTGCAAGAGCACCACCTCTGTGGCGTCGTGCAAGAGCACCTTCCTCTGTGGCGTCGTCCAAGAGCACCACCACTGTGGCGTCGTCCAAGAGCACCTTCCTCTGTGGCGTCGTGCAAGAGCACCACCTCTGTGGCGTCGTGCAAGAGCACCACCACTGTGGCGTCGTGCAAGAGCACCTTCCTCTGTGGCGTCGTCCAAGAGCACCACCTCTGTGGCGTCGTCCAAGAGCACCACCACTGTGGCGTCGTCCAAGAGCACCTTCCTCTGTGGCGTCGTCCAAGAGCACCACCTCTGTGGCGTCGTGCAAGAGCACCACCACTGTGGCGTCGTGCAAGAGCACCACCTCTGTGGCGTCGTCCAAGAGCACCACCTCTGTGGCGTCGTGCAAGAGCACCACCTCTGTGGCGTCGTCCAAGAGCACCACCTCTGTGGCGTCGTCCAAGAGCACCACCTCTGTGGCGTCGTCCAAGAGCACCACCACTGTGGCGTCGTCCAAGAGCACCTTCCTCTGTGGCGTCGTGCAAGAGCACCACCTCTGTGGCGTCGTGCAAGAGCACCACCTCTGTGGCGTCGTCCAAGAGCACCACCTCTGTGGCGTCGTGCAAGAGCACCACCTCTGTGGCGTCGTCCAAGAGCACCACCTCTGTGGCGTCGTCCAAGAGCACCACCTCTGTGGCGTCGTCCAAGAGCACCACCTCTGTGGCGTCGTCCAAGAGCACCTTCCTCTGTGGCGTCGTGCAAAAGCACCACCTCTGTGGCGTCGTGCAAGAGCACCACCTCTGTGGCGTCGTCCAAGAGCACCTTCCTCTGTGGCGTCGTGCAAGAGCACCACCTCTGTGGCGTCGTCCAAGAGCACCACCTCTGTGGCGTCGTCCAAGAGCACCACCACTGTGGCGTCGTCCAAGAGCACCACCTCTGTGGCGTCGTCCAAGAGCACCACCTCTGTGGCGTCGTGCAAGAGCACCTTCCTCTGTGGCGTCGTGCAAGAGCACCACCACTGTGGCGTCGTGCAAGAGCACCACCACTGTGGCGTCGTCCATGAGCACCACCTCTGTGGCGTCGTCCAAGAGCACCACCTCTGTGGCGTCGTCCAAGAGCACCACCACTGTGGCGTCGTCCAAGAGCACCTTCCTCTGTGGCGTCGTGCAAGAGCACCACCTCTGTGGCGTCGTGCAAGAGCACCACCTCTGTGGCGTCGTCCAAGAGCACCACCTCTGTGGCGTCGTGCAAGAGCACCACCTCTGTGGCGTCGTCCAAGAGCACCACCTCTGTGGCGTCGTCCAAGAGCACCACCACTGTGGCGTCGTCCAAGAGCACCACCTCTGTGGCGTCGTCCAAGAGCACCACCTCTGTGGCGTCGTGCAAGAGCACCTTCCTCTGTGGCGTCGTGCAAGAGCACCACCTCTGTGGCGTCGTCCAAGAGCACCTTCCTCTGTGGCGTCGTGCAAGAGCACCACCTCTGTGGCGTCGTCCAAGAGCACCACCTCTGTGGCGTCGTCCAAGAGCACCACCACTGTGGCGTCGTCCAAGAGCACCACCTCTGTGGCGTCGTCCAAGAGCACCACCTCTGTGGCGTCGTGCAAGAGCACCTTCCTCTGTGGCGTCGTGCAAGAGCACCACCACTGTGGCGTCGTGCAAGAGCACCACCACTGTGGCGTCGTCCATGAGCACCACCTCTGTGGCGTCGTCCAAGAGCACCACCTCTGTGGCGTCGTCCAAGAGCACCACCACTGTGGCGTCGTCCAAGAGCACCTTCCTCTGTGGCGTCGTGCAAGAGCACCACCTCTGTGGCGTCGTGCAAGAGCACCACCTCTGTGGCGTCGTCCAAGAGCACCACCTCTGTGGCGTCGTGCAAGAGCACCACCTCTGTGGCGTCGTCCAAGAGCACCACCTCTGTGGCGTCGTCCAAGAGCACCACCACTGTGGCGTCGTCCAAGAGCACCACCTCTGTGGCGTCGTCCAAGAGCACCACCTCTGTGGCGTCGTGCAAGAGCACCTTCCTCTGTGGCGTCGTGCAAGAGCACCACCACTGTGGCGTCGTGCAAGAGCACCACCTCTGTGGCGTCGTCCAAGAGCACCACATCTGTGGCGTCGTCCAAGAGCACCACCACTGTGGCGTCGTCCAAGAGCACCACATCTGTGGCGTCGTCCAAGAGCACCACATCTGTGGCGTCGTCCAAGAGAACCTTCTTCTGTGGCGTCGTCCAAGAGCACCTTCCTCTGTGGCGTCGTCCAAGAGCACCTTCCTCTGTGGCGTCGTCCAAGAGCACCTTCCTTTGTGGCGTCGTCCAAGAGCACCACCACTGTGGCGTCGTCCAAGAGCACCTTCCTCTGTGGCGTCGTCCAAGAGCACCTTCCTTTGTGGCGTCGTCCAAGAGCACCTTCCTCTGTGGCGTCGTCCAAGAGAACCTTCCTTTGTGGCGTCGTCCAAGAGCACCACCACTGTGGCGTCGTCCAAGAGCACCTTCCTTTGTGGCGTCGTCCAAGAGCACCTTCCTCTGTGGCGTCGTCCAAGAGCACCTTCCTCTGTGGCGTCGTCCAAGAGCACCACCTCTGTGGCGTCGTCCAAGAGCACCTTCCTCTGTGGCGTCGTCCAAGAGCACCTTCCTTTGTGGCGTCGTACAAGAGCACCTTCCTCTGTGGCGTCGTGCAAGAGCACCACCTCTGTGACGTCGTCCAAGAGCACCTTCCTCTGTGGCGTCGTCCAAGAGAACCTTCCTCTGTGGCGTCGTCCAAGAGCACCTTCCTTTGTGGCGTCGTCCAAGAGCACCACCACTGTGGCGTCGTCCAAGAGCACCTTCCTTTGTGGCGTCGTCCAAGAGCACCTTCCTCTGTGGCGTCGTCCAAGAGCACCTTCCTCTGTGGCGTCGTCCAAGAGCACCACCTCTGTGGCGTCGTCCAAGAGCACCTTCCTCTGTGGCGTCGTCCAAGAGCACCTTCCTTTGTGGCGTCGTACAAGAGCACCTTCCTCTGTGGTGTCGTGCATGAGCACCACCTCTGTGGCGTCGTCCAAGAACACCACCACTGTGGCGTCGTCCAAGAGCACCTTCCTCTGTGGCGTCGTCCAAGAGTACCACCACTGTGGCGTCGTGCAAGAGCACCTTCCTCTGTGGCGTCGTCCAAGAGCACCACCACTGTGGCGTCGTGCAAGAGCACCTTCCTCTGTGGCGTCGTCCAAGAGCACCACCTCTGTGGCGTCGTGCAAGAGCACCTTCCTCTGTGGCGTCGTGCAAGAGCACCACCTCTGTGGCGTCGTGAAATAGCGGGTTCCTCACGCTATCACACTAGCTGGCGGGCAGGGAGCCCGTTCTCCTTTAAACGTTTAATATTAACTCTTAGATTACCAAGTTTATCTGAGTAAACAGTTAAAGATCTAACCTATTCATTATATTGGATCATCAACCTAATGTTAAAAGTGGTCTTACGAGTGATTTAGACCACTAGGGACCATCACTTACACCTCTTCTGTTCATTGTGTAGCGTCTGTGAGGTCTAAAATTATAGAATCAACATTCATATTGTTACTCCCAAGATACCTAATCTAGGTATCTTGGGAGATGAGATACCTAATGAAATGAGATGAGATACCTATGAAATGAGATGAGATGAGATACCTAATAAGATACCTATGAAATGAGATACCTAATCTAGGTATCTTGGCCAGAAATAGCCAAAGTAGATATAAATAGGCATTAATAGCTATAAATATGTGTAAATAGCCATATATGGTTCACGTGCTTCCTTGTCTGTATGGATTATAACTATAAGTGGATATTTTACCACACAATCTACAAACACTTCACATCTCCAATAGCAACAATTCTCCATTAAATCTTCAACGCCATGCACGCTGATTTTCACAAAATACAATTAAATACAATAATACACAATACACGAGTGTATGACGGGGTAATAAAGGCAGATAATATATAATTGCAGTCTCATATCCTATTTACATATTTACGTCTATGTAAATAGACGTATATATAGACGTAATAGACGATTATCCTATTTACGTCTGAAATGGGACGTAACTGGTAACTTGGGGCGCGAGTGGTGCATAGAGGTAGCGATTAACTATTTATTAGTACTCTGAGAGACCATTTGCGTCAAGTTCTGTATGTATATATAGCCTGTCCCCTCTGCTTCCCCTCGGTCGTCTCAAGGGACGAGGGGTGAGGGGAAGGGATGCTAAAATGGGAGTAAGGAAGGGCGATGAAGCTGGAGATTCAGTGAAATATCGAAGGAACATGGTGGATAGAGGGAACGAAGGAACATGGTGGATAGAGGGAACGAAGGAACATGGTGGATAGAGGGAACGAAGGAACATGGTGGATAGAGGGAACGAAGGAACATGGTGGATAGAGGGAACGAAGGAACATGGTGGATAGAGGGAACGAAGGAACATGGTGGATAGAGGGAACGAAGGAACATGGTGGATAGAGGGAACGAAGGAACATGGTGGATAGAGGGAACGAAGGAACATGGTGGATAGAGGGAACGAAGGAACATGGTGGATAGAGGGAACGAAGGAACATGGTGGATAGAGGGAACGAAGGAACATGGTGGATAGAGGGAACGAAGGAACATGGTGGATAGAGGGAACGAAGGAACATGGTGGATAGAGGGAACGAAGGAACATGGTGGATAGAGGGAACGAAGGAACATGGTGGATAGAGGGAACGAAGGAACATGGTGGATAGAGGGAACGAAGGAACATGGTGGATAGAGGGAACGAAGGAACATGGTGGATAGAGGGAACGAAGGAACATGGTGGATAGAGGGAACGAAGGAACATGGTGGATAGAGGGAACGAAGGAACATGGTGGATAGAGGGAACGAAGGAACATGGTGGATAGAGGGAACGATGGAACATGGTGGATAGAGGGAACGAAGGAACATGGTGGATAGAGGGAACGAAGGAACATGGTGGATAGAGGGAACGAAGGAACATGGTGGATAGAGGGAACGAAGGAACATGGTGGATAGAGGGAACGAAGGAACATGGTGGATAGAGGGAACGAAGGAACATGGTGGATAGAGGGAACGAAGGAACATGGTGGATAGAGGGAACGAAGGAACATGGTGGATAGAGGGAACGAAGGAACATGGTGGATAGAGGGAACGAAGGAACATGGTGGATAGAGGGAACGAAGGAACATGGTGGATAGAGGGAACGAAGGAACATGGTGGATAGAGGGAACGAAGGAACATGGTGGATAGAGGGAACGAAGGAACATGGTGGATAGAGGGAACGAAGGATTGTGATGGAAAATGTGAACGTTTTGTTGATTCTTTTATCTCCCTATTCTCCTTCTCTATCCTCCCTATCTCCCTGTCCTCCCTCCCTATGGTCACGTTACTGTGTACGTTTGGGGGATGATCCTAAACGTCATGGGTTCGAATCCCGGTCGTGTTATTTAGAGTTTTTAGTGATCTATGGCTTGCGCGTTCCTGCAGCCTATATATAAAATATATAAATATAAATATATATATATATATATATATATATATATATATATATATATATATATATATATATATATATATATATATATATATATATATATATATATATGTCGTACCTAGTAGCCAGAACGCACTTCTCAGCCTACTATGCAAGGCCCGATTTGCCTAATAAGCCTAGTTTTCATGAATTAATATATTTTCTCTAATTTTTTTCTTATGAAATGATAAAGCTACCCATTTTATTATGTATGAGGGAAATTTTTTTTATAGGAGTTAAAATTAACATAGATATATGACCAAACCTAACCAACCCTACCTAACCAAACCTAACCTATCTTTATAGGTTAGGTTAGGTTAGGTAGCTTAAAAAGTTAGGTTAGGTTAGGTAGGTTAGGTAGTCGAAAAACAATTAATTCATGAAAACTTGGCTTATTAGGCAAATCGGGCCTTGTATAGTAGGCTGAGAAGTGCGTTCTGGCTAATAAGTACGACATATATATATTGTGACGGTAACGCGTTGGTGTTCGGCTGTTTAAGGCTAGGGGTATGGCCTCGTCACATAGTTATAAAAAAAAATAGAAAAACTGGAACTTCGTCTGTGGTAAGGTAAGGAGAAGACACACAAAACACAAGTAAACTTTAACAATGAAATTTTAATTACGTTAAATAAATCAAAACATGAAAATAATGCACAAACAAATTCTTATAATAAAATCAATGAATCAAAATAATAAGAATACTTAAATGACACAATGAAAAGTTACGTTAAGGCAAAATAACAAGAAGTGCAACACAAAGGTAAGTGGGAGGTGCTGGAATATTGGCTTAAAGCCACCACCTCTCTCAGTACACGCTAACGTCTAGCTGGGAGGAGTGCTGGCTACGAAAGCACTGAACATTCTGAGGACTGATGTTGGGGCGACCCCAGACATCAGGTAGTATGGGGGGCGAGTGCAGGTGCAGCCAGACCGGCGACCAATCAGCGCAGCCGGCAGCGATCAACATGTAGTTTGGTGATTTGGGTCCGAACAGGTGGCTGGCTGCATACGTTTTTGCTCACCCTGGCAAGCCTTGCTGGTGTTGTTGTCGTTGTTGGACATTTCTTCCATAGTCTTTTTATATAATTGTGAAGACGTAATTATGGAGGGAAGAGCAGGCTCAATCTCTTGAAGGAGATTATCGTCACAACTCTCCCCCGAAGCCTGCGGTTCTGGAAGAAGTACGTCGTTATGTGGTGGAGAGTTGTGACGATAATCTCCTTCAAGAGATTGAGCCTGCTCTTCCCTCCATAATTACGTCTTCACAATTATATAAAAAGACTATGGAAGAAATGTCCAACAACGACAACAACACCAGCAAGGCTTGCCAGGGTGAGCAAAAACGTATGCAGCCAGCCACCTGTTCGGACCCAAATCACCAAACTACATGTTGATCGCTGCCGGCTGCGCTGATTGGTCGCCGGTCTGGCTGCACCTGCACTCGCCCCCCATACTACCTGATGTCTGGGGTCGCCCCAACATCAGTCCTCAGAATGTTCAGTGCTTTCGTAGCCAGCACTCCTCCCAGCTAGACGTTAGCGTGTACTGAGAGAGGTGGTGGCTTTAAGCCAATATTCCAGCACCTCCCACTTACCTTTGTGTTGCACTTCTTGTTATTTTGCCTTAACGTAACTTTTCATTGTGTCATTTAAGTATTCTTATTATTTTGATTCATTGATTTTATTATAAGAATTTGTTTGTGCATTATTTTCATGTTTTGATTTATTTAACGTAATTAAAATTTCATTGTTAAAGTTTACTTGTGTTTTGTGTGTCTTCTCCTTACCTTACCACAGACGAAGTTCCAGTTTTTCTATTTTTTTTTATAACTATGTGACGAGGCCATACCCCTAGCCTTAAACAGCCGAACACCAACGCGTTACCGTCACAAGTTATATCGTTCTTGTTGTTCGCGGGCTTCCCTTTGCTGCTCACGTTCAATCTTGGCCAGCTCTAGTTTGAGTTTCAGCGTTGCCAAATCAGTTTTATCTGCAATATAGTAAGTTTCATGAGTTTCAGAGTCTATCTTACCTTGCTCTAAATAGTAATCCAGCAACAGGTTGTGTAGGTCATTTTTGTTGGCTTGGTAGGGAACTTCTAGTTGATACTCATGTGCAAGAGTTTGTAGTTCAGTCCTCTTGGCACGACTTAAAGTCCCTATTTCACCTGCTGGATTTGCACGGAAAGTTTGGAGACGAAACATGGTGAAATTAGCAAATAAAGGTACACGAATATTCAATAATGAAATGTCAGAAACAGGACAACGTGGCAACTGGTACCTATCCTGTGTGATCTTTAACAATTAACGTTAAGTGAAAGATATTAAATGATTAAATTAAATCAAGGGCGCAGGAAATCTTGTACCCGGTACTCATGTAAGAGAATAAGGGCAAGAAAATCCTACTAACTAATGAAACAAAGTTTCGAAAACAAATGAAACAGTTAAATGCTTCAAAAGTAAAATTGGTAGTCCAAAGATGTAGGCATACCTTGCCAAGTCTCTATAGGACATAAAGCAAGTTTTTCCTACTGATTTTAATATGATACTTACAGAATTAGCGAACTTTTGTGCTCTGAAAAAATAAGCTAATTCCCTACCGTTGTATGTATCATCATCTCTGACTGACGTGTAGGGGTGCGAGGTGTCAACTGGTGACGAGAACTGCTGCTGAGGTCCCAATTCAGCAACTAAAGTTCGAGCTAGAGGAACTATGGCCCTCTTTGTCCTCCTACAGTCAGATTGCAGAAGATTGGGTACTCTTGACCCGGGGCAGACCACAGTACCAGGGTACCAATATGATGATCTGTCAGAATGAGAAATATTCAAGGGACATAGATGGTAAATACGAGTAATAACATGGAGGGAGAGATGACCAATTAAGAGTATGACTGAGGCCTACAGTCACCACGTAATCCAAAGTTGTCTCACCTTCACTATATGTTACTCTCGTAATGCACAATACACCGCACCTTATAAAAAATGAAATTGAATGAAAAATAGTAAAGCTACGTTAACAAAGTTAAATACGCTTACCATAAATTACCACTTGGCACCAGTACCTGAGTGAAGCTCCTAGGACAGGCCCCCATATAACTTGTGACGGTAACGCGTTGGTGTTCGGCTGTTTAAGGCTAGGGGTATGGCCTCGTCATATTGTTATAAAAAAAAATAGAAAAACTGGAACTTCGTCTGTGGTAAGGTAAGGAGAAGACACACAAAACACAAGTAAACTTTAACAATGAAATTTTAATTACGTTAAATAAATCAAAACATGAAAATAATGCACAAACAAATTCTTATAATAAAATCAATGAATCAAAATAATAAGAATACTTAAATGACACAATGAAAAGTTACGTTAAGGCAAAATAACAAGAAGTGCAACACAAAGGTAAGTGGGAGGTGCTGGAATATTGGCTTAAAGCCACCACCTCTCTCAGTACACGCTAACGTCTAGCTGGGAGGAGTGCTGGCTACGAAAGCACTGAACATTCTGAGGACTGATGTTGGGGCGACCCCAGACATCAGGTAGTATGGGGGGCGAGTGCAGGTGCAGCCAGACCGGCGACCAATCAGCGCAGCCGGCAGCGATCAACATGTAGTTTGGTGATTTGGGTCCGAACAGGTGGCTGGCTGCATACGTTTTTGCTCACCCTGGCAAGCCTTGCTGGTGTTGTTGTCGTTGTTGGACATTTCTTCCATAGTCTTTTTATATAATTGTGAAGACGTAATTATGGAGGGAAGAGCAGGCTCAATCTCTTGAAGGAGATTATCGTCACAATATATATATATATATATATATATATATATATATATATATATATATATATATATATATATATATATATATATTATAAATGAATATTAATCAAGATTCTTCACTAAACGTGTATGTGGCTCGTAGATCCAATCAATTTTTCACGGAAGATTGCGTATTTAATATTAACTTGGAAACTCCACATCCTTCGTTTGCAAACTATATTAATAAAATACATGAAAGTTTTCTAACTTTGCAAAGAGCGGCCTGTAAAAAACCATGTGATGTTTGTCCACTCACATACCACACTAATTGCTCCGCAAAATTACTACACAGCAAAGTTTTTTTACTTTTAAAATATATTTTTCGTTAAAAAAACAGGAATTAGTCAACTGCGTTGTGTACCAAGAAATATATTAAGAGCTAATTATGACCGAGTTGATGAACAAATATGGAAAGTTGATGGAGTTAGAAACTTCTTTGACGAGTATTGGTCCATTACTCCTCCATCTATCCATCTATCTAGTCATCTATTCGTCCATCTATCAATCGTCACTGCTGTCAATTGCTAGTAAAATCTTGTGAGAATAATTTGAAAACAATTGATATGTATTTTTGTTCACAATTATCCGTGTTACTTGATGTCACGTTGAACATGTTCACTTTGTGACGTCAGAATGCCAGGAGTGCACTCTGCGAGTCACAGTATATAAGTCCACTGCAGTGGCAAGGTATATGCCTGCAAGTTTCGGTTTGAGTCGTACTGACCCAGTCATTGACGCGTTTCATTGCTGTATGTACGAGAGAGGATCGTTTAAATACATTACATTCACATCCTGTACATCTCCTTCTACAGAGCCGTCGGTATAGCACTGATACACATCGTTACCCATAACCTGAGCACTCTCAGTGCTCAGGGGCCAGATTCACGAAAGCACTTACGCAAGCACTTACGAACGTGTACATCTTTCCTCAATCTTTGACGGCTTGGGTTACATTTATTAAACAGTTTACAAGCATGAAAACTTCCCATTCAACTGTTGTTATTGTTATAAACAGCCTTATGGTGCTCCGGAGCTCATTAACTGTTAAATAATTGGAAGCAAAGCCGCCAAAAATTGTGAAAAAATGTACAGGTTCATAAGTACTTGCGTAAGTGCTTTTGTGAATCTGGCCCCAGGTTATCATGACTCATTGTTTACTCATTGACTTTATTGATGTTACTCAGCATGTACACCATCTTGAGGGCAATTATGACATCAACTGATTGATCCCAGTTATCCCATAGATTAATTGATTGATCATTGAGTTAATGGTATATATTTAATATTTTGATGGAGTTGGCTACCTTGTAAAAACCAAAATCCATGTAACACATTACACACAGAGATCACACTAACGTGATACATCAAATGAACGTCTAGGATGCTCCCGGACGCAGGTTCGAATCCTCGTCACGGGCCTTCGTGGATTTGTTCAAAATAACATATAATCAAATTTCTCTCACGTTCTATAGACCTCAGGTGAGGGAATAAGGAATAGAAGGATGATAGGACGGTAGAGAGCTATCCATAAGAGGGCGATGAAGTAGGATGGTGGATGGGATAGGAGATGGACTCAGGAAGGGGGGCTAGAGGGTGGTGGGGAAGGAAGAGGGATAGAAGGGACGGGGAATGACGAGCCAGGCTAGGGATGGGGGATGAAAGCAGGCGGCGGAAAGAGATTTCCTTCGCTAAAACTTTAATTCAATCAACGCTTTACACTCGGCCGGTTCAGTGGATGGGCAAAATATCGAGAAATTGGTGAAAAAAGTTCCTCGAGAGACGAGGGGGGGGGGAAGGAGGGACTGGGGGGGAGGGGGGACTAGGGGGAAGGGGGGACATGGGGGGGGGGGGGAAGGGAGTCGATCTGAATAAAAATTTCCTCTGAGAGAACTCAACAACTTTTAGAATTAAAAAACGAGAAAATGCTCTCTTCTGATAATATTTATAGAAGCCAATCTATCTCTTTATATACCTACTAAATTGGATGGCCGGCAGTGCCCGGGTCTACTAGGCAACCCCCGGAGGCCCCTCTGCATCAGAACCTGCGAGATGGTGTGTAGTTTGACTCTTGTTGTTTTCAGATTTAGCTACTCTGAACGAAGTGTCCATGTAGCACGGGCTATGGTGAGCCCGTAATAGGTTAACTGTTCCCTCCTGATGTTAATACCTAACTCATTTTTTCCTCCCTTTGCACCCTACCTCCTCCTCTTCTCTACCTCTTCCTCCTCCTCTCTACATCTTCCTCCCCCCCCCCCTCTACCTCTTGTTCTCTACCTATTCCTCCAACAGCTTTTCACTTCATCCTGGGGCGTCCCTTCCTTCCTCTTCAGTCTCCCCCTCTTTACCTTCTACCCATCTTTCTCTCCCCCAACCTTTCTACCTCTTCAGTCTCCCCCTCTTCACCCATCTCCCTCTCTCCCCCAACCTTTCTACCTCTTCAGTCTCCCTCTCTTCACCTACTACCCATCTCCCTCTCTCCCCCAACCTCCCTTCCTCTTCAGTCTACCCCTCTTTACCTTCTACCCATCTTTCTCTCCCCCAACCTCTCTACCTCTTCAGTCTCCCCCTCTTCACATCCTACCCATCTCTTACCTATATCCACCATGCCTCTCCCCTTGAGTCGTCACCATGTGCCTTACAAGATATCTGATATCTGATATCTGAAGCTGATATCTGCGCTTAAATGAAACTGTACACACCACTACGACGGACCAATCTGCGCTCCAGCCCAGACTTACGTGAATGATTTTGAAGAAGAGAGTGCTAGCTCCCAACGTGTCTTAGGGGCTATCGACCCGTAAGATCCCCATAGTTAAACGACCCTTAGAGACATGGTGCCTATGATTACCGTCTGGTTCCAGGGAGTATTTATCAACTTGAGGCCAGCAATTTTGAGAAATGTGCCAGCAAAAAATGAGAAATTTTGACAAATTTGAAATGGGGAATTTCCCGCGGAAATTTCCGCTGGAAATTAGTCACGAATTCGTACGTAATTAGCTTTTAGATAGTAGTATACTGACTAGTGAGGAATTCTTATACAATAAATGAAGCTAAAAAACAAACTTAAATATTTTTAGGCCTAGTATAGTACACATATGTACTATATTAGGCCTCAGATATCGTGTATTAGGCCTAGGGAGGTTAGGTTAGTTTGTCAAAGCAACACAAGTAAAAAATAATTTTCCAGTTTGTCCAACTCAATAGTTCACATTTCTACTTTCTAATTCCGTTGTATGTCGGTATATATACTATGGTCCTCATCGTTACTATAAGTACTACCAAAACAGGAGGATGAGCTGGAGTATGTTACATGCCTGAGATCAATCCTCCAATGATCGAAGTTAAATTGCGCTACGGATGTTATAATTACTATATTTTCGCCTAGTTTTACCTGTGTTAAGAGATAAGATGTAATAGATACGTTAAAGATAAGGTCAATTTCTAAGATAATTTTGACTCATTTTGGCATATGTTGATTAACCTCAATATATCTATTAATTCATCAGGAGATATTATAGAAAATCAACTTAATTTTTTTTAAGTAAATTGGGATTGTAAGGGAACTCTCAGCCTATCTTGAGGTTATCTTGAGATGATTTCGGGGTTTAGCGTCCCCGCGGCCCGGTCTTCGACCAGGCTTCCCTTTTGTTACACATCCCCAGGAAGCAGCCCGTAGCAGCTGTCTAACTCCCAGGTACCTATTTACTGCTTGGTAACAGGGGGGGGGCATCAGGGTGATAGAAACTGTGCCCATTAGTTTCCGCCTCCACCGGAGATCAAACCCGGAACCTTAGGACCACGAATCCCAAGCGCTCTCCACTCAGCCATCAGGCCCTAATGACCACTAGTGACGCATATTGTTATTCAATCCAACGAGCCAATGAACAGGTCCAGCAGACGTTATACCGTTACTCAAATTCAAAAATTCAAATTCAAATGTTTATTCAGGTAGAGTACATATACATACAAGGTGTGATACAAACATTGATGGATTTATAGATAGAGCGAGTACATAGTACCTAAAGCCACTATTACGCAAAGCGTTTCGGGCAGGAAATACTTGAGAATATCCCAGGCAATGGCAGACGATTTATGGTGTTTGATTCAAGTGATCCGGAGCCTCTTGGTCTCATGAGTTTAATTACTCAAGTTACTCAAGCGCCTTGTTCGATCGTATGAGAGTTATCAGTACTCTTAACCCCCCCCCCCCCACGAGGCTCTCACACGAGTTGAAGAGAGTTGAAAAAGAGGATCGCGTGACAAAAATGGAATCTGAACCACCCACGGAGATATTCTCTTGTCATTATTTTCTTAATGTAATGTAACAGTGTTGCTGAATCTGCACACCTGCTAGCGTCAGGTGTGTGGGGGTCACCTTCTCACACACCTGCTGGCGTTAGGTGTGTAGGATCACCTCGCAATACGGGTCAACTAGATACTTCGACCTCACATAATGGAGAGAGGTCGTGATAGGTGGGGGTGGGGGGTCGTGGTGGGGGTGGGGGTGGGGGGTCGGGGTGACTGACAAACAATAAATCAAATTAATGTAATTAATACATCATTTCTTTTCTGCACTTCAATTATATTCCCGTTTAAACTCAAAATTACATTATTAAACGCCATTATCAAATGTTCATCTATTGCATCATCAACTAAAATTGTAAAATTTCGTCATTATTCTTTCTAACAAAAATTAACTAAATATATTTCCTGTGATGGGAAGGAAATTAAAATCTAGCCTAATTCATCAGTAATTTTTAATTTGCATAAATGATTTATGCGCGGCGATTCAGTATCAGTTTAATTTATGCCCTGATAACTTTTATATTATTAAATATTTATATGGTTTGAAATGAAAATAATAAAAAACTATTACTGAAAATGGAAATCATAAAAATTAAAACTATATTTTGTTCTCATGAACATAATCTTGTGGTGAGATGACTAACAAGTAACCAGGATGGGATGGTAGCTGCACCATACAGAGTAGGAAGCTGCAGGAACCAGAAAGAGAAGGATCTGTGAGTGGATACAATTCCAACACTCACACTGGAGACACACACAAACATGATAACATCAGCGCCATATGAGACGCTGGCAAAAATAAGATCATCGCTTCGGAATCTGAATCAGGACTCCTTCAAGGCATTTTACACAGCATTTGTTCGACTAACACTGGTATACGGAGCACCGGCATGGCATCCGCACAGCAACAAGATTGGTGCCTGAACTAAGAGGGTTAAGCTAATGGAACTAAATCTCACA
Source organism: Procambarus clarkii (assembly GCF_040958095.1). NCBI lineage: Eukaryota > Metazoa > Arthropoda > Malacostraca > Decapoda > Cambaridae > Procambarus > Procambarus clarkii. Next base: position 14,470,911 of record NC_091212.1, on the reverse strand, counting down.
ACCCTAGCGGAGGGGACATGATCACAACTTACAAGATACCGTGGGAAATAGATCAGGTGGACAAGGATAGCTTCTACAGAATGAGAGGAATGCAGGACAAGAGGACACAGGCGGAATCTAAGCTCACTCTGTATGATATGGCAAACTATCTTATTACCATGGATAAATTACCTGAAATCCTTGCACTGTATCCACATTTTGCTTCCAGTAGATGAACGACATATGAGATTCAGAAACAAGTAGTGTATTGTGAGGACTAATAATAAACAGAAGCTCCCCTATGACTCTAATATCCCCATTGGCCAAACTATTATGTATTAACAACAAGACCTACCATTAATGTATGATGACTTACTGTAAATATGTAGCTCTTGTAATAGCACTTTCTCTGTAACTAGCTGACATTGTATCTATAAGGTGTGAAGGATTGAAGAAATTGTTTATGTAATAATCTAAGATGAGGTCTGATAAAGACCTTTTCTGCCCTCTGTAATGCTTTTGCGCTACCGCTCACAGGATGAGTATGGGGTGCACAATAAACTAGCCGCCTTCGGCGGCAACAATCAAAGGCGGAAGAAAGTACTCGTACTCTATTTGGGTAGTTCAGTATAATTAAAAAAACAATAGAAAGAGAATAGCAGTAACAGAGTCTCCGAAATATATTCAAAATGCTACAACATAAGGTTTATAATAGTCTGGGCGACACGGACGTCATTCGAGCAGAGGTAAAGCAAAGAAAACGAAATCCTGATATTGGGAATTGTGTTTATCTATTGCTCAGTAAATATTATCAGAACTGAAGGGGGCGGATATCTTGTTTGGGAAGAGATAACATGCGCTTAAAGGTTAAATAATGTGGTCGATATGAGATATCTTCCAGTTGAATAAACTGGTGAGTTTGTGTATTAAACCGGATAACTATCATATTAAACCGGATAATTCCCGTATTATACCGGATAATTCCCGTATTATACCGGATAATTCCCGTATTATACCGGATAATTCCCGTATTATACCGGATAATTCCCGTATTATACCGGGTAATTCCCGTATTAAACCGGATTTACTCCCGTATTAAACCGGATTTACTCCCGTATTAAACCGGATTTACTCCCGTATTAAACCGGATTTACTCCCGTATTAAACCGGATTTTCTCCCATGACATATGCTGAGGTTGAGATTGTCAATGTTCAGTGCTGTCTGAACAGTTGTTCAAGATTGTATGATCAGTTGTTCAGGGCCGTCTGAACAACCATTGAGGGCTGCCTGCTTGAACAGCTGCCCTTTAAGAACATTCCTGAGACAGTGTGCAAGAGTTATGTATGGCCAAGTAATGTGTAGTTAGTCTTCGTCTTTAGACGAGAATTTTAGGCAAGTTTGTATGTTGATTACATGATTATATGTTCGAGGCCAGATGCTTGTAGTAGCCTCACACAACTTTGCAGGGGGAATGGTCTGGGGTAAGGGAGGGACATAGGCTCGTCGGGGGTCGGTCCTTTTGGTCCTAATAAGAGGGGGTAGGACATAGTGGTTCCCCCGATTATATGGGGGGCCACTATGGGGGTCGATAATACATACATGTATATATGTATTAAGGGGGATACCCGGCGATGCCCGGGAGAGTCTGTCTCTTTCCTCCCCCTATCCAGCTCCCCTCAGCCCTCCTTGTGCCTATTTTCGCCTCTCTTTTCCCCCCTTCCTCTTCCCCCTTCTTCCCCTCTCTTCCAGGTCTTGCCTCAAACGTCGAACAGAATGACTTTGCTTTTTTTTTTTTTTTTTTTTATTAACATATTAGGTACATCTGCATTAGTGCAGCTACCCTAGACTATATGAAGTGGAGTACAGTGTGTCAAAAAAGCTAACTAGGTGATGCTAAAAAATCCCCATCACACAGGATGGTTAGTCATACAGAGGCATGTGATAAGCGGTCTGCACTGGCAGACTCCGGATGCGTTTTGAGGATATCAACAACACAAGATTGAATAAGGTAGCAGTGGTAATACAAGTCCCCATCTCGCAGGATGGTTAGTCATACAGGGCCATGTGTTTAATAGCCTGCACTGGCAAATTTTGGGTATACTGTGAGGATATCTTCAAGAATACGAGAGTGAATAAAGTAATTGCAAAGCTCCAGGTACCTCATGCCAACTGGTCTGAAAGGTCTAATAACTGGGCATTCAGTGATGTAGTGCGGGAGATCATGCCGTAGTTCCTGCTCACAGAGTTTGCAACTGGAGTGCTCAGGATTGTGAGACCCGTCACCTGCAGCCACCTGCCACAGGTAACGGTAACCCAACCTGATCCTTGCAACCACTGTGTCGCACAGTCTAGTGGACGTTTTGTGCTGTCCATAGATGTAAGTTTCAGATCTGAACAAATCATAGCTTTTTATACTAGTAGTTTCAGGTCGTTAGGAGTCAGTAAGTTCTTTCCTATCAGATCTGAATGTTTGGACCAATACAGTTTTGACAGCAGAGATGGGGATACCTAGATCTAATTCAACTTCAAACTTGTTACACGCTAATTTGGCTGCGATGTCTGTCTCATTATGATGGGTTATATTTATGTGTGAAGGTATCCATACAAAGGAAATTCGAGACCCTTTACTCTGTGCATCAATTAGGTCATTTATAATTGGGAGTATGAGGTTCTTGCTGTCGATCTTCCAAGAGAAGTTTTCGATTGCTTGAAGAGCAGACTTTGAATCGCAGAATATTATTCCTCCTCCAATATTTTTTAATGTGCTGGTTGCTAAATGTAATGCTGCTAGTTCTGCTTGTGTGGAGGTCAGCCAGTTGTTTAACCTGACACTGACAGTCTTTGTGCAAATATTATTTCTATAAAACCTACATGCCGCTGCAGTCCGTCCAGTAGAAGACTGGACTGAGCCGTCGGTGTAGACACAGTGCTCGTGAGATCTTAGACTCTCGATGGAGGAGGCAATTGTTTCAAGAGTGACAGCTTTGAGTAGAGCAAGATTCTCATTATCTTTCTTGGTGACAGGTGTGTATGATACTTGAATGGTGGGGTACAGATAAAGAGGAATATCAGAGACAGGTAGATTGCACTTAAAAGGAATGTTAAGTTTAATGAGATTGTAAGCATTGTTTCTCAGCCAATTATCATAAAAGGAGTGAGTTGGTATGTCGGCACCAGTCAAAAGGGTGTTAACAGCACTAAATATTTTGTCTCTGAGCAATGCAGGAGATGTAGGATTTTTATTTATATTACTAAAAGTCTAGGGACATTACACCGATCATATGGGGGACCACTATGTCCTACCCACTCTTATTAGGACCAAAAGGACCGACCCCGACGAGCCTATGTCCTTCCCGTACCCAAGACCAGTCCCCCTGCATAGTTGCGTGAGGCTACCACAAGCATCTGGCCTCGAACCTCATACAGACATTCTCTCTCTCTCTCTCTCTCTCTCTCTCTCTCTCTCTCTCTCTCTCTCTCTCTCTCTCTCTCTCTCTCTCTCTCTCTCTCTCTCTCTCTCTCTTTCTCTCACTCTTTATCTCTCTCTCTTACTCTCTTTCTCTCTCTCCTTGTCTCTCGCCCTCTCTCTCATCTCTCTCTCCCCCTCCCTCTCTCTCTCCCTCTCCCCTGCCAACCCTTCCCACCTCAACACGCCTACCAATTTCCTCTCCCACCGACCATTCATCCCAGGCACCAATTACCACTGGCCTCCCTTTGGTTTGGACAAGTCCTCGGAGGATGAAATTGGATTTGCATTCGAGCCATTAACCCCCCCTCTCCCCTCTCCCCCCCCCCCTTCCCTTCCTTGCTCCCCCTCCCATCCCCTTTACCCTTCCCATCAAACCCCACTCAAGAGACGCCCACTCCTCCTCCTCCCCCCCATCACCGTATAGGGACCATTTCTTAGCACACCTCAGCGGCTACTAATTTCAAGGTGGCGGCGTAGATCTTCTAAGACCAGGAGAGGAGGAGGCGGGACTCAGGGCAGCATCTTTATTAGCAGCTTCAAGAAGACCGGAATCAATCCATTCAGGGAATCGCATTTTGGGCGTCTGGTCTAAACTTGTAAATATACGAGAGATATTTGTCTAGCATCATGTTGAAGATGGATATGTTTCCCGCCCAACACACACCGTAACTACGACGTTGGTACAACGTTCGAACAAGTTTTTAACACCTACCCAGTTATTACAACCAATATAGCAAGTTGTAACAACGTTCTAATACGTCATAAACACGTTAAGCCAAGATGTAACAACTTTATTACAAGTTGTAACAAACGGAAAATTGAGACAGTTTCGGTTTGTGTTTCCAGGGTATCACCTAGTTGTGCTTGCGGGGGTTGAGCTCTGGCTCTTTGGGCCCGCCTCTCAACTGACAATTTTTTCCCCATGGCAACGAGAATATATCTTAGGTTCTTTACCCCATATTCTTCAACCTGTCCTCTTAAAAAGAACGTCGCTTTTGGCCGTTTGCCCGTATGGCCGAATTTGGACGTAATTTGAAATTGAAAAAAATATGAAAATAAATTTGGGATTCTTTTTTTCAACAACAGTAAGTTAAGGGTCCTCTGATAGGTTAGGTGGGCAGGAAATTCTCATAAAGTTTCAAAACGTTATGAAAAACGTTAATTTAAAGTGTCCTCTTCTAACCTCTGCGCGTACGCCGGACGACTCAAATAGAAAACGGAACAGAACGTCACTTTTGTGAGTCGATTTCATTTCAAATTACGTCCAAATTTGGCCATAGTGCGCATACCAGCCAAAAGTGACGTTCTTTTTAAGAGGACGGGTTGATTCTTACTCCATCAAATATCTCCCCTTTTCTTCCCTTCACTAACTACTCCACTAATCACCACTACTTCAATGCCTTCCACTACCAGGCTCTCTCTAACCTATCTTTTCCCGCTTTTCATATCATCTACGTCTGAACCAGCCCTCGACCAGGCTGGAAGCTGCCCCATACACACAACACAGTATCAATGAAGACCTTAACAATCCTGTCCTCCACCACCAGCTCCACACAAGCCAGCTACCTTCATCTCCCCCAGGTTCACTCCCCAGGACCTGGGGAGGGCCCACCAAGTCTGCCGACTGGGGAGTCATTTGCTGGAAGAGGATTGATGAGTGAGGCGGGCCCTGGCAGCCATTAGCCGCCAGGGGAGACATTTTTCACTCCCCAGAGTCAGAGTAATTGTGACAAGGAGTACAGCATCTTCACCCCCGGTTCTGTGGGGGGCGTGGCGGGGGGGGGGGGGGAGGACGTTGATGGAGATGGAAGAGATTGCTGAGAAATAAGATGACTTTCAGGAAAGTAGAAGTACAAGTTGCTTCTACTTTTCAGGAAAGTAGAAGTACAAGTTGCTTCTACTTTTCAGGAAAGTAGAAGTACAAGTTGCTTCTACTTTTCAGGAAAGTAGAAACACAAGTTGCTTCTACTTTTCAGGAAAGTAGAAGCATAGGAAGCACAGTTTGTGTCTCGGAGAGGCTGCAGGGTCCAAGTAAAGGCAGTAGAACTTCTGGTGCCAAGCAGTCGATTAAGGCAGCGTCTGGGATTGCTCTCGGACGTGGGTTCGAACCCTCGTCACGGCCCTTGTGGATTTGTTCACAAGAAACCAGCTTTCAACTGTGAAAGTTGAAGCACAAGAAAAAGTGAAGGAAGAAGAATGTTGGAGAGGAAGAACCTTCCAGAAGCACAGAACGTAATGATCTTGAGGTTATCTTGAGATGATTTCGGGGCTTTAGTGTTCCCGCGGCCCGGTCCTCGACCAGGCCTCCACCCCCAGGAAGCAGCCCGTGACAGCTGACTAACACTCAGGTAACTATTTTACTGCTAGGTAACAGGGGGCATAGGATGAAAGAAACTCTGCCCATTATTTCTCGCTGGCGCCCGGGATCGAACCCGGGACCACAGGATCACAAGTCCAGCGTGGTGTCCGCTCGGCCGACCGGTTCCCTGTGATAGTATACACCCTCTGAGGATTATAGGTCCATGCGAGGCAGCTCCTATTTATCTAAGTACAAATCATCCATATGTTTGCCTAATTTACGTTTGAAGTTATATAGGTAAATAGTTTGGACTTAGCGATAGTTACTGGATGTAGTTGTTGTTAAGATTCGCTATTTGGAACAAAAAGTCCCAAGTAGCACGGGCTATGGTGAGCCCGTAGTGGACTGAGTTACTGGAGAGAACAAGCCAGAATAGGCACGTAAGACTGCCAAGAACCCAGAAAACTGGACACCGGCTTCGTCCAATCATGAACCAGGATACCCCCACACCCACCTGCTGACTTGCTAAGCGATTCATCTGCAAACGAGGAGTCACGATAACGTCGCTGAAGTATGTTGACCAATCCACACACTAGAAAATGAAGGGACGACGACGTTTCGGTCCGTCCTGGACCATTCTCAAGTCGGTACGAAACGTCGTCGTCCCTTCACTTTTTAGTGTGTGATTTGGTCAACAAGCGATTCAGCACTTTGCTGACTCCATAACGCACCGTCAGCCTTAAGTCTTTGAAGGAATTTGTTGTCTTATGCGAGTGTCTCAGCCATTGTGTACGAGGTCTTTGGATCCAGCTAAAACTTGAGAAAAAACCTTCGAACGAAGTTCCCAGCTTAGTTTCACTCACAAGGAGAGCGAAGGAAAGCCGCTCATTCCTTGATGTAACTCTTGAAGCAGTATGGTGTCTTCAAGACCGTCGTCAGTACTGAAGGAACCATCATAGGAATGTACCTCAGTAGAGTAGAGTGGGTCCTAAATGCACTATGATCGGTCCTTCCCCTAGCAGGACCAAGCATAGTGGTGTGGACGTCTGTGTCAACCTCGTCCTCACACAGTTCCAGCAGGAAGCCGGTTGGCCAGGAACTAGGTGGAGCGAGGCTAGGTGGAGCGAGGCTAGGTGGAGCGAGGCTAGGTGGAGCGAGGCTAGGTGGAGCGAGGCTAGGTGGAGCGAGGCTAGGTGGCGCGAGGCTAGGTGGAGCGAGGCTAGGTGGAGCGAGGCTAGGTGGAGCGAGGCTAGGTGGAGCAAGGCTAGGTGGAGCGAGGCTAGGTGGAGCGAGGCTAGACACCAGAACCTCTGGTGCTCGTCAATAATGAATACTCTAACGTAGACCTTGAAGAGATTACAAGAAGGATAAGCTCTGATGAAACTGCAGAATCGCTTCTACCTATTAAGCTCTTCTACAAAAACTTCCTGTTCACTAGAAGGATGTTCAACGCATGAGCATCAAGTGCGTCCATGCGGGCCGCAGCGGCGTGTTGGAGAGAGTTGATGACATGTCTGTGGCCAGTAATGTCACGAGTGCTGTCGGGTGTTGGGGCAAACAGTTTACATACAAATTAGATCACGTTAATCACACACACAGTCACGATAACAACACTGGACACAGTCATGTCCCCCGAGGCTTACACTTTTCTTTACTAACATCTTTACTTATAGTCCAGGAGGACAGTCAAGATAAGGAGAGTGACGGAGGGAAGGAGATAGTGGAGGAGACAGAATAGGAGACAGTACAGACCGTAAGGAGTTAATAAAGGTCATTAAATATGGAAAATCAAATAAAAAAGTAATAAATAAAAAGTGGGTCAAAGCAGTAAAGAATATATGAAGGTAGTTGACCAAGAGAGAAGCTGAACACTCAAGAATTGTAACAAAAAGGGAAACAGATAAGAAAGATCAGATTATGTTGAGAAAGTGTAAGGGGGAGGAGGAGGTGCAGAGGAGGTGGAAACGTCTCCACATTAATGGTCATGAAGGCCATTAGAGTGATAATCCACACTTCAGAACCATTCTTCAGAGGCCCTTCACCCCCCCCCCCCTCCCCCCCTCCTTGCCTTCAACAGACGAGACTTGTAATATATTATAATGAAACCAGACATTTTAAAACACAAGACTAAGAAAAGCAATTACTTGAAAAGTCTCTCAGATTAGCCAAATTGTAATTAATTTTTTGTCAATAAAGATGTTAATAACAATAATAAAATAAATATTTGCAATGCTCTTTATAAAGCGAAGGATTGAAAATTCCAAACGGGCGAAATGGAGGTATATTTGATCAGGTTTTTTGAATCCTCTGTTATCCGGCTGTTGGGAGCCGGTCGGCCGAGCGGACAGCACGCTGGACTTGTGATCCTGTGGTCCTGGGTTCGATCCCAGGCGCCGGCGAGAAACATTGGGCAGAGTTTCTTTCACCCTATGCCCCTGTTACCTAGCAGTAAAATAGGTACCTGGGTGTTAGTCAGCTGTCACGGGCTGCTTCCTGGGGGTGGAGGCCTGGTCGAGGACCGGGCCGCGGGGACACTAAAAAAAGCCCCGAAATCATCTCAAGATAACCTCTCAAGATATCCCTGTGGCTTCACAGGGGGGGATTGTCCACCATCGGGGCTCGAACCCGGGGTCCAGTACCGCAACTTTAACAGCCAGCCAGCCAGGCGATGGTTAAACTCCGCTACAAGGGCCAGCTTCCGTCTGGGTGATTATACTCCATTGCAGCTTGCGAGCAGGCGAGCATGATAAGGACTTTGCAACACCGTGGGGTTAGTGACTATGGGAAGTACAACATTTTTACCCTGTCGTAGCTCAGTCGATTAAGGCAGTGTCTGGGATGCTCCCGGACGCAGGTTCGAATCCTCGTCACGGCCCTTGTGGATTTGAACATTTGTCAATATTAATGCAACATCTACTTCTGACACTTATGCAATATCTACTCTCTCCACATTTAAACTACATCTACTCCCCACATTATACATCATCTACTCCCCCACATAATACATCATCTACTCCCCCACATAATACAACATCTACTCCCTACATTATACAACATCTACTCCCTACATTATACAACATCTACTCCCTACATTATACATCATCTACTCCCTACAGTCAAAAATACAATATTAGTTCTGTTATGTCTCAAAAAGGTACCCATTGTGTTGTTAAGTTGACAGACAAAGTATATTGTAAACAATATACTCTGTTTACAATATTCATAGTACTATTGTAAACAATGTACTCCCAGGGTGGCTTAGAGACATGAATGGGCGTTTTTGCCATTTAACCAAAATTACCGTCGTAGTGTTTGTGCATGGTTTATAATTAGATTTAATTACTCATTACTCAGAGGACATCAATTGTAATGTTAAATAGTTTACTGCTCATGAGAGAAGCTTAAATGACTTGATTGTTGATTGTATTCTATTGTCTTGTTGATTGTATTCTATTGTATTTCTTTGTTTTATATGTTTATTATTGTTTCTTTATTCTGTAAATTGTAAATAAATTGGTGTGTGATGAGATGAATCAATGGAAATTGATGTAGTCCTGGTTGATCAAGTGGTGATAACTGAAGCATTAAGGAATCTTGGAATTAAATAATTTGGAGCCAGATTCACGAAGCGGTTACGCCAGCACTTACGAACCTGTACATCTTTTCTCAGTCTTTGGCGGCTTTGTTCACAATTATTAAACAGTTAATGAGCTCCGAAGCACCAGGAGGCTGTTTATAACAATAACAACAGTTGATTGCCAAGTTTTCATGCTTGTAAACTGTTTAATGTAACCAAAGCCGTCAAAGATTGAGGAAAGATGGACACGTTCGTAACCCAACCACTTGGACTGGACGGTAGATGCAGGTCTCGCTTCATGCAGGTCGGCGTTCAATCCCCCGACCGTCCACAAGTGGTTGGGCACCATTCCTTTCCCCTCCGTCCCATCCCATATCCACATCCTGACCCCTTTCCCAGTGCTATATAGTCGTGACGGCTTGGCGCTTTCCCCCTCAGAGTTCCCTTCTCTTGTACACGTTCGTAAGTACTTTTGCTGAGGATTAGGGCAGTCGTTAGTTCAGTCGTTAGTACAGTCGTTATTCGTAAAATCCTGGTTCTTGACACCAGTCAAACTGAATTCAACTCCAGATATTCATAGTTGATCGCGTGGTTGATCGCGTGGTTGATCTCCACTACTGGAGAATGGGAGAGAAAGATGGAAAACAGGAAGATCGGAAAAGAGAGTAGAAAGGGTGGGATAGGAGATGAGAGAGAGAGAGAGAGAGAGAGGTAGATTAGGAGGAAAGGAAAGAGTGGGGAAGGGGAGGGGGGGTAAGAGAGACCCGGGCACAGCCGGAGACCTTCCTAATCTATTATATAATGAAAAAAAAAGATGCTGGAGGCTGTTTTGCGTCACGGAGATCAAGACGCAAGAGAGGACGCAAGATTCCCGGAGGATAATTTATGCAAGAATTTGTTTGTTTTGCTTGAAAACCATCGTTCTTTAGTCAGTGCATCGATGTGCTTCTGTTAATTTTTTTGTTCTTTTGTTCTTACCTTTCTTCATTCTTCCGCGTCTTCATCTTCTTTCATCTTAATTTTTCCTCATTCACGTGAAGATGGGAGGGAGGGATTGCCAGGGTAAAGCACCAAGCCTACTATATAGTACTATATATACTATAAACCGACTATATAGCACTGGGAAGGGATCAGGATAAGGATTTGGAATGGGTCGGGGGGAAGAAAGGAATGGTGCCCAACCACTGGTGGACGGTCGGGGATTGAACGCCGACCTGCATGAAACGAGACCGTCGCTCCCATCAGGTGCAAAAGTCTTCAAACAATATGGTGTTCAAAAGTTCAGGTTGTTCAGTCTTAATGAACGAGTGAACACTAAAGTCAGGAGATGAACGGATTCTCGAGTGCACAAAAAAGTAGGAGGAAAAGCTACAATAAAAAGATGAATAGACGTGATGAGTAAATTCATGCAAATGTACGTGATGAGTAAATTCATGCAAATGTACGTGATTAAATTCATGCAAATGTACGTGATGAGTAAATTCATGCAAATGTACGTGATGAGTAAATTCATGCAAATGTACGGGATTAAATTCATGCAAATGTACGTGATGAGTAAATTCATGCAAATGTACGTGATGAGTAAATTCATGCAAATGTACGTGATGAGTAAATTCATGCAAATGTACGTGATGAGTAAATTCATTCAAATGTACGTGATTAAATTCATGCAAATGTACGTGATGAGTAAATTCATGCAAATGTACGTGATGAGTAAATTCATGCAAATGTACGTGATGAGTAAATTCATGCAAATGTACGGGATGAGTAAATTCATGCAAATGTACGGGATGAGTAAATTCATGCAAATGTACGTGATGAGTAAATTCATGCAAATGTACGGGATTAAATTCATGCAAATGTACGTGATGAGTAAATTCATGCAAATGTACGTGATGAGTAAATTCATGCAAATGTACGTGATGAGTAAATTCATGCAAATGTACGTGATGAGTAAATTCATGCAAATGTACGTGATGAGTAAATTCATGCAAATGTACGTGATGAGTAAATTTATGCAAATGTACGTGATGAGTAAATTCATGCAAATGTACGTGATGAGTAAATTCATGCAAATGTACGTGATGATTAAGGCCAGGTGATCCACCAAGCTATCATGCGACCCACTGAGCAATCATGCCGCTCAGAACCTCATGGAAACACTATAACAGTTCTAGGATGGAAGTCATTATGTAGACATGTCTCTGGTGAGGGCTGCGATCGAAACAACACCCCCCCCCCCCAGAGGAGCTCTTGTGGAGCATAACACTGACGGGTGAGAGAGTAAGAGTTTCACACAGGTGTTCCGTACATACTTCTTCTTCCTGACGCTTGCCTTTTTTCTCTCTCTCTCTCTCTCTCTCTCTCTCTCTCTCTCTCTCTCTCTCTCTCTCTCTCTCTCTCTCTCTCTCTCTCTCTCTCTCTCTCTCTCTCTCTCTCTCTCTCTCTCTCTCTCTCTCTCTCTCGTTCTCTCTCTCTCTCTCTCGTTCTCTCTCTCTCTCTCGTTCTCTCTCTCTCTCTCGTTCTCTCTCTCTCTCTCTCTCTCTCGTTCTCTCTCTCTCTCTCTCGTTCTCTCTCTCTCTCGTTCTCTCTCTCTCTCTCGTTCTCTCTCTCTCTCTCTCTCTCTCTCTCTCTCTCTCTCTCTCTCTCTCTCTCTCTCTCTCTCTCTCTCTCTCTCTCTCTCTCTCTCTCTCTCTCTCTCTCTCGTTCTCTCTCTCTCTCTCTCGTTCTCTCTCTCTCGTTCTCTCTCTCTCGTTCTCTCTCTCTCGTTCTCTCTCTCTCGTTCTCCATCCCTCTCCCTCTCTCCTCTCCTCTCGTATTGATTCTCCCCCTCTAGTCAGCTCTTAAAAGTGCTTTACATTGCCCGTAAGTCAGAGAGTAATCTAGAGGACACAGGGAGTGAAGGGAGAGGAGGGGAATAGAGGGAACGGGTAATTAGCAAAGGAGAGGGGGAAGGGTGGTCTGGAGGTGAGGGGAGAGGGAAGGAGTGAGGGGAAGACGCTTGTGAATAATTTAAGTTCAAGACAGCAGAAGAGAAAGAGGGTTATATGTTGTTGGTGAGGAGGGTGGGGGGGGGGGGAGAGAGGGAGAGAGAGTGGGAGATAGAGTTCAGTAGCGAAGCTTTAAGCATTCGGCATTTCAGCCTCAATCTTAGAGGTAATAGAGGTTTCTCCTCAAGAGCGGACTCTTTAGCGTAGTCCTCAATGGGGCAGAGTCCGAAAGTCACTCAATTGGTGCCAGAGTACCACAGGGAAGGGTGCCTGGCCCTCTGCTTCCTGTGTGTGTGTGTGTGTGTGTGTGTGTGTGTGTGTGTGTGTGTGTGTGTGTGTGTGTTCGTTCACCAAATAGTACTTGCGGGGGTTGAGCTCTGCTCTTTCGGCTCACCTCTCAACTGTCAATCAATCAACTGTCACTATCTACTAACTTTTTGTTTCCACACACACACACACACACACACACACACACACACACACACACACACACACACACACACACACACAGAAAGCAGCCCGTAACAGCTGTCTAACTCCCAGGTACCTATTTACTGCTAGGTAACAGGGGGGCATCAGGATGAAAGAAACTGTGCCTATTTTGTTTCTCGCCGGCGCCGGGAATCGAACCCCGGTCCACAGGATTACGTGTCCAGCGTCCTGTCACTTAGCCACCAGCGCCCATTGTGTGTGTGTGTGTATGTGAAAAGAAAACAGTTGATTGACAGTTGAGAGGCGGGCCGAATGAGCCAGAGCTCAACCCCCGCAAGCACAACTAGGGGAAGACACATATATCGTCGTCATTCAGAGACCTAACGAGGCTCGCCCTAGAGTTACGAGGGATTTGATATAAAGAAAGACTGAATGAGCTGGATTTTACGTCTATAGAAAAGAGACTGAACATCTTTTTCCCAATAAATTTTTCAGAGTGAATAAACACTCACACACACACACACACACACACACACAAACACACACACACACACACACACACACACACACACACACACACACACACACACACACACACACACACACACACACACACACACACACACACACACACACAGGGGCCTCGTAGCCTGGTGGATAGCGCGCAGGACTCGTAATTCTGTGGCGCGGGTTCGATTCCCGCACGAGGCAGAAACAAATGGGCAAAGTTTCTTTCACCCTGAATGCCCCTGTTACCTAGCAGTAAATAGGTACCTGGGAGTTAGTCAGCTGTCACGGGCTGCTTCCTGGGGTGTGTGTGTGTGTGTGGTGTGGGGGGAAAAAAAAAGTAGTTAGTAAACAGTTGATTAACAGTTGAGAGGCGGGCCGAAGGAGCAAAGCTCAACCCCCGCAAATACAACTATGTGAATACAACTAGGTGAATACACACACACACACATAAAGAAACGAGTTTTAAAGTGTTTTCTTTTACCTCATGCCTCTATTCACTTAGCAATAAATAGGTACCTAAGAATTAGATAGCAGCTTTGGGCTGCATCCTGGGCTGTCTAAGTGTGTGTGTGTGTGTGTGTGTGTGTGTGTGTGTGTGTGTGTGTGTGTGTGTGTGTGTGTATTCACCTATTTGTGCTTGCGGGGGTTGAGCTTTGGCTCTTTGGTCCCGCCTCTCAACCGTCAATCAACTGTCATACAATGTGTGACAATGTGTGTGTGTGTTTATATGTATGTCTGTGTGAGGAGGAGGAGGAGGAGGAGGGGCGAGGGTTGAATAGTACATATAAAAAATCAATAGATCTTGAGGTTCTTGAGATGATTTCGGGGCTTTTAGTATCTCCGCGGCCCGGTCCTCGACCAGGCCTCCACCCCTAGGAAGCAGCCCGTGACAGCTGACTAACACCCAGGTACCTATTTACTGCTAGGTAACAGGGGCATAGGGTGAAAGAAACTCTGCCCATTGTTTCTCGCCGGCGCCTGGGATCGAACCCAGGACCACAGGATCACAAGTCCAGCGTGCTGTCCGCTCGGCCGACCGGCTCCCTCCATGGACATGATGGAAAGGCGGGGTCCAAGAGCTAATAGCTCGGTCCTGTTAGCACAAACAGGTGACTATACTCACGTGACCTAATAATTTTGGACCAATGCTAATTCAACGATTCACTGGAGGAAAACAGTGCTAAACAATAATGTTTGATAAGATCTTCTCTGTAGGGTTAGTTGTAAGGGGTTTTCAGCCTTATGTCCCTCACTCGCATCTCTCTCTCTTGTGTTGTAAATGTTGCATCAAAAATAGTCGGGACATTTGTTGGAGATTTACGGCTGCCGGTGAATGGTGCAGCTGATAGCTCTTGTCTGTCTGTCTGTTCTGTCTGTTCTGTTATTTTCTGGTGGCTGTCTGTGGTGGAGGTCTGTCTGTACGTCTGTCTGGTGGCTGTCTGTGGTGGAGGTCTGTCTGTGTCTGGTGGCTGTCTGTGGTGGAGGTCTGTCTGTGTCTGGTGGCTGTTTGTGGTGGAGGTCTGTCTTTGGTGGAGGTCTGTCTGTGGTGGAGGTCTGTCTGTGTGGTGGAGGTCTGTCTGTGTGGTGGAGGTCTGTCTGTGTGGTGGAGGTCTGTGTGGTGGCTGTCTGTGGTGGAGGTCTGTGTGGTGGAGGTCTGTCTGTGTGGTGGAGGTCTGTGTGGTGGCTGTCTGTGTGGTGGTCTGTGGTGGAGGTCTGTCTGTGTGGTGGAGGTCTGTCTGTGTGGTGGAGGTCTGCCTGTGTGGTGGAGGTCTGTCTGTGTGGTGGAGGTCTGTCTGTGTGGTGGAGGTCTGTCTGTGTGGTGGAGGTCTGTCTGTGTGGTGGAGGTCTGTATGTGTGGTGGAGGTCTGTCTGTGTGGTGGAGGTCTGTCTGTGTGGCGGAGGTCTGTCTGTGGTGGAGGTCTGTCTGTGTGGTGGAGGTCTGTCTGTGTGGTGGAGGTCTTTCTGTGTGGTGGAGGTCTGTCTGTGTGGTGGAGGTCTGTCTGTGTGGTGGAGGTCTGTCTGTGTGGTGGAGGTCTGTCTGCGGTGGAGGTCTGTCTGTGGTGGAGGTCTGTCTGTGTGGTGGCTGTCTGTGGTGGAGGTCTGTCTGTGTGGTGGCTGTCTGTGGTGGAGGTCTGTCTGTGTGGTGGAGGTCTGTCTGTGGTGGAGGTCTGTCTGTGGTGGAGGTCTGTCTGTGTGGTGGAGGTCTGTCTGTGTGGTGGAGGTCTGTCTGTGGTGGAGGTCTGTCTGTGTGGTGGAGGTCTGTCTGTGTGGTGGAGGTCTGTCTGTGTGGTGGAGGTCTGTCTGTGGTGGAGGTCTGTCTGTGGTGGAGGTCTGTCTGTGTGGTGGAGGTCTGTCTGTGTGGTGGAGGTCTGTCTGTGGTGGAGGTCTGTCTGTGGTGGAGGTCTGTCTGTGGTGGAGGTCTGTCTGTGTGGTGAAGGTCTGTCTGTGGTGGAGGTCTGTCTGTGGTGGAGGTCTGTCTGTGGTGGAGGTCTGTCTGTGTGGCGGAGGTCTGTCTGTGGTGGAGGTCTGTCTGTGTGGTGGAGGTCTGTCTGTGTGGTGGAGGTCTTTCTGTGTGGTGGAGGTCTGTCTGTGTGGTGGAGGTCTGTCTGTGTGGTGGAGGTCTGTCTGTGTGGTGGAGGTCTGTCTGCGGTGGAGGTCTGTCTGTGGTGGAGGTCTGTCTGTGTGGTGGCTGTCTGTGGTGGAGGTCTGTCTGTGTGGTGGCTGTCTGTGGTGGAGGTCTGTCTGTGTGGTGGCTGTCTGTGGTGGAGGTCTGTCTGTGGTGGAGGTCTGTCTGTGGTGGAGGTCTGTCTGTGTGGTGGCTGTCTGTGGTGGAGGTCTGTCTGTCTGGTACCTGTCTGTGGTGGAGGTCTATCTGTGTCTGATGCATGTCTGTGGTGGCGTCTTTCTGTGTAGAAGGTTATAATCTTGTGTCAGAGTTGTACTAATTACCTTTTTAAATTATCCAGACTCTCAATTCAGCTTTTTACTGACTAAATAATATTTAACTTCTCTTATCTATTACGATTACAAATTATATCGAAAACTACTGGCAACTGTGACTAGGTTTGAGTGCATGAGTAAATACAGATCAATTGGTGATACAGGCTATCTTCAGATGATTTCGGGGCTTAGTATCCCCGCGGCCCGGTCCTTGACCAGGCTTTCTCCCCCAGGAAACAGCCCGTGACAGCTGACTAACTCCCAGGTACCTATTTTACTGCTAGGTAACAGGGGCATCAGGGGTGAAAGACACTTTGCCCATTGTTTCTCGCCGGCGTCCGGGATCGAACCCGGGATCACAGGATCACGTGTCCAGTGTTCTGTCCGCTCAGCCACCGGCTCTACTGCATTTTAGCAAATCCAGAATACAGGAACATATGGATAAAAACATAAGTTAAATAATTAAGATCATCAACCCAGTTTAACAATTATCCTGTTAAAATAATCATCAAAATTGGCCTATGTAAACATTACGTATTAGGAAGTGGCTCGGTAGCTAGCTAATTGCATAACAACTCATCAATAATACTACACGATGATTAAGGTAGTTACAAGACGCCATTCATCTGAATCAAAAATTATCCTTAAACGCCAGAAATGCTTAGGTCTACTGAGGAAGTTGTCTCAGTAGAAACCGTACATCCCAAGACACGTTGCAACACCTCAGGATATCAATTTCTAATTATATCCCAGGCGCCAATTACAAACAAATTCTCAGTATTATATTGATCAACTTGGCTACCTATTTCCAACCATAGTTATGTCCTAATTAATAGCCTATTACAAGCTACATTTCTCAATAATATAGTATTGCAATATAATATGCAAATTAGGATTTTACATAACTGTATATAAGGCGACATTAAAATTAAATAAAAAGCCTACAGATTTATTAAAATATACCTGATGGTGTTCTCATGAAAACACTAAATTAAATTATCATATGCATTCCTACTGCATCTTCTCAAAATAATAAATATGCATTTTTTCTAGTTAATTGCGTATACACAAAATGATATTTAAATTACACTCAAGCTATTTTAATGAAGTTATAACTAGGCTTTTGGCCTCCGTATAACAGCCTGTCTGTGTTGGAGGTCTGTGTTGGAGGTCTGTCTGCGTTGGAGGTCTGTCTGTGTTGGAGGTCTGTCTGTGTTGGAGGTCTGTCTGCGTTGGAGGTCTGTCTGTGTTGGAGGTCTGCGTTGGAGACCTGTACTGTCTGTTCATATAAGGACTCTGTGTGTAAGTAAAGCCTAGCATCAACATTTTCCATCCTTATTCTTTCCTCCTTTACCTTCCTACCCTCCTAACTCCTTCCCAACTCTCCCCCCTCTCCTTCACTCCCTCCATCTCTACCTCCTTCGACCGATACTTTATAACTCCTTAACGGCTTGCGAATAATACATCGTATTTTGACGTCAAAAATTCCCTACGGAGAAAATGTGGTCAATTGCTCTAAGAGAGAGTGTTTCTATGTCTGCCCGAAGTTGGAGACCAGATACTTGGGCCTAAATTCACCCAATTTTTCAGGGGGAGTGATCTGGGGTATGGAATGAACGTAGACTGGTCGTAGTCGCCAGAATTTTTAAGGAAACAGCGTGCCAGGGTCATTTTCAGACCCCCCACGACGATTTTTGGCAGTGCTTGTTACTATAACGAAAATATTCTGAACAAAAAAATAAATTTTTATATATAAATAGAAAAAAAATTAAATATTCACCATTATTCATTGATCTCGGGAAAATTAACATAAATTTCTTGCTATATAAACTAAGGCCACAGTCTCATAGCACAAGTACAAATCATATTCATATTCTGACGTCTTCTCTTCCAGTGAAGATCAAATTCGAAAGGGTAAACTATTATATTCTGTGTGAGTGTCATTTAATATTATAATGTAATTGTGACATTTGCTCTTATCGTTCTATTAGTGATAGAGAGAAGCGAAAGTAAAGAGAAAGATGGAGGAAAGGAGAAGAGAGGATGGGGGTCGAGCCCTCAAGCAGAAGAGGAAGAGGGGGTTCAGTGGGAGAAGATGAATAGATATACGAGTAGATGGATGGATATATATAGATAGACTGATAGATGGGAGACAGAAGGACCCGGACAACGCCGGGTACCTCCCACTGTACTATAAATCATAATGACTCACAAATAACCACGTTTTCTATGCGTGGGTCTATTGGCTTGGATAGCTTCGGGCTATTTAGTACATCATTTTAATGACGCTGTGAACGCTCAAGAGGCCTCCGTACACTCCGTACAGCTATACTCCGTATCACGTCAGGAGACGTCAGAATATGATTTGTACGTGTGTTGTGAGACTGTGGTCTTAGTTTATACAGCAGGAAATTTATGTTAATTTTTCTCGAGTAATGGTGTATATTTATATAACAAAAATGTTTCTATTTATGTAAGAAAAAATATTTTTATTTATATAAAAACATCTAGACATTCACCCATAGACATTCGCTACAACGACGACTTAAAAGGAAGAAAATATAAAAACCCAGAAGCAAAGCAAAAAATCGAAATTACCGAAAAGGGCAAAATAGCGGTACCAACCAAGCCCATTAGACCTACTGAGTCCGCCATATTAACGAGGCGATTTGGTATTCTGTTGCCACCCGGATCGTTCCCGGGCGATTGATGGTCCATTCCTGAAGTCCAGAATGAATCGGTTATGGACTCCACTTCCCTCACCTCTTCCTCTTCTCTCACCTCTTCCTCTTCTCTCACTCTCACTCTTATCTCTCATCTTGAAGGGCCAAATAGGTAAGTTCACACGCACGCAGCCGGAGGAGGGAAAATGCCAAGCCCAAGGGCTTAAGCTCGACCTTGTAGACACATATATAGGTGGATACACACACACAATCATGTACACATCGACAAACACACACACACACAAAACAGTGCAATCTGCTTGGTCTTGAATTTAATCTTCAATGATGCAGTCACTACTGAGCCGGAAAAGCTGCTGTTGGGAGAAGAGGAAGTTGCAAGAGCAGGAAATAATGAGGGTATTAGAGCAAGAATATGCAACACATCACTCTGCATATTCACATCCCTCCCCTCCCCGCCAAGAATGCCTCTTGCGGTAATCTTTAATGATTTGCTATTAAAGAGGAAATTGCCCAACAGTTGGAAGATGCCAAGAGCGCCACTATTATAAATGAAAGAGGACATGAAGGTGGAGTCAAATAGCTGTCAAAACAGCCTTATTATTATAAGGAATATCCTTATATATATATATATATATATATATATATATATATATATATATATATATATATATATATATATATATATATATATATATATATATATATATATATATATATATATATATATATATATATATATATAATATAAAAGCACCAACATGTTTTATGTGAGGAAAAAAGTGTCTAATTACTATTGTGTGCTAAAATACTCCACCCTAGAGAGCACTAGTGTCTTAAGAAGCATTATCAGTGGTCTGGCATCTCTTGTTTGAGAGGTTCTTGTTATCCAGCCTGTCATTTTTCTTGCAGTTCTTTCTTCTTTCTTTATTACTTTTTCGTTCCATATTGTGATTTGATGGCGTTTTATATGTGGTTTCCGTTTTGTTGTTTTTCTTTTTCCATAGCGCAGGACCTGGAACTTATCTATGTTAAACATCATATAATTTTTTGAGACCCATGGAAAGACCTGATTTACATCAATTTGGAGATTTTCTGTGTCCTTAATAGTGCATACTTTATCTTAAAAATCCTTGTGACATCTGCAAAAAATGATAAGATACTATAGTTTGTGTCCTTGTCTATTTCTGACATGAAGACGAAAAAAGGTACTGAACAAAGCTCAGTACCCGTGGGGGTACAGTACTCCTCGGGTACTGAGCATTTCACTGTGAATAATCCGGAATTTACTATAATGACTCTTACTGGGTTCTGTATTTCGTTTTGAGTGCAATAACGCCATGATCACACTTGTCGAAAACTTTGGCTCAATCTGTGTATATCAGCCGTTTGCTTTCCATTGCAGTTAAGGCCATTTCATCCCTAGAAACACAAACCATAACTGTCTCTATTTTCCGCTTGTTACAACTTGTAATAAAGTTTTTACATCTTGGCTTAACGTGTTTATGACGCATTAGAACGTTGTTACAACTTGCTATATTGGTTGTTATAACTGGTTAGGAGGTGTTAAAACTTGTTCGAACGTTGTACCAACGTCGTAGTTTCGGTGTGTGTTTGGAGGGATAGTGGTCTACCAGTTGTGACTGGCGCGCTTTATTCTAAACTCATGCTGCCTAGGGTTATGAATACACTGTGATTTCATGTGTTTTGTGTTCTTAGAACTCTGCATTCTTTCAAACATTTGTGTCATGTGTGATGTTAGTGCTATCAGTCTATATTTTTGTTGCTCCTACTTTATTACCTCCTTTGTGGATTGATGCAATTTCTGTTGCCTTAAGATGACTCGTGTACCTAGGCTCCGTCTCTAGATAATGCTAAGGGGCCTGTGATAATGTTTTGTTGCGATTCTTGATGAATGTGAAGTTCCAGGAGTCAGGACCTGGTGCAGAGTGCCTGGGCATGTTGGCTGTGGCTGCTTCAGAGTCCGGTGGGGTTAAGGCGACATCTAATATATGCTTTGATGTTTGTATCATATGCAAAATTCGTTTAGATTGTTATAGATCTTCAGTGTGTTCAGGGATTCTCTGAAAACAGAATCGTGCTATAATCTCAGTATTTCACTCATTTCTTTCTTGTCCTCTGTGAAAGTTCCATCACTCTTGCGCAGGGGCCGACCTGGTCGTCGACCAGGAGGCCTGGTCGACGACCGGGCCGCGGGGACGCTAAGCTCCGGAAGCACCTCAAGGTAGGTAACCAGGGGGCCTAATGCTACATATGGTTTTTCTTCTAGATTTTGCATAGGAGAAAAAGTATTTTGGATTCCTGTCTATTTCCCTGATGCCCCTTTTGCTTTCTTTGCCTCTTGTGGATTGGGGATGATTCTTGTAGCTTTAGCTCAATCGTTTCTATTTCTATGCAAATCCTTCCGTGTCGTTCTTGGGATAGGATGGGGTGGTCGAGATGTTCTCCTATTTGTTTTGTTAACCTGCAGAGGGAACGCAATTCTCGTTCCAATTTGCATTTTCTCTGATTTTCTAGTGCTACTGTGCCTATTTTCTTGAGGCACTGAATTAGGTTCGCATTATCTCCCTGTTCTTCCCAGCTTATTTCTGTGAAGTCTAAGTTTTTAGTTCACAGTCAATCTGTTTATTATTTAGATTGAATTTGGTGGATTCTTTTCCTCTTTGATTTGAGACTGGCTTTGCAAGCCCTTGTTTGTCTGAACTTTGGTTGTGATCTGAGTAACATGCATTTGTAATCATTATGTTTTTAATCAGTTTATTGTTAAAAAATATGGTCTAGGGTTTTGCTTTACTGGTTAGTTCTACTATTTGCTTGTATAAGGCAAATAGTAGAACATTTCATTTACATTTCTTACTGGGATTCTCTCTCATACAACTGTATTTGCCACAGTCTTCCACTTTAGGTCTCGTAGGTTTGAAGTTGCTAAGCAAGTTGATGTTTGGGGCTGAGTTTGTGAGATGTCTGGAGCAGTATTTTATTTTCATTAGAAGGTCTTCTTAAACTGCTGAGAATTAGCCTCTGGTGTTTAGCAGTTCAGTGACGGTGAGAGTGTGTCTATGATGAACAGGCTGACCACACCCTGTTGCCTGAGCTTCCTGTCACGTCTGAAAGAGCCCCACAGACCTTTCCCTTCCCCTCCTTCAGCCCACAGACCTTTCCCTTGTGTTCTTCTCAGACTGTCAGGGCTGTCGTGCAAAATGTCAACAGCACCAAAGAACCGAAGCTTAACCCTTACAAGCACAATTAGGCGAGCAGAATTAAGTACACACACACACACACACACACACACACACACACACACACACACACACACACACACACACACACACACACACACACACACACACACACACACACACACAAAATAAAATAACTATCCCTCTTTCTTTAAATATATTGCAACTATTCTTGCAATAAGTTACCGTGGAACAGCTGGTGACATCCGGCCATATTTCCTCAGCACATTGCCCT
The DNA here is from genome assembly GCF_040958095.1 of Procambarus clarkii. Taxonomy (NCBI): domain Eukaryota; kingdom Metazoa; phylum Arthropoda; class Malacostraca; order Decapoda; family Cambaridae; genus Procambarus; species Procambarus clarkii. The sequence goes on along the minus strand of NC_091212.1, from coordinate 14,448,538 downwards.
GTTATGTGTCATACAACAGCTTATTTATACAGTACGTGGAACACAACATAACTAAGGGGAGAAAATGTTGGGTGTAATGCACATTTTCGGCCGACACTTTATTGCTCGAGTTGTCCAGCTAAATGTGGTCATGGGAGGTTTATTCTGGGCTTGGTGTTCAGCAAAGGTCTTTTTATTAAGATTAAACAGCGGTTGTTTTCTAAGGACGCTGTTATTGTTGTTGTTCTTTAGATTTAGCTACTCAGAACGAAATGTCCATGTAGCACGGGCTATGGTGAGCCCGTAATTGAGTTCGGTTATCCGCGATAACCTTGTTACTCTGATGTTTCGGGCAAAGTATTAAATGGAGGTGGGGTTTCCTCCTTTTTCCCTGTTTCTTTTTCGCTTCTGTTTTAGTCTTGTTTTGAAGGACGTGGTCCAGCCTTGTGATGAAGTACAGTGATGGAGGTGTGGTGTGTGATGATTACAGAAAATGTTGTTGTTCTTGTTTTTGATTCAACTACTCAGAAGAAATATTTCCAGTAGCACGGGCTATGGTGAGCCCGTAAGTGGAGGCTCTTCCTGCCAAACACACAGCGAAACTACGACGTTGGTACAACGTTCGAACAAGTTTTAACCCCTCCTAACCAATTATAACAACCAATATAGCAAGTTGTAACAACGTTCTAATACGTCATAAACACGTTAAGCCAAGATGTAACAACTTTATTACAAGTTGTAACAAGCGGAAAATTGAGACAGTTTCGGTTTGTGTTTCTAGGGTTTGGAGTCATTATCAGCATCAATAGCTGCTACTGGAGATGTGGGGATGGGGTCCGTGGACGCGCTAATCCAATCCAAGACCACATAGCTGGTCAGGCCGGTGAGTTGATGGTGTACACACGTTTAGAGTTGAGTGCCACGGGAGTCAGACCGGCCACAGGCGGTCGATCTAGGAGGGTGAAGATGTCCGGGTGTTACAAGAGGACTGATTTCCTTATCCCAGTTCCTCGAAGTTGGAAGTTTGGTCGAATTTCCCTCTTCGCGGTGTCGTGGTCGCAGAGGTGGACGAGCTCTTCTTGAGGGACGACCCTGTGAAGGATCCGTCTTGCTTTCCTGTACTTAAATTCCCTGTAGTCGTTGCTTGCAGAAAATGTCTGCCTCTCTGTTTCTCTCCATCCAGAGTTGGAGGCCAGAAGCTTAGGGTTAGCCTCACCCAAGTTGGCAATGGGAATGGTCTGGGAGTACGGGATGGACATAGACTGGTCGGGGTCAGCCTATGTTAAATGCTTCAAGAAATATTAGCATTTGTAGAGAACCCTCATGTAATGGTCTTGAAGTCAAGTTTGAAATATTCGGTGTGATTCCCCTAGAGTTTTACTGATCATAACAGTGTATTTTCCGAGAGACCCCCAAACAGTTGCTTCAAATGCTTCTAAATAATACATTTTCTGAGAGCTCAATTGCATGCAACCGTACCAGTTTGCCGTTGGTAATCACCGTGCAAAAAGGGAGTCCGTTGGGCAGAGATGAAATGGAAGAGTTCCAGGGGGTGATGGGAGAGGGAAGTATACCAGAGGGCGACGGAAGGGGAAGAGTGGATCCCCTGAGGGCGACTGAGGATAAACAGGAGCACCAAGGGGAAAGGGACAGGAGGGGGGGAGAAGGATGGTTACAGGGGGAAGGGACAGGAGGGGGGGGAGAAGGATGGTTACAGAGGGAAGGGATGTAAAGGGGAGAGAACCAGCGGAAGAAAAGGGAGAGGAGAAGAAGAAGACTTAAGCACTGGAAACTGCCTTATCCACCATTCATGAATCCTTCAACTAAATTACTGATGTTTCACTCGTCGATGAAACTGCTAACTTGAAGTCAAACTTGGAAGTTTGAATTAATGTGTAAAGTTTTACGTGTCGAAAATTATGAAAGATGTTTGCGTTCTCTTGACAGTGTTCTCTTGGCAGCGTTCACTGGATAGTGTTCATTTGACGGCGTTCAAATCAATATATTTAGCTCTACTGTCTACCCCAAAAACCGTCAAAGTCAAGCCTACTGAACCTAAACCAAGTAATACAACCTGAATTACCTTAAATAAATTAATTAAATAATTGTAAGTGTACTTCAGTCCATTAATTTTGTTCTGTTTTTAACCTGTCTAACATTGGACGGTTTCATTAAAGTAGTTCCACCATCGAAGTGCAAAAATAAAATAAAAATAGTGCCTAGCAGATACTGAAATAAAACTTTTTTTCGAGATTTCACTCTGGAATAAATAGAAATACAGCGTGTAGGTAGCCTGGATCCCCCTAGTCATTCTCTCTCTCTCACTCTCACTCTCACTCACACACACACACACACACACACACACACACACACACACACACACACACACACACACACACACACACACACACACACACACACACACACACACACAGCCTACCTGTAGGGGTAGGGTAGGGGAACAGCCTACCTGTAACGACGCGTGAAAGAGACCTGGGGGTGGACGTAACACCTAATCTATCTCCTGAGGCACATATTAATAGGATAACGACAGCAGCGTACTCTACACTGGCAAAAGTTAGAACATCATTCAGAAACCTAAGTAAGGAGGCATTTAGGGCGCTTTACACTGCCTACGTAAGGCCAGACTTAGAGTATGCCGCCTCATCATGGAGTCCCCATCTGAAGAAGCATATAATGAAACTGGAAAAGGTTCAGAGGTTTGCAACGAGACTCGTCCCAGAGCTACGAGGGATGGGGTATGAAGAGCGCCTGAGGGAACTGTGCCTTACGACACTAGAAAGAAGAAGGGAGAGGGGGGACATGATAGGAACGTATAAGATACTCAGAGGAATTGACAGAGTGGACATAGACGAAATGTTCACACGGAATAGTAACAGAACGAGAGGACATGGATGGAAGCTTGAAACTCAGATGAGTCACAGAGATGTTAGGAAGTTTTCTTTTAGCGTGAGAGTAGTGGGGAAATGGAATGCACTTCAGGAACAGGTTGTGGAAGCAAATACTATTCATAATTTTAAAACCGGGTATGATAGGGAAATAGGACAGGAGTCATTGCTGTAAACAACCGATGCTCGAAAGGCGGGATCCAAGAGTCAATGCTCGATCCTGCAGACACAACTAGGTGAGTACAACTAGGTGAGTACACACACACACACACACACAAACAATAATTCGAGAGAGGAGATTGTGTGATAGTTGTGACTCAGGTTATCTTGAGGTTATTTTGAGATGATTTCGGGGCTTTTAGTGTCCCCGCGGCCCGGTCCTCGACCAGGCCTCCACCCCCAGGAAGCAGCCCGTGACAGCTGACTAACACCCAGGTACCTATTTTACTGCTAGGTAACAGGGGCACAGGGTGAAAGAAACTCTGCCCATTGTGTCTCGCCGGCGCCTGGGATCGAACCCAGGACCACAGGATCACAAGTCCAGCGTGCTGTCCGCTCGGCCGACCGGCTCCCCGGTATATCTGCCATTTTAGGCAGAGATTTGTCAGTCTCCTTTCCTTTCCTTACCATTCCACCTACTTGGCAGCCTTCCCTCTGTCTCCCTTCCCATATACTCTCTTTCCCAGTTTCTTGATCGGTCCCTCGATCGAAATGCTTTTTTCTCTAAATTTCCTTCATCTTTTTCCTAATCATTCAGTTGTTTCCTTATTTTTTTTTTTTTTTTTTTTTTTTTGAGATATATACAAGAGTTGTTACATTCTTGTAGAGCCACTAGTACGCGTAGCGTTTCGGGCAAGTCCTTAATCCTATGGTCCCTGGAATACGATCCCCTGCCGCGAAGAATCGTTTTTTCATCCAAGTACACATTTTACTGTTGCGTTAAACAGAGGCTACAGTTAAGGAATTGCGCCCAGTAAATCCTCCCCGGCCAGGATACGAACCCATGACATAGCGCTCGCGGAACGCCAGGCGAGTATCTGTCTTCCATCTTTCAGAAATATCAGTCTCTCCCTTTCTTCTTAATCTTTCTCTTCCACCTCTTCCTCTTTACTCTCACATTCCACTTATTTTACCATTTTGAGTTTATCTCCCTTAATTGTTTCTTCTCTTCCATATTTCCCCTTGGTTTGGTTTTTTTCCTTTAGTTGTCCTCTCACCCGTTTTCTTTAATATCTTCCTCCTACAAGAGTGAGAGAGGGCGCCTGAGAGCTGAGTGGACAGCGCTTCGGATTCGTAGTCCTGATGTTCCGGGTTCGATCCCCGGTGGAGGCGGAGACAAATGGGCAAAAAGTTTCTTTCAACCCTGATGCCCCCTGTTCACCTAGCAGTAAATAGGTACCTGGGAGTTAGACAGCTGCTACGGGTTGCTTCCTGGGGGGGGGGGGGTGTAACAAAAAGGAGGCCTGGTTGAAGACCGGGCCGCGGGGACGCTATGCCCCGAAATCATCGCAAAATAACCTAGATAAGATATATCCCTTTTCTATCTCAGTCTGCATCCATCTCTCCCTCCACCTTTCCACAAATAGCCTCTATTCCCCCTGTTCCACAATCTCCACTTTTTATCGAACCCTTCCCACATATGTTAACCCTTCCTTCTCCCACAATCCCATCCCACAACACCCTCCCACAACCATATCCTCTCGACTTAAAACAATCGACTTGAGAATGGTCCAGGACGGACCGAAACGTCGTGTCGTCCCTTCAACTTCTAGTGTGTGGTCTAGTCAACATATCCTCTCCCCTTCCCACAACACCCTCCCACAACCTTATCCTCAACCCTCCCTCCCACAACCTATTCCTATCCCCCTTACACAACACCCCCTCCCCTGCTCCCTCAATCCCTCCCCTGCTCCCTCAATCCCTCCCCTGCTCCCTCAATCCCTCCCCTGCTCCCTCAATCCCTCCCCTGCTCCCTCAACCCCTCACCTACCCCCCTGCCAAAAGCCATCTAGAAAATATTCAGAACCTCATATCCGTCCTCCTCTGAATGTTAATTGAATTTTGAGTTTTTCTTTCTTTCTTTCTTTCTTTCTTTCTTTTGAGTTTTCTGAGATATGAGTGAGTGAGTTCATTATTAATGAAACATTTTGTATTATGACTGAAATTTTCACCTAGCGAGAAAAATAATTACAGCTCTGATATGAATTTTCCTAAATTCTGGCAAAATGTGTTTAGAAAGCAATTATTTGGGTAACTTTTCTAAGGGAGGTGGAAATTGATTAATCGTGAACGTCAATCAGCGGGTGGTTGGCTGGCTATGCGGATATGTGATCATTAGACACATAGTGGAATGTATGTCTGTTTGTCTCAGGAAGAATATGTATTTAGTAGGATGAATATGTACTTAGTAGGATGAATATGTATTTAGTAGGATGAATATGTATTTAGTAGGATGAATATGTATTTAGTAGGATGAATATGTATTTAGTAGGATGAATATGTATTTAGTAGGATGAATATGTATTTAGTAGGATGAATATGTATTTAGTAGGATGAATATGTATTTAGTAGGATGAATATGTATTTAGTAGGATGAATATGTATTTAGTTCGCATTAATTTGGACATTTCTTCAGGGGATGGCTAGCCTCGTTAGTCCAATGAATTTTTTAGTGTATAACCCTTTCTTAGAGATAATTAAAAAAAAATCCATTTGTTTTCGAAGTTAAAGTCATTGAAATTTTGGTTTCGCTTTTCAATTATTCATTACAAAATTTAAGGAAATAGATATCACGATGGAGTTTTAGGATGACGCAGGAAACTTAAGATTTATCAAATTAAACTATAATTACAGCCTTATTGTTAGGTAGTAATTGAAGACGGCCAAAGGGAAGCTAATTACAGGTGCGGGTTCCTACCCGTTTAGCCACACACACGGGTCGTTCGCCATCCACAAGCGCTGATATTAGCAATTAACCGAATGGAACGTAAACTTTCTGTAGCCTAAAGGACAACTCTTTAACGAGGCGTGTAATTATATACCAACTGCATGGTACAGTAGTTTAGATAAGTGATTATGACTATAATTATTATTATTTGGAAGACGCTCTGGTCGTTATGAAACTTAATGGTTGTTTAAATTGTCGATGGTACTATTTTATTCATCTCTTGCAAGGAGAGGTCCATATTTGTTTAGTTTAATAACCTTTTTTAACTTTTCCGAAAGACAATTTATCGCTCACCATTCCATATCATAAACTGCGACCTTCGGGAGCTACTGGCCTCTACCTCTACGGGCTCACCATAGCCGGTGCTGCTTGGAGCTTTGTTCCAGGTAGCGAATATTAAACAACAGTAAATGGCCATTGCCTTAGAGAGACATTTTGTTACGGAGAGGACTCGGAGGAGATAACAGACTCAAATGTCGTGATGAACGTATTAATTATAGCCGTTGGTTGATCGAAATTGCTCACCTAGTGTTGGGTATTCATCTCAGACATCATTCACTCAACTGGGATTCATCTTTGATATTAGTTATTCATCTCGTACTCATCTCAGCCACCATCCAGCATCCGGTCATCTCAGCCACCGACGCAGCCTCCAATTATCAGCATCTTCTATCTTGAGATGGTTATCTTTGAGATGATTTCAAGGGCTTTAGTGTCCCCGCGGCCCGGTCCTCGACAAGGCCTCCACCCCCAGGAAGCAGCCCGTGACAGCTGACTAACACCCAGGTACCTATTTTACTGCTAGGTAATAGGGGGCATAGAGTTAAAGAAACTCTGCCCATTGTTTCTGGCCGGCGCCTGGGGTCGAACCCGGGACCACAGGATCACAAGTCTAGCGTGCTGTTCGCTCGGCCGACCGGTTCCCTAGTTTCGCCTTATGTTGCATTCCGCCATATTGTTTGTGTATTATCCCGCGGTTTGTGTATTATCCCAGATTGTGACATTTCACAATGTCACAATCTGACATTGTGAAATGTCCATTTTGGGTTACTTGAATGGTATACCCTGGAAACACAAACCGAAACTGTCTCTATTTTCCGATTGTTACAACTTGTAATAAAGTTGTTACATCTTGGCTTAACGTGTTTATGACGTATTAGAACGTTGTTACAACTTGCTACATTTGTTGTTATAACTGGTTAGGAGGTGTTCGAACGTTGTACCAACGTCGTAGTTTCGCTGTGTGTTTGGCGGGTTTGTATTCCAGGATGTCAGGAGTGTGAGAGAGAGAGAGGAGGAGGAGGGAGAACAGGAGGAGACAAGGAAGGAGTAGACAACAAAAGAACAGGAGGAGATGAGGGAGAAGGAGATAAACGAGGGAGGTGTTGATAGTAAGAGTTGGAGGACTCGGAAGTGGGTACTGCAATACCGCGCCGATCCGCGGCAAAAGTGGAGCAAGCTCCTAGCACTTCGCCTTTTTTTTTTTTTATTAACATATTAGGTACATCTGCATTAGTGCAGCTACCCTAGACTATATGAAGTGGAGTACAGTGTGTCAAAAAAGCTAACTAGGTGATGCTAAAAAATCCCCATCACACAGGATGGTTAGTCATACAGAGGCATGTGATAAGCGGTCTGCACTGGCAAATTTTGGGTATACTGTGAGGATATCTTCAAGAATACGAGAGTGAATAAAGTAATTGCAAAGCTCCAGGTACCTCATGCCAACTAGTCTGAAAGGTCTAATAACTGGGCATTCAGTGATGTAGTGCGGGAGATCATGCCGTAGTTCTTGCTCACAGAGTTTGCAACTGGAGTGCTCAGGATTGAGAGACCCGTCACCTGCAGCCACCTGCCACAGGTAACGGTAACCCAACCTGATCCTTGCAACCACTGTGTCGCACAGTCTAGTGGACGTTTTGTGCTGTCCATAGATGTAGGTTTCAGATCTGAACAAATCATAGCTTTTTATACTAGTACTTTCAGGTCGTTGGGAGTCAGTAAGTTCTTTCCTATCAGATCTGAATGTTTGGACCAATACAGTTTTGACAGCAGAGATGGGGATACCTAGATCTAATTCAACTTCATACTTGTTACACGCTAATTTGGCTGCAATGTCTGTCTCATTATGATGGGTTATATTTATGTATGAAGGTATCCATGCAAAGGAGATTCGAGACCCTTTACTCTGTGCATCAATTAGGTCATTTTCAGATTTTCGTGGAATTCACTCACATGGGTCGCTATAGATGCTAATGTCCCCCCCCCCCGCACATACCTCACTACTCCCTCACACACCTCACTCCTCCCTCACACACCTCACTCCTCCCTCACACAACAAACACCTTAATCTGTCCCAGGGCTGACAATACAAATTATTATTATAGAGTAAAATTAATCTCTATTATAGAGTAAATATAGAGTAATATAGAGTAAAATTAATCTCTATTTGATGACACGGTTTTTGTGTTACCCGATAAATTAAGCTTTGGAACCAAGCTCATTTTCGCAGCTTGGGCGAATATACTCTGAAGTTAATGATATTATCTGACTACACAGGAACTCGACTAAATTATATTGATTGATGTCAAAAAATGTGTTTTTTAACACTCACACGGAAGCACACACAGACCACCTGAAGGATCATGATAGTTTAAAGTATTGCTTCAGCAGAAAATCCATTATGTGAAAAGAAGTTGGAGAGACAGACTCGACACGCAGGTTGGGACCCAAGAGCTACAAACCTCTCCCGAGCACAGATAGATAAGTATACACACACACACACACACACACACACACACACACACACACACACACACACACACACACACACACACACACACACACACACACACACACACACACACGGTAGGGGCCTCGTAGCCTGGTGGATAGCGCGCAGGACTCGTAATTCTGTGGCGCGGGTTCGATTCCCGCACGAGGCAGAAACAAATGGGCAAAGTTTCTTTCACCCTAAGTGCCCCTGTTACCTAGCAGTAAATAGGTACCTGGGAGTTAGTCAGCTGTCACGGGCTGCTTCCTGGGGGGTGTGTGTGTGGTGTGAAAAAAAAAAATAGTATTTAGTAAACAGTTGATTGACAGTTGAGAGGCGGGCCGAAAGAGCAAACCTCAACCCCCGCAAAAACACAACTAGTAAACACACACGCGCGCGTTCACACGCACACGCATGCACGTACACGTACTCGGTGTCTCAATATTGGTGATTGCTTAGCTTGTTTTCCAGCAAATATATTTACGCATGTATTCTACCCCATTTGTGTGGGTTTACTGGAGAAAAGTAATGGGAATCCGTTTTTCTGAAAGTTAGCGAGGGGAAACCGACCTACTTTATTCATCTGTGTGTGGGGGTGAGTGGGGGGTGTACTCACCTAGTTGAATTCACCTAGTTGTGCTTGCGGGGGTTGAACTTTGGCTCTTTGGTCCCACCTCTCAACTTTAACTGGTGTACAGGTTCCTGAGCCTACTGTGCTCTATCATATCTACATTTGAAACTGTGTATGGAGTCAGTCTCCACCACATTACTTCCCAGTGCATACCTCTTATTAACTATTCTCTGACACTTAAGAAATTCTTTCTAAATTCTCTGTGGCTTATTTGGGTACACAGTTTCCAGCTCTGCCCACTCTGCTTTACCATCACTGGCCCTGTGTTATTGTGAGGTACAGAGTTCCTGCTGTTCAGATGTTCTGCTAGATTTTCTCACAAACTTCTCCATTACCTTGCATTCTATGCAAGAGAGGGACACAGTCCTGTAGTTCAGTGCTTCTTGTCTGTCTCCCTTCTCGTATATTGGGACTAAATTAACTGTCTTCCAACATTTTGGTAGATCTCTTGTTACCAGTCACCTAATATACATTAGAGTGTGGCAAGCACAGTGCTCCTGCTCCCTTTTTTAGTATCTATAGTGAGATTTTGTATGGACCAACAGTCTTTGTCAAATCCAGCTCCAGTAAATGGTTCCTTACCTCACTACTGATAATCTCTAATTTCTCCAGTGATGCCTGGTTTATCGTCGCATCTCTTAATTCAGACTCTTCTCCTTGCTCTGTTGTGGAGGCCTCTTGGACTTTCTTGGCGAGTTTCTCACACACCACCTTGTCATTCTCAGTGAGTTTGTCCTTGGCTTTTCTCAGTTTCATTACTTCATCCTGAACTGTTGTTATCTCCCTTTATCCTCCCCAAGATAACCAAGGTTATCTCAAGATAACCTCCCCCACCTCTCTCTCTCTTTCTCTCACTCTCTTTCTCTCTCTTTCTCTTTCTTTCACTCTCTTTCTCTCTCTTTCTCTTTCTCTCTCTTTCTCTCTGTCTCTGTCTCTCTCTCTGTCTCTCTCTCTCTCTCTCTCTCTCTCTCTCTCTCTCTCTCTCTCTCTCTCTCTCTCTCTCTCTCTCTCTCTCTCTCTCTCTCTCTCTCTCTCTCTCTCTCTCTCCCTGTCCATTCCCACAATAATTATGACCTATTGCCAAAGCTTCTCGTTCTCTTGCATACATCTCAATATTTTAGTCACCTGTATACCTCTCCTCTCCTTCACCGAGGCATCTTCCCCTTCCCATCCACTATCAGCTTCCGCAGCTTCACGCTCGTATTTCACTGTACATGGACGTTTTGAAATTGCAAGCTCCCCCCAGCCATTGACGCAGTGCAAGTTACACCTTCCCGGCATGTGTAGGTCTTCCTCCAGCTCGTCCCAGTATGTGGTGTTATCTCTCTTAGTTTTATTGTTTGTTATGTGTTTTGCAGAGTGTGTCCTTATCATTATCATGAGACCTTATCATTCTCTTTTTCTTCCCATATCACTCCTTCATTCTTTTTTAACCCGAGTAGATGAAAAACTCTGTCTCTGTCTCTCTCTGTCTCTCTCTCTGTCTTTCTCTCTCTCTCTCTCTGTCTTTCTCTGTCTCTCTCTCATTCACCCACGTTCCTCTTAACTCTCCCACGCTCCCCATAACTCTCCCACGCTCTCCAACACTCACACTAATGAGCTCTGCCTCTCACCCTCCATAAATACTCGCTGTTCGCTTCCACTGGTCATTACCATTGTAGGACTCTCGCACACCCCCAAAAAAATACATGACATGGGTGGCTCATTAATCCTATACTGAAATTCGGCTGAAATATTCCTGAAATGGAGAGCGGGAAAAATTATGCTGGAACGGTCTTGAAATTTCTCTGTGTTGTCGCATAGAAGTAGAGCTGGTTTTAGCGTTGAGATACGTAGAGGATTGACTAGAAGCGGTGGAACAGTTTGGGCAGTATTCGAAGTGTGGGAAATATAATAGACATCCTGGAATGTTAGTATTCCTTATTTCTATCCCATGAAGTGCAGATCAGTTTTGTTATCAGTCTGTCCTGCCAGACGTAGGCAGAGTAAAGTGTCACAGTAACTTTATTATATTACGCGCCTTACTAACACGATATCTATTAGAACAACAGTCGACTTGAGAATGGTCCAGGACGGACCGAAACGTCGTCGTCCCTTCACCTTCTAGTGTGGGGTCTGGTCAACACGATATCTACTAGAACAACAGTCGACTTGAGAATGGTCCAGGACGGACCGAAACGTCGTCGTCCCTTCACCTTCTAGTGTGGGGTCTGGTCAACACGATATCTACTATACACATAATGTATATATATATCCACGAGATATCGAGCGCTGCATTATTATGTCCAAATTTTAAGGGCTCTAGTGGGTTACGTTGTTGGTCGCGTGGCCGCACGCGAACTTCAAGTTACGGAAAAATATATATAGTATTTTTTATTGCATTTCTTATATTATTAGTAATTTGATACTTTAGTTTTATTATTATAAATATTAATAAAATGTTGTAAATATTGTTTTATATTTTATGGTTGTGCAAAATAATAAAAATATAATTAATAAAATTGTTAATAGATTCAAAGTAATAATATAAAAAAATGAGTGATTTATATTTTATCTCAGTTACCCTTCAATATTGCCAATAAAGTTCAAAACTTTCGAGGAAGAATTATAATATTTCTGAATATCTACCCTTCCGGACCTTGCCCGTGCCCAGCCCTTGATACCCGCTCCATACCCGCTCCACACCTGTATGTTGCTACATGTTTGGTGTGTACCATGTAAATATGCAGTTGTGTTCATGTATGTCTTATTCGCTAAGCTTTTTCCAAAATAATTTCCGTTATTTTCCTGATGTAGTTCTGCGATATCATCTCCGTGCAAGAATGACTTGAGACATATTTTATGCATTAGCTTATGTTCCAGAGAAAATGTGGCAGAAAAGATAAAGACAGCGAGGAGAGAAGGAAGAATGAGTGGATATAGAATGTAGAGAGACAGAGAATGAGGGGTGAGAAGAAGGTGGAGGGGCTTAGCGTGCCCGCGGCCCGGTCCTCGACCAGACCTAGCTCCCTTTTGTTACACATCCCCAGGAAACAGCCCGTAGCAGCTGTCTAACTCCCAGGTACCTATTTATTGCTAGGTAACAGGGGGCATTAGGGTGAAAGAAACTCTGCCCATTTATTTCCGCCTCAACCGGGAATCGAGCCCGGAACCTCAGGACTACGAATCTGAAGCGCTGTCCACTCAGCTCTCAGGTCCCTTTTTATTGGAGAGAAGGAAAATTAAATAAAACAGAGGAGATAGGTTTGAAGCTGAGAAAGGGGAGAGAGAATGGAGAGAGGGACTGAAGAAAAGTGATAGAAAGGGAGACAGTCACTCAGAAGATCTGAGTGTGTGATCAGGACGAGAGGTTGAGATGTCAGTCTGGTCCTAATCACACACTCAGACCTTGACAAGGGACTCAGGAGAGTGAGAGAGATTTGGTGTCAATTCCTGTCATCAATTTCACAAATACACAATCGTGGGTTTTAATCGATTTATTATTATTTTTATTGTTATTATCAATTATCATTACTATAATCAAACACTCATATGTCGTAGTCGCCAAATAATTATTAACAGACGTGCCAAGTCATATGGGAACAGCAAGGAAGAATACTGCAAATGAAGCTGCAACGTTTGCAATACAATCTCGACATTTACATGACAGAGTCTACCACAGATTAAGAAAATAATTACAGATTGGGGGAAATGCAGTAGATGTTCAGTGGACATGTTCAGTAGATGTTCACTCAGTCGCTGGAACATCAGGGCT
>NC_091212.1:14358045-14430545 GCF_040958095.1 Procambarus clarkii | reverse complement strand
GTGTGTGTGTGTGTGTGTGTGTGTGTGTGTGTGTGTGTGTGTGTGTGTGTGTGTGTGTGTGCGCGTGTGCGTGTGTGTGTGTGTGTGTGTGCGCGCGCACGCGCTCGCCCTAACTAGGTCTCTCTTAGAGAAGAGCCGTCAGGTCTACCTCTTTATCCTCCGGCAAATGTTATATTATTAAGAGGATCTATCGATCGACGCTAAGGCAAGCCAGTTTGAGATTTATTTAAATTTTTCCCCGAGGAGCGAGTTTATTGGGCAGCGTCACTCATCTTGTGAGTGGACACACCACCATAGTGACAGTATTGGGCAGCGCCACTCATCCTGTGAGTGGACACACCGCCATAGTGACAGTATTGGGCAGCGCCACTCATCCTGTGAGTGGACACACCGCCATAGTGACAGTACTGGGCAGCGCCACTCATCTTGTGAGTGGACACACCGCCATAGTGACAGTATTGGGCAGCGCCACTCATCCTGTGAGTGGACACACCGCCATGGTGACAGTATTGGGCAGCGTCACTCATCTTGTGAGTGGACACACCACCATAGTGACAGTATTGGGCAGCGTCACTCATCTTGTGAGTGGACACACCGCCATAGTGACAGTATTGGGCAGCGCCACTCATCTTGTGAGTGGACACATCGCCATAGTGACAGTATTGGGCAGCGCCACTCATCCTGTGAGTGGACACACCGCCATAGTGACAGTATTGGGCAGCGCCACTCATCTTGTGAGTGGACACATCGCCATAGTGACAGTATTGGGCAGCGCCACTCATCCTGTGAGTGGACACACCGCCATAGTGACAGTATTGGGCAGCGTCACTCATCCTGTGAGTGGACACACCGCCATAGTGACAGTATTGGGCAGCGTCACTCATCCTGTGAGTGGACACACCGCCATAGTGACAGTATTGGGCAGCGTCACTCATCTTGTGAGTGGACACACCGCCATAGTGACAGTATTGGGCAGCGTCACTCATCTTGTGAGTGGACACACCACCATAGTGACAGTATTGGGCAGCGTCACTCATCTTGTGAGTGGACACACCGCCATAGTGACAGTATTGGGCAGCGTCACTCATCTTGTGAGTGGACACACCACCATAGTGACAGTATTGGTCAGCGTCACTCATCTTGTGAGTGGACACACCGCCATAGTGACAGTATTGGGCAGCGTCACTCATCCTGTGAGTGGACACACCGCCATAGTGACAGTATTGGGCAGCGTCACTCATCTTGTGAGTGGACACACCACCATAGTGACAGTATTGGGCAGCGTCACTCATCTTGTGAGTGGACACACCGCCATAGTGACAGTATTGGGCAGCGTCACTCATCTTGTGAGTGGACACACCACCATAGTGACAGTATTGGGCAGCGTCACTCATCTTGTGAGTGGACACACCGCCATAGTGACAGTATTGGGCAGCGTCACTCATCTTGTGAGTGGACACACCACCATAGTGACAGTATTGGGCAGCGTCACTCATCTTGTGAGTGGACACACCGCCATAGTGACAGTATTGGGCAGCGTCACTCATCTTGTGAGTGGACACACCGCCATGGTGACAGTATTGGGCAGCGTCACTCATCTTGTGAGTGGACACACCGCCATAGTGACAGTATTGGGCAGCGTCACTCATCTTGTGAGTGGACACACCGCCATAGTGACAGTATTGGGCAGCGTCACTCATCTTGTGAGTGGACACACCGCCATAGTGACAGTACTGGGCAGCGTCACTCATCTTGTGAGTGGACACACCGCCATAGTGACAGTATTGGGCAGCGCCACTCATCCTGTGAGTGGACACACCGCCATGGTGACAGTATTGGGCAGCGTCACTCATCTTGTGAGTGGACACACCGCCATAGTGACAGTATTGGGCAGCGTCACTCATCTTGTGAGTGGACACGCCGCCATAGTGACAGTATTGGGCAGCGCTACTCATCCTGTGAGTGGACACACCGCCATAGTGACAGTATTGGGCAGCGCCACTCATCCTGTGAGTAAACACACCGCCATAGTGACAGTATTGGGCAGCGCCACTCATCCTGTGAGTGGACACACCGCCATAGTGACAGTATTGGGCAGCGCCACTCATCCTGTGAGTGGACACACCGCCAAAGTGACAGTATTGGGCAGCGCCACTCATCCTGTGAGTGGACACACCGCCATATTGACAGTATTGGGCAGCGCCACTCATCCTGTGAGTGGACACACCGCCATAGTGACAGTATTGGGCAGCGCCACTCATCCTGTGAGTGAACACACCGCCATAGTGACAGTATTGGGCAGCGCCACTCATCCTGTGAGTGAACACACCGCCATAGTGACAGTATTGGGCAGCGCTCCTGTGAGTGAACACACCGCCATAGTGACAGTATTGGGCAGCGCCACTCATCCTGTGAGTGGACACACCGCCATGGTGACAGTATTGGGCAGCGCCACTCATCCTGTGAGTGGACACACCGCCATAGTGACAGTATTGGGCAGCGCCACTCATCCTGTGAGTGGACACACCGCCATAGTGACAGTATTGGTCAGCGCCACTCATTCTGTGAGTGGACACACCGCCATGGTGACAGTATAGGGCAGCGCCACTCATCCTGTGAGTGGACACACCGCCATAGTGACAGTATTGGGCAGCGTCACTCATCCTGTGAGTGGACACACCGCCATAGTGACAGTATTGGGCAGCGCCACTCATCCTGCACCGCCATAGTGACAGTATTGGGCAGCGCCACTCATCCTGTGAGTGAACACACCGCCATAGTGAGAGTATTGGTCAGCGCCATTCATCCTTGTGAGTGGACACACCGCCATAGTGACAGTATTGGGCAGCGCCACTCATCCTGTGAGTGGACACACCGCCATAGTGTCAGTATTGGGCAGCGCCACTCATCCTGTGAGTGGACACACCGCCATAGTGACAGTATTGGGCAGCGCCACTCATCCTGTGAGTGGACACACCGCCATAGTGACAGTATTGGGCAACGCCACTCATCCTGTGAGTGAACACACCGCCATAGTGACAGTATTGGTCAGCGCCACTCATCCTGTGAGTGGACACACCGCCATAGTGACAGTATTGGGCAGCGCCACTCATCCTGTGAGTGAACACACCGCCATAGTGACAGTATTGGGCAGCGCCACTCATCCTGTGAGTGAACACACCGCCATAGTGACAGTATTGGGCAGCGCCACTCATCCTGTGAGTGAACACACCGCCATAGTGACAGTATTGGGCAGCGCCACTCATCCTGTGAGTGGACACACCGCCATAGTGACAGTATTGGGCAGCGCCACTCATCCTGTGAGTGAACACACCGCCATAGTGACAGTATTGGGCAGCGCCACTCATCCTGTGAGTGGACACACCGCCATAGCAGCATGTACAACACTCCCCAATAGGAAGAAAACCCGCTGGGTTGTTCATCCTGTCACTTGTACCCAGACACATGTTCATAAGAGGTCATGACACAATTGCATATAATTTTGCATACTATTGCTTATTGGTTTACTTGTCAATGATGCAGGAATCATTGTTATTGTTAAAGATTTGGTACCAGGAACAAAGTTCCAAGTAGCACGGGCTATGGTGAGCCCGTAGTATGCAGGAATCTTTCTCACACTGCTAGTTCGTCTTATTTATGAAGTGGATAGAGTTCGCTTCGACTGACTTCTCCTCGTCTCAAACTCTGACACTCACAGTGGCACTTGCAAGGGGGTTTGTTCACTTAATGAGAGGCACTTCTCTGTATTGTGTTCCCCTCACAGGATAAGTGCCCCTTCCCACACCACTTGTTCACTCACAGGATGAATTACTCTCTCTCCAGACGGCGTGTTCACTCACAGGATGAATTACTCTCTCTCCAGACGGCGTGTTCACTCACAGGATGAATTATTCACTCTCCAGACGGCGTGTTCACTCACAGGATGAATTATTCACTCTCCAGACGGCGTGTTCACTCACAGGATGAATTACTCTCTCTCCAGACGGCGTGTTCACTCACAGGATGAATTATTCACTCTCCAGACGGCGTGTTCACTCACAGGATGAATTACTCTCTCTCCAGACGGCGTGTTCACTCACAGGATGAATTACTCTCTCTCCAGACGGCGTGTTCACTCACAGGATGAATTACTCTCTCTCCAGACGGCGTGTTCACTCACAGGATGAATTATTCACTCTCCAGACGGCGTGTTCACTCACAGGATGAATTACTCTCTCTCCAGACGGCGTGTTCACTCACAGGATGAATTACTCTCTCTCCAGACGGCGTGTTCACTCACAGGATGAATTACTCTCTCTCCAGACGGCGTGTTCACTCACAGGATGAATTACTCTCTCTCCAGACGGCGTGTTCACTCACAGGATGAATTACTCTCTCTCCAGACGGCGTGTTCACTCACAGGATGAATTACTCTCTCTCCAGACGGCGTGTTCTCTCACAGGATGAATCACAGATCGTTCATAGGAGGATATCAGAAAAACGTGAATATAATTACATAACGACCTAAGGTGTTTCAACACCTGCACCACCAACACCACAGGTGTTGCAAGGTGTTGTGACAGCTGTCTAAAAGACACCTGTTTGTTACTTTAAGACGCTAAGAGGTTAGAAGCTTAGAGTACATATTTCAGACGATAAAGTACATATACACCTAATTACTGTAATAAACAGTAATATTACATGTGTTATAGCCACGAGGGACAATGTCTGTCTGTCTGTCTGTCTGTCTGTCTGTCTGTCTGTCTGTCTGTCTGTCTGTCTGTCTGTCTGTCTGTCTGTCTGTCTGTCTCTGTCTGTCTGTTGGAGGCTGATGGATTGTGATGAGTTTGGTAGGTGGTGAAGGGCAGGGAAGGTGGTGAAGGGTAGGGAAGGTGGTGAAGGGTAGGGAAGGTGGTGAAGGGTAGGGAAGGTGGTGAAGGGTAGGGAAGGTGGTGAAGGGTAGGGAAGGTGGTGAAGGGTAGGGAAGGTGGTGAAGGGTAGGGAAGGTGGTGAAGGGTAGGGAAGGTGGTGAAGGGTAGGGAAGGTGGTGAAGGGTAGGGGAAGGTGGTGAAGGGTAGGGATGGTGGTGAAGGGTAGGGAAGGTGGTGAAGGGTAGGGAAGGTGGTGAAGGGTAGGGAAGGTGGTGAAGGGTAGGGGAAGGTGGTGAAGGGTAGGGAAGGTGGTGAAGGGTAGGGAAGGTGGTGAAGGGTAGGGAAGGTGGTGAAGGGTAGGGAAGGTGGTGAAAGGTAGGGAAGGTACTGAAGGAAAAGACAGTGATGATTGCCACACATAAGGTACCCGGCAGTGCCCGGACAGTGAAATATTTACAGCGACAATGACATTATACAATGAAGATGGTTACCGGAGAATCTCCCCCCCCCCCCATCCCCCCAGTGACGCAACAAGGAACACTCCCCCTCCAACGGGTCAAACACAACACTGACCCCACTGTTCACCTGTTTGTGTTGATTTCCCTGTTCATATTATTCCTCGTACCGACGCGGTGTGGAAACTTGAAATCCAAACAAAGGGAGAGTTTGAAGAACCTTCTTTTTATTTTCCCATTTTTAAAGGTTGATGTTTTGGGCAGATAATCCTGAGAGCTTGTGTATATCTATCATCCCTGGCCAGATAGAGAGAAGGGGAGGGAAGGAGGGAGATAAGGAGCTAGGGTAGTAGAAAGGGCGATAAGAAGCTAAGGTAGAAGGACGTGCAATAAGAAGCTAGGGTAGAAGAAAGTGCAATAATGAATTAGGGAAGGAGGAAAGATAACGATTAAATAGGGTTGGAGGAGAGTGAATATGAACTAGGGGAAGATGGGAAAGTGAGAAGACTATAATGGGAGGAAGATGTCAAAGAACAAAGGTGTAGGGAAAATGTATCAAAGAAAAATGCTGGAGGAAAACGTGACAAGGGGCAAGGGTGACAGGAAAAGGTGACAAGGGGCAAGGGTGACAGGAAAAGGTGACAAGGGGCAAGGGTGACAGGAAAAGGTGACAAGGGGCAAGGGTGACAGGATAAGGTGACAAGGGGCAAGGGTGACAGGAAAAGGTGACAAGGGGCAAGGGTGACAGGATAACGTGACAAGGGGCAAGGGTGACAGGATAACGTGACAAGGGGCAAGGGTGACAGGAAAAGGTGACAAGGGGCAAGGGTGACAGGAAAAGGTGACAAGGGGCAAGGGTGACAGGAAAAGGTGACAAGGGGCAAGGGTGACAGGAAAAGGTGACAAGGGGCAAGGGTGACAGGAAAAGGTGACAAGGGGCAAGGGTGACAGGATAAGGTGACAAGGGGCAAGGGTGACAGAAAAAGGTGACAAGGGGCAAGGGTGACAGGAAAAGGTGACAAGGGGCAAGGGTGACAGGAAAAGGTGACAAGGGGCAAGGGTGACAGGATAACGTGACAAGGGGCAAGGGTGACAGGAAAAGGTGGAAAAAAGCGGCAATTGTGGAATAAAAAGGTGTCTAGAAAACTGTTGTGAGAGGAAAGACAGCAAACAAGGCAGTTCAGTGGTGACAAACGAGGAACAATGATAACAGCCTCACCAAACACTAATTAGAATACTACTTAGTGTCCTAAATAATTAACTAACAATTAACTAATTAGTTAATTATTATAACTAATCGTGACTAATTAGAACACCTTAATCCATCACAATCAACGTATCAATGTACGGAATAACGGAAATAGATTACTGGTATTTATTTACAGAAGCGTTATCAATATATATATATATATATATATATATATATATATATATACATATATATATATATATATATATATATATATATATATATATATATATATATATATATATATATATATATATATATATGTCGTACCTAGTAGCCAGAACGCACTTTTTGGCCTACTATGCAAGACCCGATTTGCCTAATAAGCCAAGTTTTCCTGAATTATTATATTTTCTCTAATTTTTTTCTTATGAAATGATAAAGCTACCCATTTCATTATGTATGAGGTCAATTTTTTTTTATTCATGTTAAAATTAACGTAGATATATGACCGAACCTAACCAACCCTACCTAACCTAACCTAACCTATCTTTATAGGTTAGGTTAGGTTAGGTAGCCGAAAAAGTTAGGTTAGGTTAGGTTAGGTAGGTTAGGTTCTCGAAAAACAATTAATTCATGAAAACTTGGCTTATTAGGCAAATCGGGCCTTGCATAGTAGGCAGAGAAGTGCGTTCTGGCTATTAGGTACGACATATATATATATATATATATATATATATATATATATATATATATATATATATATATATATATATATATATATATATATATATATATATATATATATATATATAATATACTCTCAGGCTTCCACACTGCATATATAAACACTCTGCTCTAATAACTCATTGTTCCCATGTGAGAACTTCTCTCTGTCTCGCCTCACAGAGTGAATAATATGATAATTAGTCCTTTCATATTCGGAAACACTGAGGCGAGACACGCCGACTGGTTAATGTGTTCCAGTCACACACGTAATGACTGATCCTTATACCAGTCTCCCACACACTCGTAATGACTGATCCTTATACCAGTCTCCCACACACTCGTAATGACTGATCCTTATACCAGTCTCCCACACACTCGTAATGACTGATCCTTACACCAGTCTCCCACACACTCGTAACGACTGATCCTTACACCAGTCTCCCACACACTCGTAATGACTGATCCTTTTACCAGTCTCCCACACACTCGTAACGACTGATCCTTACACCAGTCTCCCACACACTCGTAATGACTGAACCTTACACCAGTCTCCCACACACAGTTAAACCAATCAAGACTTCAATCCCATTCTTCCAAAACTCCGTAATCTGTCGACCTTTTCCAAAATCGCTTGAACTCTCTTGAGTGCATTAGAGTATTTTACTCGGGCTAGGAGATTGCACCCTTGCAACCACTGCATGCTCATAACCACTCAACAGTGTGCATGCTCATCATAACTCATCCAGTTTAAGTCTCATTACTCATAAAGCCCCTCATCCCTTGCATTGTGAAGTGACTTTGTTATGACTAGTTGACACAATTGACACCGTACGCAATATGGTGGGAATGAGGAATTAAGCTGGTGAGGGGGAGGTGGAGGAATTGAGAAAATGAGATAGAGAGAAGTGAGGGAGAGTGTTAGAGGATGAGAGATAGGGAAGAGAGAATGATGAGGGGAAGTGCTGGAGGAAGATTAATAGAGGAATGAAGAATGAGTGATGGAGAGGAGTGAAGGACAGTGGTTGAGGGAGGGAGGGAGAGTGGGGGAGAGAGGGAGAGTGATGGAGAGCATGGAGAGAGGGGAGCAGACCTGTGTTTACCTTACGTGAGTGCTTTGTGGAGGGGGAACTCAAGAGATGAGAGTAACGTCTTCCTTTGTCTTCCATTTCCCTCAAGCTGTGACCTCTTTCCCTCAAGCTGTGACCTCTCTCCCTCAAGCTGTGACCTCTCCCCCCAAACTGTGACCTCCCCCTCAAGCTGTGACCTGTCCCTCAAGCTGTGACCTCTCCCCCTCAAGCTGTGACCTCTCCCCCTCAAGCTGTGACCTCTCTCCCTCAAGCTGTGACCTCTCTCCCTCAAGCTGTGACCTCTCCCCCTCAAGCTGTGACCTCTCTCTCTCAAGCTGTGACCTCTCTCTCTCAAGCTGTGACCTCTCCCCCTCAAGCTGTGACCTCTCTCCCTCAAGCTGTGACCTCTCTCCCTCAAGCTGTGACCTCTCTCCCTCAAGCTGTGGCCTCTCCCCCTCAAGCTGTGACCTCTCTCTCTCAAGCTGTGACCTCTCTCCCTCAAGCTGTGACCTCTCTCCCTCAAGCTGTGACCTCTCTCCCTCAAGCTGTGACCTCTCTCCCTCAAGCTGTGACCTCTCCCCCTCAAGCTGTGACCTCTCTCCCTCAAGCTGTGACCTCTCTCCCTCAAGCTGTGACCTCTCTCCCTCAAGCTGTGACCTCTCTCCCTCAAGCTGTGACCTCTCTCCCTCAAGCTGTGACCTCTCTCCCTCAAGCTGTGACCTCTCCCCTCAAGCTGTGACCTCTCCCCTCAAGCTGCGACCTCTTCCCCTCAAGCTGTGACCTCTTCCCCTCAAGCTGTGACCTCTTCCCCTCAAGCTGTGACCTCTTCCCCTCAAGCTGTGACCTCTTCCCCTCAAGCTGTGACCTCTTCCCCTCAAGCTGTGACCTCTTCCCCTCAAGCTGTGACCTCTCCCCCTCAAGCTGTGACCTCTCCCCCTCAAGCTGTGACCTCTCTCCCTCAAGCTGTGACCTCTCTCCCTCAAGCTGTGACCTCTCTCCCTCAAGCTGTGACCTCTCTCCCTCAAGCTGTGACCTTTCCCCCTCAAGCTGTGACCTCTCCCCCTCAAGCTGTGACCTCTCCCCCTCAAGCTGTGACCTCTCCCCCTCAAGCTGTGACCTCTCCCCCTCAAGCTGTGACCTCTCCCCCTCAAGCTGTGACCTCTCTCCCTCAAGCTGTGACCTCTCTCCCTCAAGCTGTGACCTCTCTCCCTCAAGCTGTGACCTCTCTCCCTCAAGCTGTGACCTCTCTCCCTCAAGCTGTGACCTCTCCCCCTCAAGCTGTGACCTCTCCCCCTCAAGCTGTGACCTCTCTCCCTCAAGCTGTGACCTCTCTCCCTCAAGCTGTGACCTCTCTCCCTCAAGCTGTGACCTCTCCCCTCAAGCTGTGACCTCTCCCCTCAAGCTGTGACCTCTCCCCTCAAGCTGTGACCTCTCCCCTCAAGCTGTGACCTCTCTCCCTCAAGCTGTGACCTCTCTCCCTCAAGCTGTGACCTCTCCCCCTCAAGCTGTGACCTCTCCCCCTCAAGCTGTGACCTCTCTCCCTCAAGCTGTGACCTCTCTCCCTCAAGCTGTGACCTCTCTCCCTCAAGCTGTGACCTCTCCCCTCAAGCTGTGACCTCTCCCCTCAAGCTGTGACCTCTCCCCTCAAGCTGTGACCTCTCTCCCTCAAGCTGTGACCTCCCTTCATGGGATGCACCCCCCTCCCCAACTCCCCATTCATGCCCAACACTGAATTCAATTTATATATAAACCAAGATATTATATATATGTGGGATTTACCACTCTGTCTGCCGTTCTTAAAATGGTGATAATCCCATTTATAAGACCAGCATTTATATCTATTTTATATTTATATATATATAAAATGGTGATAATCCCATTTATAAGACCATTGTCGCCAGAATTTCGAGACGTTATGAAACTCTCTGGGCAAAGAACGACGCTTTTCGTTTCGTGTGTGTTAATAAGACCAAAAATTATCGTACTAGAAAATGGAAGCGGCTGGCGAAAGTGTCGTACTGTCCCGTTTTCTGTTTTGGGTCCTCTGGCAGGTTAGGAGGAAAAAACGCTTTAAGTTGACCGTTTTCTTGACATTGGGAAATCTTAGGAGGACAGGTGTCTCCTCTTGGAAGTGGATACCTTGAGGTTACCTTGAGGTGCTTCCGGGGCTTAGCGTCCCCGCGGCCCGGTCGTCGACCAGGCCTCCTTTTTCCAGTGCCATCAGGACGGCACTGATTTAAGTTCAAAAGTTTCAAAACTTTGATTAAACCGGCCATGATGTCCGTAGCTGATATCCTCTGCCTCATCCAAAATCATATTCGAGGATGATTGGAGCGATTGGGGAAGAGCCTCTGCAATACGGACACGAGGGATTGGGATTTGAGAGCCGTCACCATTGTGAGGGGCCTCAGAGATCTCTCAACCTGTCCTCTTAAAAATAACGTCGCTTTTGGCCGTTTACCCGTATGGCCGAAAGTGAATGTAATTTGAAAATGAAAAAAAAAAATGAAAATTTTGATTTTTTTTTTCAACAACAATAAGTTAAGGGTCCTCTGATAGGTTATGTAGGCAGGAAATTCTCATAAAGTTTCAAATTTTTATGAAAAAATGTTAATTGAAAGTTTCCTCTCCTAACCTTTCCGAGTAGGCCGGATGACTTAAACAGAAAACGGGACAGTACGCAACCCGTTCTCGCACTTACTTACTGTCAATATTGGCTTATTTAATAAGTGCATATGTGACATACTAATTGATTGTAAATATTTTAGTTTACCTTGAAAAGCTTCATAGAAAACACCGACCTCACCTAACCTTCTTAGTATGTTAAAATAAGCATGTTATTGCTTCTTATTTACAATTATTACTTAACCAATCAATGGTATAGGTTAAGTAATAATTGTAAATAAAAAGCAATAAGATGCTTATCTTAACATACTAAGAAGGTTAGGTGAGGTCGGTGTTTTCTATGAAGCTTTTCAAGGTAAACTAAAATATTCACAATCAATGAGTATGTCACATATGCACTTATTAAATAAGCCAATATTGACTATAAGCAAGTGCGAGAACGGGTTGCATAGCGCGCGTACGGGGCGAAAAGTGACGTTATTTTTAAGAGGACGTGTTGCCCACAGTGTGTAGGGACAATAGCAAGACCCGTTCCTCTCCTGTCTGCCATTGGGGTGCCGGAGGTATTTTACCTTTTAGGCCTTAGACGAAGCTGGCCAGTGTCCTTGTGGGGAAGGAGATCCCCAATCAACTTCTCCACTATCACTATCTCCACCACAGTGTTAAGCAGCGCACAAAAATGGGTTTGCGTGTCCATTCCACGTTGCGTGGGTAATCAGGAAGGATTGACAGTGTTGGAGAGAGGAGACATTGACAGCCAGCAGAGACAGTTGAGCTAAAGAGAAGAGTCAGAGAGTGTGGAGACTGAGATCAGAGACAGAGAGAAAAGAGAGAGATACAGAGCAGAGAGAGAGAGAGAGAGAGAGAGAGAGAAAAGAGAGAGTATAGACAGAGAACAGAGACAGAGCAGAGACAGTTGAGCTAAAGAGAAGAGTCAGAGAGTGTGGAGACTGAGATCAGAGACAGAGAGAAAAGAGAGAGATACAGAGCAGAGAGAGAGAGAGAGAGAGAGAGAGAGAGAGAGAGAAAAGAGAGAGTATAGACAGAGAACAGAGACAGAGCAGAGACAGTTGAGCTAAAGAGAAGAGAGAGAGTATAGACAGAGAACAGAGACAGAGCAGAGACAGTTGAGCTAAAGAGAAGAGAGAGAGTATAGACAGAGAACAGAGACAGAGCAGAGACAGTTGAGCTAAAGAGAAGAGAGAGAGTATAGACAGAGAACAGAGACAGAGCAGAGACAGTTGAGCTAAAGAGAAGAGAGAGAGTATAGACAGAGAACAGAGACAGAGCAGAGACAGTTGAGCTAAAGAGAAGAGAGAGAGTATAGACAGAGAACAGAGACAGAGCAGAGACAGTTGAGCTAAAGAGAAGAGAGAGAGTATAGACAGAGAACAGAGACAGAGCAGAGACAGTTGAGCTAAAGAGAAGAGAGAGAGTATAGACAGAGAACAGAGACAGAGCAGAGACAGTTGAGCTAAAGAGAAGAGACTGAGTAGAGACTGAGATCAGAGAGAGAGAAGAGACAGAGTATAGACAGAGAACAGAGACAGAGCAGAGACAGTTGAGCTAAAGAGAAGAGACTGAGTAGAGACTGAGATCAGAGAGAGAGAAGAGAGAGAGTATAGACAGAGAACAGAGACAGAGCAGAGACAGTTGAGCTAAAGAGAAGAGACTGAGTAGAGACTGAGATCAGAGAGAGAGAAGAGAGAGAGTATAGACAGAGAACAGAGACAGAGCAGAGACAGTTGAGCTAAAGAGAAGAGACTGAGTAGAGACTGAGATCAGAGAGAGAGAAGAGACAGAGTATAGACAGAGAACAGAGACAGAGCAGAGACAGTTGAGCTAAAGAGAAGAGACTGAGTAGAGACTGAGATCAGAGAGAGAGAAGAGACAGAGTAGAGACAGAGAACAGAGACAGAGCAGAGACAGTTGAGCTAAAGAGAAGAGACTGAGTAGAGACTGAGATCAGAGAGAGAGAAGAGACAGAGTATAGACAGAGAACAGAGACAGAGCAGAGACAGTTGAGCTAAAGAGAAGAGACTGAGTAGAGACTGAGATCAGAGAGAGAGAAAAGAGAGAGTATAGACAGAGAACAGAGACAGAGCAGAGACAGTTGAGCTAAAGAGAAGAGACAGAGTATAGACAGAGAACAGAGAGAGAGAAGAGACAGATTATAGACAGAGAACAGAGAGAGAGAAGAGACAGAGTAGAGACAGAGAACAGAGAGAGAGAGAGAGAGAGAGAGAGAGAGAGAGAGAGAGAGAGAGAGAGAGAGAGAGAGAGAGAGAGAGAGAGAGAGAGAGAGAGAGAGAGAGAGAGAGAGAGAGTGAGAGAGAGAGAGAGAGAGAGAGAGAGAGAGAGAGAGAGAGAGAGAGAGAGAGAGAGAGAGAGAGAGAGAGAGAGAGAGAGAGAGAGAGAAGAGGCAATAACAAACTAAACAAACTCTTTAACACGCATTAAAAAAAGTTAATGAAATTAAGCTTTCTTCATTGCCTAACGAACCTCTGTTTATTTGGAGAGGAACGACTTGTCTAAAAGTGCATCCTGCGGCATCCTGAGGGATCCTGCGGCCTCCTGCGCCATCCTGTGGCCTCCTGCAGCATCCTACAGCATCCTGCAGCATCCTACAGCATCCTGCGGCCTCCTGCAGCATCCTACAGCATCCTGTGCCATCCTGCAGCATCCTACAACATCCTGTAGCCACATACATCCTCCTGCGCCATCCTGCAGCATCCTACAACATCCTGTAGCCACATACAGCCTCCTGCGCCATCCTGCAGCATCCTGCGCCATCCTGCGGCCTCCTGCGGCCTCCTGCAGCATCCTGCGGCCTCCTGCAGCATCCTGCGGCTTCCTGCGGCATCCTGCGCCCTCCTGCGGCATCCTGCGTCCACAAACACACACGGAGAAGTGCCCATCTCCCCCCCCCCCCAATCAATCTCTCCACTATCATACACTTACATCAACTGAACTATCTTAGACTTTCGCTGAAGAATGATTACACTGAATTATTTTGTAAATATCTATTCCCACGAAGCCAAAGACGTGTCCGGAACTCGTTACGTGTGAGGAGCATGTTAAGCTGCGCCTCAGGTCGTCCCGTGGTGGGTGGATGTCTCGGCCGGTAATAGACGTCACGATGTAATTGGTGAAGTTGTGGGCGAGAGCAATTGCAGGATGTCTTTGATGTCACTGAAGAGGAGATGGAGTTTGGTGATATATTTTTTTGGTGGATAGTTGAGATGTTTTACACGCGGGAGAGAAGCAGATGACGCGAGGCTCCAGACTCCACCTAACTCCACATTAGGAGAGAGAGAGAGAGAGAGAGAGAGAGAGAGAGAGAGAGAGAGAGAGAGAGAGAGAGAGAGAGAGAGAGAGAGAGAGAGAGAGAGAGAGAGAGAGAGAGAGACGTAATGCAGTACTCTTCCTTTGGTACTCAGCAGGTCACAAATACCTGTCTTACCCTGCTGCCATGACTATGAGGCAGAAAGACTGACGTGTATCCGTTCATGGGAGTACTCCTGCCATGAACGGAGAATGAGGACGGGGTTAGGGGCGATCCTCATAATGTATTCCAGAGTTGGCCAACTCCGTTATGAGGATATCCTCAAGGACACGAGAGGTAATATAGTCATTACAAAGCCCCAGGTACCTTAAGCCAGCGGGTCTAATATAAACATGCAGTGTGTAAGTGTGATTTTTTGTTATTATTGACACATTTAGGTACATTTGCATTCGTGTAGCTACACTATATGAAGGGGAATACAGTGTCAAAAACCGAGCGACGTGGTGCAAAAAAAAAATATCCCCATCACACAGGATGGTTAGTCATACCTAGGCATGTGATAGGCAGTCTGCACTGGCAGACTCTGGGAGCATTTTGAGGATATCATCAACAGAAGAGTGAATAAGGTAGCAGTGGTAATACAAGTCCCCATCTCGCAGGATGGTTAGTCATACAGAGCCATATGTTCAGTAGCCTGTACTGGCTTTTTTATTATTAATACATGAGGTACATCTGCATTAGTGCAGCTACCCTTGACTATATGAAGTGGAGTATAGTGTGTCAAAAAAGCTAACTAGGTGAGGAAAACTAGCTAACTTGAGGGGCCTCGTAGCCTGGTGGATAGCGCGCAGGACTCGTAATTCTGTGGCGCGGGTTCGATTCCCGCACGAGGCAGAAACAAATGGGCAGAAGTTTCTTTCACCCTGAATGCCCCTGTTACCTAGCAGTAAATAGGTACCTGGGAGTTAGTCAGCTGTCACGGGCTGCTTCCTGGGGGTGGAGGCCTGGTCGAGGACCGGGCCGCGGGGACACTAAAAAGCCCCGAAATCATCTCAAGATAGGTGATGTTAAAAAATCCCCATCACACAGGATGGTTAGTCATACAGAGGCATGTGATAAGCGGTCTGCACTGGCAGACTCCGGATGCATTTTGAGGATATAAACAACACAACATTGAATAAGGTAGCAGTGGTAATACAAGTCCCCATCTCGCAGGATGGTTAGTCATACAGAGCCATGTGTTTAATAGCCTGCACTGGCAAATTTTGGGTATACAGTGAGGATATCTTCAAGAATACGAGAGTGAATAAAGTAATTGCAAAGCTCCAGGTACCTCATGCCAACTTGTCTGAAAGGTCTAATAACTGGGCATTCAGTGATGTAGTGCGGGAGATCGTGCCGTAGTTCCTGCTCACAGAGTTTGCAACTGGAGTGCTCAGGATTGGGAGACCCGTCACCTGCAGCCACCTGCCACAGGTAACGGTAACCCAACCTGATCCTTGCAACCACTGTGTCGCACAGTCTAGTGGACGTTTTGTGCTGTCCATAGATGTAGGTTTCAGATCTGAACAAATCATAGCTTTTTATACTAGTAGTTTCAGGTCGTTGGGAGTCAGTAAGTTCTTTCCTATCAGATCTGCCTCTCCTTCTTCTCTTCTAAAAAATAACTCTGCGGGAGATGCCCGCTCTCTCTCGTGTCTAGAAATGAAAGAAAACGGATGGTGCACGTCTGGAAGACAATAGCATATTCAATTATTTGTTATTCGTGTTTAAAGATATTTATTGATCTAGGTAGTCTATATATATATATATATATATATATATATATATATATATATATATATATATATATATATATATATATATATATATATATATATATATATATATAATTTTTTTTTTTTTTTTAACCTAGATGGGGTACCACCTCTGGTGCAAGTGTAGGGACCCATAGCCTCGGAGAAGAAAATAAAGAGTACTCAGAGAAGACCTTGTGGATCTTCACTGAACACTTTGATATTTTCTTCTCCTACCACCCCTATTCTCTTGGTAAGTGTGTATATTTATCTAACTTTATTTGAAAATGTCATTACACAAAAAAAGTTACAATATTGATTACATGCAGGGTACAAGGCTGCTTGTCACAAGTTGAACAGCTCCTCCAGCTCCTCAGATGGCGGGCAGGAACCGTGGATGCAGTGAGCATTTCCTCTCTGGATTGCCACACCAAGGCGCTGAAAAAGAAAACTGGCAGCTCTAGGGTCTCTAGTTGTTTCAATTAACTTAGACCCCAACTCCTTCAAAAAGCTAGCAGCACTTTTACCCCAGGCACCAAGTGTCTCTGAGGCAATGGGGACAAAATTGTTGTGGTGCTCAAGGTCTCTGTATTTACGTGACTTGGCCGCTTCCCGGTGATTGGCAGCTCCTCCTGCTTGTGTAGCACTGAAGTCAACATAGGTATTGGCTAAAGTTGAAACGCAAGTGTAGTCCCACACCAACTGTCTACCATTCTTCCAGGGGTTCACCGTAATTCCGTCTGGGCGACCGACAGGCTCATCAGAGTTGCGGGACATTAGGTAACGGGGCTCTCTCTCTGCTGGACAACCGGCTGTGGTAAGGCTTCTCTTAATAATGTCATTAACCTCGCCGTGTCTTGCATGCCATCCTCCCGTCCTTTGGCAAAGAAGGCCATGCCGACCATATCTGTCGGCCTCTGCCTCTGCCTCGCCGCAAATACACCGCAAATACAAATTATATATATATATATATAAATATATATATAATATTATATATATATATATATATAGTGTTCAGTGAGGATCCACAAGGTCTTCTTTGAGTACTCTCTATTTTCTTCTCCGAGGCTATGGTGTAACAAACTAGGCTGTTGTAAGAATTATCCAGAGTGGTTTATCGACAAAAGAGAATGGGTAGCTGAGCCGCATGGTGACCTGACCCCCAGGGGGATTCGCGGTGGAAATAACCGACGCTTTGTTCATAGCTGCGTATAATGAATCATCCTATAGTATTCAGTAATTTAGAGAAATTAGCCTTTATTCATTTTGCATTAAAATTGTATTGTATAATAGTACTGGATACAATATCAAGAGTATTCTAATTATTGAGTTTAAGTCACCATCAGTGACGTCACGAATCAGATCTAACTTTTAAGGCGGAGTGACCGGCGGTCATAGGTCATCAGGGGTTGACAGGTCTACTATTTCTCAAAGTTTTAATAACCATTTTTGTGATCGGGAACAGCTCTGCCGTTAGATGTTTGTAATTTAATTCAGTAAAATAATTCAACCAGTCTGGATCAATTAAGTACAACAGAGGTTAATTGTTATAACTTAAACCTTGCTAGTAACTGGGTAGGACTTTGACTAGGCGGAAGGATACAATACTCTGTCTGGGGTAGTCCAGACAAGGAAAAAATCAGTGTGATCTGCCGAGCAGCTGGGAGAGGTTCAAACCATCTTACCTCTCCCCAAGACCAGCCCCAACACCTAGAGCTGTGGTCGCCCAAGGTATAGTTGCTATTGTTAATTATAGGGATAGTCTTCTCATTTGCCACTCAGGTCAAGTAGGGAGTGTTAAAGTGATAGGGAGTGAACCTATTTAGATTTTGTTTTAGTTTTCTTTTAATAAATTAAATTTGTTAATAATTTGCATTTTTATTGTCTCCATTTGGTTATGTGTATACTTGTCCTGGTCACGTGGTCCACACGAGGCAGAGTTGCATTGGGCGCCGATTCTAACATCGGATCGGAATTCATCATCCCCATCTAATTAATTCCACACTCAAGTTTCCGAGGTTATAAACTACTAGTGGGGATCAAGCCCCAAGGTTGATTAATTAGCGTGATCGATCCAGACCTCGATCATTGCTCTGTAGAGCTGGTCTGGTGGTGGCAGCAGAGGCGACTCTAGGGTTTTGATCAGAGCTTAGGTCACGTCATACTGGGTGTAGAATCCTAAGTCGGTCAATCGTCTTAGGACCACGTGGCGTGGAGTTGGCTTTGGTAAAAGTTTTGGAGTCCCTTGGTTTAGAAATAAAAGTAAGACTACGGGTAGAGGGAGTAGAAGGTAGAGAAGTAGTGAGAGAGGAACCCAAACCCGTGTTACAATGGGTCCCTACACTTGCACCAGAGGTGGTACCCCTTCTATATAAAATTATATATGTATATAATATACCTAAGGGACCACTAATACTAGTGGCCTCGATGAGGACAGGAAGCCGGCGGCTTGTCTAAATTCCCCTCCCTCCCCCCCCCCCCTCTCTGCGTTCGCACAACCGCACCTGCATCCGGATAATCCCGTTAATATGCATTTTCCATTCATTTATTACCGGCCATCTCAGTGCTCAATAGTGCGGGACTGCAGCACCCACAGCCTGCATGTCCACGAGAGAGAGAGAGAGAGCTCATTTGCAACTCACATTTAGCCGGACCATTTAAGCGAGGCTACAGTATCCTGGTAATGAAGAGACCCACCGTTTATATGGTTCCCAATGCGTAAATGAGTCAAGTCTTCGCTAACACACAAAAAATTTAGCTGAATTGAACTAACGTAATGTTAATTTTGTACTGTTGATATTTCATTATTATTCTATATATTATTTTTATTTTTATTATTTTTATTCAAACCGCAAAGAAATCAGAATGGCACGGTACAGTCAAGTGGTTCAGTCAAGTGGTTCAGTCAAGTGGTTCAGTCAAGTGGTTCAGTCAAGTGGTTCAGTCAAGTGGTTCAGTCAAGTGGTTCAGTCAAGTGGTTCAGTCAAGTAGTTCAGTCAAGTGGTACAGTCAAGTGGTTCAGTCAAGTGGTTCCGTCAAGTGGTTCCGTCAAGTGGTTCAGTCAAGTGGTTCCGTCAAGTGGTTCCGTCAAGAGGTTCAGTCAAGTGGTTCAGTCAAGTGGTTCCGTCAAGTGGTTCCGTCAAGTGGTTCAGTCAAGAGGTTCAGTCAAGTGGTTCCGTCAAGTGGTTCAGTCAAGTGGTTCAGTCAAGAGGTTCAGTCAAGTGGTTCCGTCAAGTGGTTCAGTCAAGTGGTTCAGTCAAGAGGTTCAGTCAAGAGGTTCAGTCAAGTGGTACAGTCAAATAGTACAGTGTAAGATACACTGACAGGTACAGCTTGGCGATTCAGTGAACGGTACAGTATGACCAACAACCAGAATGAACAGAGAACACAGCCACGATTTACAAGGAGCGGTACAGAAAGGGGGAGGTACAGCTACGAGGTACAATGAAGGGTACAGCTACGAGATACAATGAAGGGTACAGCTACGAGGTACAATGAAGGGTACAGCTAGGAGGTACAATGAAGGGTACAGCTACGAGGTACAATGAAGGGTACAGCTACGAGGTACAATGAAGGGTACAGCTACGAGGTACAATGAAGGGTACAGCTACGAGGTACAATGAAGGGTACAGCTACGAGGTACAATGAAGGGTACAGCTACGAGGTGCAATGAAGGGTACAGCTACGAGGTACAATGAAGGGTACAGCTACGAGGTACAATGAAGGGTACAGCTACGAGGTACAATGAAGGGTACAGCTACGAGGTACAATGAAGGGTACAGCTACGAGGTACAATGAAGGGTACAGCTACGAGGTACAATGAAGGGTACAGCTACGAGGTACAATGAAGGGTACAGCTACGAGGTACAATGAAGGGTACAGCTACGAGGTACAATGAAGGGTACAGCTACGAGGTACAATGAAGGGTACAGCTACGAGGTACAATGAAGGGTACAGCTACGAGGTACAATGAAGGGTACAGCTACGAGGTACAATGAAGGGTACAGCTACGAGGTACAATGAAGGGTACAGCTACGAGGTACAATGAAGGGTACAGCTAGGAGGTTGAAGGAGAAGAGTGAGGCTCAGCTAGAGGGCGCAGGGAGAAATACAGTGAGAGGTACAGTGAAAGGTACAATGAGAGGTACAGTGAAAGGTACAGTGAGAGGTACAGTGAAAGGTACAGTGAGAGGTAACCAACATGTCTCTGGGTCACACTATCACAACTCAACCCGTTCTCGCACTTTCTTTCAGTCAATATTGACTTATTTAATACGTGCATATGTGACATACTAAGTATACTAGTTTACCTTGAAAAGCTTCATAGAAAACACCGACCTTACCTAACCTTCTTAGTATGTTAAGATAAGCATCTTATTGCTTCGTAATAACAATTATTACTTAACCTATACCTATAATATATTTAGTATCAATTTAAGATATTTAATTTAAGTATCAAGATACCAATATATTGGTATCACTATTTCTACAACTGTCTCTACTACTTCTACAACCATTACAACTACTATTACCACAACAACCATTACCACTATTGTTGCTACTTCTGTTATAAACACTGATACTTATACTACTTATAAATACTTCTACTGATTCTACTACTGTCGCTGCTACTACTATTTTTTTATTAAAAGTAGAACTATAACTAATGTTGTAGTGTCATAGCTTCTACTTCCGCTGCTTTTACAACTCATTAAAATGTTAATATGAGCCATACCGCTCCTCATTAACCAAGTGTAGTGAGGACGAGATAAGACGGGAGATATGAGAATTATGAGTAAGGAATTATATGATAAAGCTTAAGAAAAAAATGTGATGAATTATATGATTAAGAAAAATAAGTGATGAATTATATGATAAAGATTTAGAAAAATAAGTGATGAATTATATGATAAAAATTTGATTTTGAAAAATATGTGTATATACATATGTGTATATGTGTATATAGATATCATAGATATGATTTTGAAAAATAACATTTCAAATTAGAATACGAAGAAGAATAAGACGAACAAAAGAAAGGGACACCAAAAAAAATCAAGAAGAAAATATGAGAACTCTTCAGAAAGTTGAAGATGTTTGGTGTGGACATTTGTGCCGTGAAGCAGCTCTCAAAACCCAACGAAAAACTTCAAGTAAAAATATATATCTAATTCTTCGTCTTTAGCGTGACTAACGATAGGGGGGGGGGAGGAGACTGATGAAGAATGGTCCTTCGACTCATCCCAGATATGGAGAAGTATGACAATGTCAGACCAAAGGAGGAATATTGAAACAGGAATTTCCTTAAGTACTTTCGTATATTAATACATCATCAGAAGGAGCCCCCCCCCATTTTTAATCACGTCACACACACAGAGATCACACTAACCTGATGCATCAAATGAACAAATCCACAAGGGCCGTGACGAGGATTCAAATCCAGGAACAAATCTTGGATTTGTTCATTTTTAATCACGTGTTTATTTTCGTGATATATATACACATGGAGAAGTATATATAATCTCAGGGCTAAAAACCTGCTCGTCACTTCCTTGGCGAAGACAACAACATGCACCTCGAGGGATAAGAAAAGTAGCCGGGTACTTCTTTGTCTGGGAAACTTGGTGGAACTCAAACCTCCGGTGCAGAAGAGCAACGAGAAGTTACCAGCTGCAAGTGAGACTGACACATTATCCTCAGGCCGCTCCCCATCCTCCTCCAAGTTTTAAATTAGTATTTATATTAATATGGTTCACTTTGCTCCCCAAAGTGAGAGGGGATATATTATGGTTCAACAGCCAGTACCAGAAAAGTCAAACGAAATGCAAGAAGGAACAAATCCACAAGGGCCGTGATGAGGATTCGAACCTGCGTCCAAGTGCATCCCAGACGCTGCTTTTATCGACTGAGCTACGACATGGTTAAAAAGAATTGAAAGCAGAAGTTCTACTGAACTTACTTGGATCCTGCAGCCTCTCCGAGACACAAACCAGGGTTTTACACAATTCCCCCATGTACTCGAGCTATGCCATGTACTCGAGCTATGCCATGCACTCGAGCTATGCCATGCACTCGAGGCCTTTGTGGATTTGTTCATTTGATGCATCACGCTATTGTGATTTCTGTGTGTAAGAGGGAATATGGGAGACACAGACGTCAAAGGATAGTTGAAAATCGGCGATAGATGCATTAGGGGGCTAAGAACGAATGCATAAATATAAGAGTATCGATAAGAAACTACGAAAATATGTTGAGTCCACACACATAGAGATCACACTAACGTGATGCATCAAATGAACAAATCCACAAGGGCCGTGACGAGGATTCGAACCCTTTTACCCCTGTCGTAGCTCAGTTGATTAAGGCAGGGTCTGGGATGCTCCCGGACGCAGGTTCGAATCCTCGTCACGGCCCTTGTGGATTTGTTTATGTCGAGTCCATCGTAGAGGAAGAACCAAAACTATACATCATCTCATAAGATGGAAAATGACAGTGAATGACCAGGCACCAGATTCACGAAGCAGTTACGCAAGCACTTACGAATCTATACACCTTTTCTAAATCTTTAGCAGCTTTGTTTACAATTATTAAACAGTTAATGAGCTCCGAAGTACCAAGAGGCTGTTCATAACAATAACAACAATTAATTGGGAAGTTTTCATGTTTGTAAACCGTTTAAATATATGTAACCCAAGCCGTCAAAGATTGAGGAAAGATGTACACGCTCGTAAGTACTTGCGTAACGGCTTCGTTAATCTGAAAAGGTGACTATAGATTATGAAAACGGGAAGCGAATATTCAAAACTGTAAGGGACAACTAAAGCATTTCTCCACGACGCTAAAGCTTTTGGGCTAACACTGTATCACCATGGAAGTTAACACTGTATCACCAAGGATGTTAACACTGTATCACCGCGGAAGTTAACACTGTATCACCAAAGAAGTTAACACTGTATCACCGCGGAAGTTGACACTGTATCACCGCGGAAGTTAACACTGTATCACCGCGGAAGTTAACACTGTATCACCGCGGAAGTTAACACTGTATCACCGCGGAAGTTAACACTATCACCAAGGATGTTAACACTGAATCACCGCGGAAGTTAACACTGTATCACCGCGGAAGTTAACACTGTATCACCGCGGAAGTTAACACTGTATCACCGCGGAAGTTGACACTGTATCACCGCGGAAGTTAACACTGTATCACCGCGGAAGTTAACACTGTATCACCGCGGAAGTTAACACTGTATCACCGCGGAAGTTAACACTGTATCACCGCGGAAGTTAACACTGTATCACCGCGGAAGTTAACACTGTATCACCGCGGAAGTTAACACTGTATCACCGCGGAAGTTTACACTGTATCACCGCGGAAGTTAACACTGTATCACCGCGGAAGTTAACACTGTATCACCAAGGATGTTAACACTGTATCACCGCGGAAGTTAACACTGTATCACCGCGGAAGTTAACACTGTATCACCGCGGAAGTTAACACTGTATCACCGCGGAAGTTAACACTGTATCACCGCGGAAGTTAACACTGTATCACCGCGGAAGTTAACACTGTATCACCGCGGAAGTTAACACTGTATCACCGCGGAAGTTAACACTGTATCACCGCGGAAGTTAACACTGTATCACCATATGTTGCACCTATGCACAATCTCACAGATTCCCGCTCTGGTTATCTCACTTCATCTCGGTAGAGCTCTCCCCGCCTCTCGCTGTATAGAGGACACAGGTCTCTATAGAGTCCAGTCAGCTAAGGCCTGCCTCTCGAGCAGGAAGAATTTGACGGCCAGTATGTTTCTTATTTCCAGGACTTCCAGGCTCCAGTCACCCGTCTTCCTGGCGATATCATGCTAATGATTTCCGATACAACAGTACCTCGGAGGGTGGGGAAGGGGCAGGGCGTAGGTGGGCGGGTAGGTATTACGGCGATGAATCCTTCAGTGTAGCGGCAGGTCTTGGTATACCGTGGGCCTACAGTCATCGCCAAGGAGGTGGACCAAGGGCTTCTATAGGTCACGCTTTTTGTAGGTAGATCAGCGACCTATAGCTAGCTTCTAAAATGGTGTGTGTAATAATCGGGAAAATGTGTCTCTGTCTGTCTCTCTGTTTGTCTCTGTCTCTGTCGCTGTCTGTCTGTGTCTGTCTGTGTCTGTCTGTCTCTGTCTGTCTCTGTCTGTCTCTGTCTGTCTCTGTCTGTCTCTGTCTGTCTCTGTCTGTCTGTCTCTCTCTCTCTCTCTCTCTCTCTCTCTCTCTCTCTCTCTCTCTCTCTCTCTCTCTCTCTCTCTCTCTCTCTCTCTCTCTCTCTCTCTCTCTCTCTCTCTCTCTCTCTCTCTACCTTACCATTTTGCTAGTGTGGGATAGTGACTTAGGAATTTGCCAGTGTAGACGACTTAGTAATTTGTGGAGAATATCATAATTTTCGAGTAAATAAAACCTTGTTAAATTTCCATATTTATGTGTCTCTGGCTTTTCCCTCCATTGTCATCTCCAGTGAAGGTCATCAAGGCTGTTGAACCCTCCTTGTGTGATCCAAAATTCTCCAGTATTAAATTGTTTAAGAAAACCGTCAGTAAGTAATTACATCACAAGAAATCTCTCGGTATTCAAGTCAACAGGGCTCATTGGTCCCCCCCTATGAACCACTGACGATCCCGTAATGAGTAATTATCAATACTCATGTTACTATTCTGTATTGAGATTCAGCGTATCCTTGAAGGCACCATTGGTTACGTACGAGATTAGTGTTACTAGGTCACAGTCAACTGTCATTATTGTTTAGACTGTTTAAGGAAATATAATTAAGAGCACCAGTGTAAACCCACAGTGGTACAGTGGTATCTGGGAGGGGTTACAATGGTAGGAGGTGTTATAAGTGGACCAAAGGGCCCCACAGTTCAGCCCCACCATTCAGTTGGTAGACCAGGGGCCGATACAGTCACTTAACAGGTAAACCAGGGCCCCCAGAGTCACCTCCCAACAGGTCCAACCGGGCCCCCCATGGCCCGGTCAGTGCCATATCACGACTTGTGAGTGTTTGGTCCACCAGGTTGTTGCTTGGAGCAGCCCGCAGGCCCACATATCCACACACATATATACATATTAATAAATATTAATATGCGCGCCTTAATATATATGGTCATTACTTAATTATACCTGGAGTATGCGGCACCAGCATGGAGTCCATATCTAGTCAAGCATAAGACTAAAATGGAAAAGGTTCAAAGGTTTGCCACCAGACTAGTACCCGAGCTGAGAGGTATGAGCTACGAGGAGAGACTACGGGAATTAAACCTCACTTCGTTGGAAGACAGAAGAGTTAGGGGGGACATGATCACCACATTCAAGATCCTCAAGGGAATTGACAGGGTTGATAAAGACAGGCTGTTTAACACAAGGGGCACACGCACTAGGGGACACCGGTGGAAACTGAGTGCCCAAATGAGCCACAGAGATATTAGAAAGAACTTTTTTAGTGTCAGAGTGGTTGACAAATGTAATGCATTAGGCAGTGATGTGGTGGAGGCTGACTCCATACACAGTTTCAAGTGTAGATATGATAGAGCCCGATAGGCTCAGGAACCTGTACACCTGTTGATTGACAGTTGAGAGGTGGGACCAAAGAGCCAGAGCTCAACCCCCGCAAGCACAACTAGGTGAGTGCAACTAGGTGAGTACACACCTATAAACACATACCTAGACTCAGTTATTATGAGTTATAAAACACAACAAACCATTCACGTGAAGCTAAACAACCACACACACAAAGCCCCCACAACAAACAATTAACCAACCGATGCCTGTTAATTTTTCTTGTTCTGAATGTTAAATTATTTTACCTTTCAGATACATCGTAACAAAAAAAAAATTGAAGCGCATTATAAAGGGACTATTATATAGCCCGGCTATCACGCTGAAAAGGTAGTTATTAGTGATTGTTAAACGGGAGTAATTAACAATAGCAACAGTGCCTTGTAGCCTTGTTAGTGTGCAGTATTTGCAACCTGTGTCTAGTGTGCATTGGGAGCCTTTTGTCTGAAATGTCAGAACTGGGGTGAGATTACTGCAATACCAGTTGTGTGGGCTTGGTCTGAGAGAGAGAGAGAGAGAGAGAGAGAGAGAGAGAGAGAGAGAGAGAGAGAGAGAGAGAGAGAGAGAGAGAGAGAGAGAGAGAGAGAGAGAGAGAGAGAGAGAGAATGGGAAGGAGGTATGGAGAGCGAGAGGAATGAAGGGATGACAGGAGAGAGGGAGGAAGACAGAACAGGAAAGTGGGAGGGAAGAAACGGCGAGAGAGAGAGAGAAAGGGAGGGAGAGAAAGGAAGGAGAGAGAATACACAACGTGAGTGAGAGAGATGTAGAGAAATATCGATATACTCACAATCTATATGTCTGCTTTTCTCTCTTTGTCAGTATGTCTGTCGGTCTCTATGTGTCTGTATATGTGTGTCTATCACTGTCAGTCTGTCTCTCTCTCTCTCTCTGTTGGTCTTCATGTCCCGTTATTCATCATTCTCTTTTTCTGTTTGCCTCCTTCACTGTCAATCTGCTTGTCTGTCTCTGTCCATCTCTCTCTGTCTCCCTGTCTGTTTTTGTCCATCTCTCTGTCTCCCTGTCTGCCTCTCTTCGTCTATTTGTTTTATTTTTTTGCCTATGACTAAAGTTCATTAGGGCTGTCACTTGAAGTACCTAATGAAACTGCAAGCAAGAGCTGTTATCCTACCTCAGCTCATCTGACGCCTGCTCCTAGAGACTCAGGAGCAGGCGTCCTAAAAATCCTAAAAGTTGAAATCCTAAAAGTGTCCTTTAAAACTACTATCACATAGGGGACTATCATATAAGGAACCTGGTGAAACTGCAAGCAAGAGTTGTTATCCTAGCTCAGCTTAGTTGAAACCTACTCCTAGAGACCCATTTGTTTCATGAGCCTGTTACCTGCATCAATAGGAATAATCTTTATTCATTAACAACATTAGATAACAATCATATAAGGAAGAGGATGAGCCTGTAGCCAACTGTGTGCCAGAGCCTTCATGTGATCAGGTATCCTGATCTCCCGTGTATCAATCTGTTGAGGGAACCAGTTCCAGATGCGAGTCAGTCTCGGAGTGAATGATCGCTGATGAAGTGATGTTCTTGAGAAAGGAAGTTCCAGCATGAGGCTGTTGAAGGTTGAGAGCCTAGTGTTACGGATACCAACTACTGGTTGTCCACGGAGTTGGGCCAGGTGTGGAACTTTGAAAATGTTGGCCATGTTCATAACAATAAGTCCTTCAACATCACGACGGTGTTGCAGGCTCTGATGTTCAGACCAGTCCAACCAGACTTGATCAAGACTTGAGATGAGTCTGATTGCACGGCTCTCCACTTTGTCCACAGCCTGATGAATGATGAGGGGGGACAGGGGAACCAGGAGAGGGGTACATACTCTGAATGAAAGTGAACTTGTGCTTCATATAAGGTTTTGCAGCCCCTACCGTCAAAGGTGAGAGATGTTCTGTAGGGCTGTAAGTATACTGGCTGCCTTTATGCTAGGTTCAGTACGTGGCTCTCTCTCTCTCTCTCTCTCTCTCTCTCTCTCTCTCTCTCTCTCTCTCTCTCTCTCTCTCTCTCTCTCTCTCTCTCTCTCTCTCTCTCTCTCTCTCTCTCTCTCTCTCTCTCTCTCTCTCTCTCTCTCTCTCTCTCTCTCTCTCTCTCTCTCTCTCTCTCTCTCTCTCTCTCTGTGTGTGTGTGTGTGTGTGTGTGTGTGTGTGTGTGTGTGTGTGTGTGTGTGTGTGTGTGTGTGTGTGTGTGTTCTAGACTAAAATATACTTTCTCACTGCCCAGCAAACTCTAGTCCACCAACCCTCCAGAACTAAATGTTCCCTAATCCCAATACCAACCCTAAACCCCACTGCCACACCATCACCCACCAGCTAGGTCCTGACCTCACGACACCTAAACAGAGGTGCTTCCTTACCGCATGTAGCGTAGTTGTCCAAAGGTACCCCTTGACGTAGGAGCTTGAGGAACAGGACGACAGAGCCGAAAAGAATTACATGGACGAACATAGCGATAGACGACGACGACTCTGGCGTCATTAGACCGCATTGTTTAGTATCATATTTAATGTCCTCTGCCGGTGCTTGGGGCATGCGGGTTTCCACAGCACAAGGGAGGGTTATGGGGGTCCCTCTGGTGGGGTTTCTGGCTCTGAGGGCTGTAGTGACCTGCCCGTTTAGCCCGAGGGAGGAGGAGGTAGTGAAGGTGAACCATCATACGTCCCCGTCTCTTCTAACATCATGCTGTCACAGCTGACATGCTGTCACTTCTGTCATCATGCTGTCACAGCTAGCATCATGCTGTCACTTCTGACATCATGCTGTCACAGCTAGCATCATGCTGTCACTGCCAGCATCATGCTTTCACAGCTAACATCATGGTGTCACAGCTAACATCATGGTGTCACAGCTAACATCATGGTGTCACAGCTAACATCATGGTGTCACAGCTAACATCATGGTGTCACAGCTAACATCATGGTGTCACAGCTAACATCATGGTGTCACAGCCGACATCATGCTGTCCCAGCCGACATCATGCTGTCACAGCCAGCATCATGCTGTCACAGCTAGCATCATGCTGTCACAGCCAGCATCATGCTGTCACAGCCAGCATCATGCTGTCACTGCCAGCATCATGCTTTCACAGCTAACATCATGGTGTCACAGCTAACATCATGGTGTCACAGCTAACATCATGGTGTCACAGCCGACATCATGCTGTCCCAGCCGACATCATGCTGTCACAGCCAGCATCATGCTGTCACAGCCAGCATCATGCTGTCACAGCCAGCATCATGCTGTCACAGCCAGCATCATGCTGTCACAGCCAGCATCATGCTGTCACAGCCAGCATCATGCTGTCACAGCCAGCATCATGCTGTCACAGCCAGCATCATGCTGTCACAGCCAGCATCATGCTGTCACAGCCAGCATCATGCTGTCACAGCCGACATCATGCTGTCACAGCCAACATAATTTTTTCACTGCTGACGTCTGTCTGTCTATCTACCTCACAACCTTACATGCACTCAACCTTACATGCACTCAACCTTACATGCACTCAACCTTACATGCACTCAACCTTACATGCACTCAACCTTACATGCACTCAACCTTACATGCACTCAACCTTACATGCACTCAACCTTACATGCACTCAACCTTACATGCACTCAACAATCAATTTTGCAAACACTAAGCA
This sequence comes from Procambarus clarkii, assembly GCF_040958095.1. NCBI lineage: Eukaryota > Metazoa > Arthropoda > Malacostraca > Decapoda > Cambaridae > Procambarus > Procambarus clarkii. The sequence goes on along the minus strand of NC_091212.1, from coordinate 14,401,270 downwards.
ACAATTGCAAACACCATAGAGCCCTACAAACATTTAACAACCATTCGTATAAACACACTCCAATGTTACGAACATCGTAAGTGTTACGAACACTTACCTAACAATCTTACAATTACTAATCAGCCAAAAACCTTACAAACATTAACTATCCAATCTTTCAAACACCAATCACCTTACAAAAAGATTGTGTCAGCTGAGGACAAATACTAAACTCACACAAGGGTTGTGTCAGCGAGGCGGACAGTCCGCCTGCTATCATAACGTCGTGTCAGCACGGATAGCTCACCTGCTATCATAAAGTGTCAGCACGGATAGCTCACCTGCTATCATAACGTCGTGTCAGCACGGATAGCTCACCCTGCTATCATAACATCGTGTCAGCAGGGCAGACAGCCCGCCTGCTATCATTACATCGTGTCAGCACGGATAGCTCACCCTGCTATCATAACATCGTGTCAGCAGGGCAGACAGCTCGCCTGCTATCATTACATCGTGTCAGCATGGATAGCTCACTCTGCTATCATAACATCGTGTCAGCAGGGCAGACAGTCCGCCTGCTATCATTACATCGTGTCAGCATGGATAGCTCACTCTGCTATCATAACATCGTGTCAGCAGGGTGGACAGTCCGCCTGCTATCATAACATCGTGTCAGCAAGCCAGACAGCCCATCTGCTATCATAACACCGTGCTATCAAGGCAGACAGTCCACCTGCTATCATAACACCGTGCTATCAAGGCAGACAGCCCACCTGCTATCATATCACCGTGCTATCAAGGCAGACAGCCCACCTGCTATCATCATTACAGGTCTTAAACTCTACCTGTCTCCTCTCCTTCGTGTTTACTCCCCCCCCCCCTAAAAAAATAGGGGCGGGGGGGAAGGGGGGAAGCCGTAGTGAGGGGTGTGAGTAGCCCCCCCCAGGTGAAGAAAGTAGCCCCTCCCCTCAGGTGAGGGAAGTAGCCCCCCCCCCCCCCAGGTGAGGGAAGTAGCCCCCCAGGCGAGGGAAGTAGCCCCCCAGGTGAGGGAAGTAGCCCCCCCCAGGTGAGGGAAGTAGCCCCCCCCAGGTGAGGGAAGTAGCCCCCCCTCAGGTGAGGGAAGTAGCCCCCCCTCAGGTGAGGGAAGTAGCCCCCCCCCCAGGTGAGGGAAGTAGCCCCCCCCCAGGTGAGGGAAGTAGCCCCCCCAGGTGAGGGAAGTAGCCCCCCCCCAGGTGAGGGAAGTAGCCCCCCCAGGTGAGGGAAGTAGCCCCCCCAGGTGAGGAAAATAGCCCCCAGGTGAGGGAAGTAGCCCCTCCAGGTGAGGGAAGTAGCCCCCCCCAGGTGAGGGAAGTAGCCCCCCCCAGGTGAGGGAAGTAGCCCCCCCAGGTGAGGGAAGTAGCCCCCCCCCAGGTGAGGGAAGTAGCCCCCCCAGGTGAGGGAAGTAGCCCCCCCCCCAGGTGAGGGAAGTAGCCCCCCAGGTGAGGGAAGTAGCCCCCCCCAGGTGAGGGAAGTAGTAGCCCCCCCCCAGGTGAGGGAAGTAGCCCCCCCAGGTGAGGAAAGTAGCCCCCCCCAGGTGAGGGAAGTGGCCCCCCCTTAGGTGAGGGAAGTAGCCCCCCCAGGTGAGGGAAGTAGTAGCCCCCCCAGGTGAGGGAAGTGGCCCCCCCTCAGGTAAGGGAAGTAGCCCCCCCTCAGGTGAGGAAAGTGGCCCCCCTCAGGTGAGGAAAGTGGCCCCAAGTGAGGGAAGTAGCCAATATGTGGGCAGTAGCCCATGTGATAGAAGTAGCCAATGGAATGGAAGTAGCTAGATGGAAAGGGATGTCCCCCCCCCCCATGAGAGGGGAGAGTGTTTGATGGAAAGGGGAATAGTATGGCTATCGTGGTTAAGGGAGGGGGGGTAGGAGAGGGGAGCGGGAGGGCGGGAGAGGGGGAACGGGAGGGAGAGGGAGAGGGGGGATGGTAATCGGGCCGGGGGGTGTAGAGCCCCGGTGCGGCCCGCGACCCGCACCTTAGCCAGTCGGCTGGCAGACTTGGCGGTGGTGACAAGTGTTTATTCCCCCCCTCGACGACTACTCTCGCACGTCTCCTCTCCCCCTCACGCACTGCTGCTGCTGCTGCTCTCTCTCTCTCTCACCCCCACTCTCTCACCCGTCTCTCTCACCGCATCATCCCCACACCCCCTACCTCTCCCCACCTCCCTCCCCCCCCCTGGGACTGCCTGAGTACAGCACTCGTTACAGTGTAGAAACTACAGACAGTTACAGTGTCTACTAGTACAGTGTCTACAGTGTAGACAGTTACAGTGTTCGAGTGTGTGAGTGTATCTGTACACACACACACACACATACACACACACACAGTGCACATATGTGTGTGTGTTGGGTCATCTTGATATGTCTTGCGTCTTCAGACGTATAACGTCTTATTAACGTTGAAGGAGGAACATACAGGTGTCACTGAATATTTCAATGATTAATTACCTTATGGTCTCAAGCCTTGTCTTGTAAGGAATGTGTGGAAATTAACTTGACAAAGGTGTATATATATATATATGTCTCTATGTCTATAAAGTATTAAGACATCACGGCTTACAAAATTGGATAAATATAAAGTGAAAAAAATAATAATTTGCACGAAAAATAAGGAATTGTAACTAAATAGGATTCCTCCTGCGCTTCCGTGATCAATAATTTGAAGAAAAAACATCATAAAAATATTTAAACTTAAAACAAAACAAGATCGACGTAATAAATGAGTTTAAGAAAGCAGATATATTGATATATTTGTATATCCTCAAATACCAGTTAATGAGTGAAAATCACAAATGCCCTTCTCGAACCACCACCACGTTGACAGCACCTCCAGGAAGTGACCCCTCGTCGCAGGGGCAGCGAGGCCTCAGAGCGAGGCTTCTCGCTCCACCCAAACACACGCCCCCCTAAATCTCTCGAATTCAAGACTCCCGTTCAACGCCCCCCTTAGAATCAAACAGGAGGAAAGGTAGCAACCGAGCAGAATCGGGAACACCCATCACTTGTTGCGTCGCCAATCAACGTCCTCTATTCCTCTGTTTCTCTCTAGCTGGGAACTGAATGACGAGGGATTTTAGATTACGTTATGACACACGTCGTATAAGGAACTGGAGGGCCTGTAACCTCGGCTATACCCGTCGAGTCCTCAGCATCAGCTCTGCTTTCAATGAAACACATCTGCCGAGGAGAACGATATTAAAGAGAACTATTGAAGCTGCTAGTCGTGCTGCCCCTGTATTTATACGTGAACATTTTCGAGACTGAAAAACCTCCTTGATTTGTTGTATGTAACCCCCTTAAGTGCCGTGAGAAAGCTTGCTCCATCTCAACATTATAAATCTTTGACTTCCATTCAGCCTTCTAGTTAAAAACCAGAACACATCCATATACGCGTCTTCCAGTGGTAGTGTTACTTGAAGAAGAGGTGTGGAGCACCACGCCACACACACAGCTGTACCCGCTAGCACCCAGCACCAGCAGGAGCTACAAGGGGCAGGCTTCCAGGTACCTGGCGACCCGCTGGAGGCTTCGCCAGCTGGGTGCTGGAGCCGGCAGAAGCCAGCTCCCACTGTCAGCTGTGAGCCGGCCCAGAATATCTCCACTCTCGCTAGGTCCGGACCTACACAAGAATAAAAGAGAGAAACGATAACATATATATTGAGAGATGAGAGAGAGAGAGAAATAGGAGGAGAAGAGAAGACTGATAAAGAGAGTGGGGCTAAAAGTAAATTCGTAGGGAGGAGAAAAGACGAGAAAAAACTTCCCTAGATGACTGTGAAGTTAGAGGCGACGAAGCAGAGAGAACGAGAAACTTTGGTTCAAGTTTAACCCCCCGAGGAGGAGGCGGCGACGGCCCCCCCTGACTTGAGAAGGAAGAAGCTCGCAGAAGGGAAGGACATTCCTTTCTTCTCCTGCAGGAGACCATCCAGGAACAAGCCTCAACCTCACCCCCGTCATCGACATACGGATGCCCCCAAAGTAAGGGGGCAACGCCCCCTAACCATCCCACCCCCCTTGTCACCACCCCAGGCCCCCCACCACCGCCCTCGCCACACACTGCTAAGTGTCCTGTAAGTATATAACGCTTCTTGTAACTGAATGTAACTCCCTCTTCTCCCGTCACAGTTATACATAAGCCTGTATAATTGCTAGTTACAAACACATCCTCTGCAATACTCATTATCTACACGCATTTGTATTTCGTAGTAGTTCAAAAGTGCTTGTTCAAAGTGTTTTCCTTAGAATACATACGTTCTTTGGTCCGTTACACATGTACACGTTCACAGCTCTTCTATATGTCTCATAGGTCACATATATTCGTCACTATACACCTTGAGAACGTGTGCTGAATCCACCAGCCACTTACCTTTTTTGAGTGTGTCTGGTGGATGGAGACGCAAGCCAAGTACACAGCTGTTGTTTTTTTTCGGTGAGATAACTTTGAATAACAGAATGACATAGAATGTAAGCAGAAAAGCATTCAATGCATCACTGCAGAAGATGAAATTTGGAAAACTTTCAGGTGGGGATGAGGTCCAGTGCATTAAACTGTGGATGAGGTACAGTGTATGCAAAAGTCTGTAGATGTTAATTACGAAAAAAGACTTATGGAGCTGTTAATTAACCCACGTTGAATGAATGGATGAAAAATAACAGATGAAGGAAGAAGTTCATTCACGATTGAATTTCAAGGACGCGGAAGCGGATGGACAGGATGTATTACGTGGATCTGGCGAGGAAGCCAGCTGAGCGAGGAAGCCAGCTGGGCGAGGAAGCCAGCTGGGCGAGGAAGCCAGCTGGGCCAGGAAGCCAGCTGGGCCAGGAAGCCAGCTGGGCCAGGAAGCCAGCTGGGCCAGGAAGCCAGCTGGGCCAGGAAGCCAGCGGGGCCAGGAAGCCAGCTGGGCCAGGAAGCCAGCTGCTGGAATGTTAGTGGCCCCCCACAAAAGATTTTATGACATAACGCTGGAGATGGCAGTCTTCTCTGAGGCGGGAATGTTGGACCTAAATCAATATATGACAACGAGGCTCGACAGAGGTATAGCTTGGACATGTATAGTCCTTTGGGCACGGAGGCTGCGTGCTGTGTGCTGGTTCTCTGTGATGGTGGAGTGTAGTGGTTGTGGTTCACAGTGATGGTGGAGTGTAGTGGTTGTGGTTCTCTGTGATGGTGGAGTGTGGTGGTGCTGGTTCTCTGTGATGGTGGAGTGTGGTGGTGCTGGTTCTCTGTGGTGGTGGAGTGTGGTGGTGGTGGTTCTCTGTGATGGTGGAGTGTAGTGGTTGTGGTTCTCTGTGATGGTGGAGTGTAGTGGTTGTGGTTCACAGTGATGGTGGAGTGTAATGGTTGTGGTTCTCTGTGATGGTGGAGTGTGGTGGTGCTGGTTCTCTGTGATGGTGGAGTGTGGTGGTGCTGGTTCTCTGTGGTGGTGGAGTGTGGTGGTGGTGGTTCTCTGTGATGGTGGAGTGTAGTGGTTGTGGTTCTCTGTGATGGTGGAGTGTAGTGGTTGTGGTTCTCTGTGGTGGTTGTGGTTCACAGTGATGGTGGTGGTGGTGGTGGTTCACAGTGATGGTGGTGGTGGTGGTGGTTCACAGTGATGGTGGAGTGTGGTGGTGGTGGTTCACAGTGATGGTGGTGGTGGTGGTGGTTCACAGTGATGGTGGTGGTGGTGGTGGTTCACAGTGATGGTGGTGGTGGTGGTGGTTCACAGTGATGGTGGTGGTGGTGGTTCACAGTGATGGTGGAGTGTGGTGGTTGTGGTTCTCTGTGGTGGTGGAGTGTGGTGGTGGTGGTTCACAGTGATGGTGGAGTGTAGTAGTTGTGGTTCACAGTGATGGTGGAGTGTAGTGGTTGTGGTTCTCTGTGGTGGTGGAGTGTGGTGGTGGTGGTTCTCTGTGATGGTGGAGTGTGGTGGTGGTGGTTCTCTGTGATGGTGGAGTGTGGTGGTGGTGGTTCTCTGTGATGGTGGAGTGTGGTGGTGGTGGTTCTCTGTGATGGTGGAGTGTGGTGGTGGTGGTTCTCTGTGATGGTGGAGTGTGGTGGTGGTGGTTCTCTGTGATGGTGGAGTGTGGTGGTGGTGGTTCTCTGTGATGGTGAAGTGTAGTGGTGGTGGTTCTCTGTGATGGTGGAGTGTGGTGGTGGTGGTTCTCTGTGATGGTGGAGTGTGGTGGTGGTGGTTCTCTGTGATGGTGGAGTGTGGTGGTGCGTGGTGGTGCTGGTTCTCTGTGATGGTGGAGTGTGGTGGTGGTGGTTCTCTGTGATGGTGGAGTGTGGTGGTGGTGGTTCTCTGTGATGGTGGAGTGTGGTGGTGGTGGTTCTCTGTGATGGTGAAGTGTAGTGGTGGTGGTTCTCTGTGATGGTGGAGTGTGGTGGTTGTGGTTCTCTGTGATGGTGGAGTGTGGTGGTTGTGGTTCTCTGTGATGGTGGAGTGTGGTGGTGCTGGTTCTCTGTGATGGAGTGTGGTGGTGCTGGTTCTCTGTGATACTGGAGTGTGGTGGTGCTGGTTCTCTGTGATGGAGTGTGGTGGTGCTGGTTCTCTGTGATGGAGTGTGGTGGTGCTGGTTCTCTGTGATGGAGTGTGGTGGTGCTGGTTCTCTGTGATACTGGAGTGTGGTGGTGCTGGTTCTCTGTGATACTGGAGTGTGGTGGTTGTGGTTCACAGTGATGGTGGAGTGTGGTGGTTGTGGTTCTCTGTGATGGTGGATTGTGGTGGTGTTGGTTCACAGTGATGGTGGAGTGTGGTGGTGCTGGTTCTCTGTGATGGAGTGTGGTGGTGGTGGTTCTCTGTGATACTGGTGGTGGTTCTCTGTGATACTGCTGGTGGTTGTGGTTCACAGTGATGGTGGAGTGTGGTGGTGGTGGTAGTACTGGTTCTACGTGATGCTGGAATCTGTATCAATAACTACAGAGGAATAAGACTGTACTCGTCACGCCCCCCCCCCTTACCAGTAGTTTATACCTGGCCCGCTAATTACCCCTTTCAGTCTCAACGTTTTCATCATATTTCTATTTAACGTTGTGGGTTCTAAGTGACTTCATCAACCTCTTCAGGGTTCGACCTCCCGGTCAGGAACGCGAAATTCAGTCCATCTCTCTTCCCCTCAACTCCATGTCCATCTTTCTCCCTTTCTCCCATCCGGAGGGCGAAGTCCCCCCCTCAAATAATGCTGATTCGCCCCATTCTCTCTAGTTTCCAGAGATTACAGAAAATGGGAATCTACATTACCCGTTCCTAATCTAAACGATGGACTCCCGCAAAGAAAATGTGAATTTTTGCGAGTCGTTATAATTTATGGTACAAAATAGTTGGTCCGACATGTTAATCTCTCTCGTAGCTTGCATTTTGATGTCAAAATGGCTAACGGATAAAATATGGTGTACTATAAATCATTGCGGCTTGCAGACAATCGCGTTTTCTATGCGTCGGTCGTCTGTTAGGTTAAGGTAGGTTCGGGCAAATAGGTCATTATTATGACGTTGTGAAAAGACGGGCTGGATAAGGCAGCTTGGGAACCTCATCATTCATCATACACTGCAGTTTGAACACATTATTCATCATACTCTGCGGCTTGGGAACCTCATGACTCATCATACACTGCAGTTTGAACACATTATTCATCATACTCTGCGGCTTGGAAACCTCATCATTCATTCGAATCCAACAACCCGGGCTCGTGGAATCCAAGAACTTGCACTTCTGGAATCCAAAGTATCGTACTACACGATCCTCAAGAACTCTAGGCTGACCTCTGTGTACTCGACGTCGTCTGAAACGTTACTATTATCGTTGGCATTGTAATTGTAATTAATATTACTGTAATTGTAATTAATATTACAATAACAATACTGCAAACGTTATTGTTTTTGTAATTGTCCAACACTTGTTATGCAAATACTATTCGTATTCTTGTTATTGTTGTTGGTTATTCGTGCTGTTTTTCACGAATAACTGGCAACAATGTTCTGTATTGTATTTTATGTACTGTATTTTATGTTGATATTGACTTTTATTTTCGTTAAGGCGTTTTCGGTGTTATGGAGGCACTAAAGTGTCTGATTGTTGACACTTGTGTTTATGGAATGTAATGAGAGAGAGAGAGAGAGAGAGAGGGAGAGAGAGAGAGAGAGAGAGGGAGAGAGAGAGAGAGAGAGAGGGAGAGAGAGAGAGAGAGAGAGAGGGGGAGAGAGAGAGAGAGAGAGAATGAAAGGGAGAGTGCGTTTGGAGGGAAAGATTTTTATATTCAGTCATTCCTTTTTACCCGTCTTTCATACCTAAATTTTTGTTTTTTTTATGCTTTACTCAATTTTTGTGCTGTTCCTCCCATGTTCTCTCACCAGCCCGTCCTTCTAAGGTTTTCCAACGTCAAGAAAATGGTCAGTTTAAAGTGTCCTCTCCTAACATGCCAGAGGACCTAAAACGGAAAACGGAACAGTACGTCACTTTCGTCAGCCGCGAAAGTGACGCGGTCACTTAGTACGATAATTTTTGGCCTTAGGTAACGCATACGAGCGAAAAGTTACGTTCTTTGAGGGAGGACAGGTTGTAGGAGGGACAGGTTGTAGGAGGGACAGGTTGTAGAGGGACAGGTTGTAGGAGGGACAGGTTGTAGGAGGGATAGGTTGTAGGAGGGACAGGTTGTAGGAGGGACAGGTTGTAGAGGGACAGGTTGTAGGAGGGACAGGTTGTAGGAGGGACAGGTTGTAGGAGGGACAGGTTGTAGAGGGAACGGTTGCAGGAGAACAGGTTGTAGGAGAACAGGTTGTAAGAGGACAGATTGCTCTCACACAACCCCCCAACTTCTCTAAAACATTCATTCCTTCACACTTTTCTCTCACTCTCTCTCATCCTCTCCCATATTTCTCAACATAGCTCTCACCTTTTCTCTCCTCTTCCTTCCTCTCCCACCTTCCTACCCCCCCCCCTCCAATCCCCGCCTCTCCCTGCTATCTTATAGGCTGGCAGAGTCTGGCCCCAGCAAGCAGGCCCGGAAAATTGCTTCCCAAAGGCACCTGGTGTGGGATTTATCGCTGTTGGCGAGAGAGAAGGGGAAGAGGGTGTTGGGGAAGGGGGAAGGGGAAGTTGGGTGGGGGTGTTTTAGGGGGGAGGGGGTATGTTGGGGGAGGGGGGAGTGGTGGAAAACAGAGAGGGACAGGACTGGGGGGGGGGATGCATTGAAGCACCAACAGTGACAGAAGTGGAAACAAAAGTATTGGAGGTTATATATATATATATATATATATATATATATATATATATATATATATATATATATATATATATATAATATGCGAACAAGCCTGAATGGTCCCCAGGACTATATGCAACTGAAAACTCTCACCCCAGAAGTGACTCGAACCCATACTGCCAGGAGCACACTGCTGGCGTACAGTATACCTTAACCGCTCGACCAACACGACCGGACAAAAGAGGATGGTAGCCGAGGCTATTTCCTCTCTCTCTCTTCCCCCCCCCTCCCACATACACCTTTCTATCAACCTACCTCATTCAGTTCTTCTCCTCCCCTCCCCCCCCCCTCTCCCGCCCAACCATCGACCATGTTGCCACGTGGAGACTGTCAACCAGGCAGTGCAGCCAGTTCTCCTGTCTACGTCCTGTCATCCTCTCCTGTCATCCTCTCCTGTCATCCTCTCCTGTCATCCTCTCCTGTCTACCTCCTGTCTACCTCTCCTGTCATCCTCTCCTGTCATCCTCTCCTGTCATCCTCTCCTGTCTACCTCTCCCGTCATCCTCTCCTGTCTCCTGGCAGCCGTGGGTCCAGCACTTGTTCTCGGGACTCTGAAAACTCACTCGTGGAAACGAATTGTGTTGAGCATTTTCTCCTCGACTTTAGAGGACGCAGAGGGGCTGCTGCGTCCACCTTTGCGTCTGCTGGTGGTCCTCGCTTGCGTCTCGTAGATGGTTTGATTCATGCTTTGTCTATGGGGAGGTAAAATCATGTTCACTCTATAAGGAGATATGATTCATGTTCACTCTATGGGGAGATATGATTCATGTTCACTCTATGGGGAGATATGATTCGTGTTCACTCTATGGGGAGATAAGGCCCCTCATAAGAGCTGTAAGTTGCCTGGTTATCTTTTTGGGGCTAGGTTCAGCACCTGGCTCTTCATTGTCATGGAAGAGTCAAGCTTCATTCCCAAAATGTCAGTTTCATCTGTGAACTCTTGGTTCTTACGACCTTATTTGCAAGATTGATTTTATCTCCAGTGGGTAGTCCAGTTATCATCGACGTCTGTGTTTTGCAAGCTCAAAAAAATGTGACTTGTCATCTCCTACCCAAGGTGGAAATTGCTGAAAGTTGGTGATTGATGAGTTTTGAAGCAGTTGTCTCTCTGTGTCTCTGTCTCTCTGTGTCTCTCTGTGTCTCTCTGTCTCTCTGTCTCTCTGTGTCTCTCTGTGTCTCTCTGTGTCTCTCTGTGTCTCTCTCTGTCTCTCTGTGTCTCTCTCTGTCTCTCTCTGTCTCTCTGTGTCTCTCTGTGTCTCTCTGTGTCTCTCTGTGTCTCTGTGTCTCTCTGTGTCTCTCTGTGTCTCTCTGTGTCTCTCTGTGTCTCTCTGTGTCTCTGTGTCTCTCTGTGTCTCTCTGTGTCTCTCTGTGTCTCTGTCTCTCTGTGTCTCTCTGTGTCTCTGTGTCTCTCTGTGTCTCTCTGTCTCTCTCTGTCTCTCTCTGTTTCTCTCTGTTTCTCTCTGTCTCTCTCTGTCTCTCTCTGTCTCTCTCTGTCTCTCTCTGTTTCTCTCTGTTTCTCTCTTTTTCTCTCTCTCCTCTCTCTCTCTCTCTCTCTCTCTCTCTCTCTCTCTCTCTCTCTCTCTCTCTCTCTCTCTCTCTCTCTCTCTCTCTCTCTCTCTCTCTCTCTCTCTCTCTCTCTCTCTCTCTCTCTCTCTCTCTCTCTCTCTCTCTCTCTCTCTCTCTCTCTCTCTCTCTCTATCTCTCTATCTCTCTCTCTCTCTCTCTCTCTCTCTCTCTCTCTCTCTCTCTCTCTCTCCCCCCCTCCCTCCCTCCCTCTCTCTCCCATCTTTAGAAAGTGTCTTACATTTTTTTTTTACTCAACCAAACTTGAAAAGTTTTAAAGTTAAATTACATACATTATGTACCAAGCAGCCTGTTAAGGACTAGTAGGGTACCACCACCCAGTGAAGACTGGTAGGGTACCACCACCCAGTGAGGACTGGTAGGGTACCACCACACCAGTAAGGACTGGCAGGGTACCACCACCACACCAGTAAGGACTGGTAGGGTACCACCACACCAGTAAGGACTGGTAGGGTACCACCACACCAGTAAGGACTGGTAGGGTACCACCACACCAGTAAGGACTGGTAGGGTACCACCACCCAGTAAGGACTGGTAGGGTACCACCACACCAGTAAGAACTGGTAGGGTACCACCACCCAGTAAGGACTGGTAGGGTACCACCACCCAGTAAGGACTGGTAGGGTACCACCACCCAGTAAGGACTGGTAGGGTACCACCACCCAGTAAGGACTGGTAGGGTACCACCACCCAGTAAGGACTGGTAGGGTACCACCACCCAGTAAGGACTGGTAGGGTACCACCACCCAGTGAGGACTGGTAGGGTACCACCACCCAGTAAGGACTGGTAGGGTACCACCACCACACCAGTAAGGACTGGTAGGGTACCACCACCCAGTAAGGACTGGTAGGGTACCACCACACCAGTAAGGACTGGTAGGGAACCACCACACCAGTAAGGACTGGTAGGGTACCACCACACCAGTAAGGACTGGTAGGGTACCACCACACCAGTAAGGACTGGTAGGGTACCACCACACCAGTAAGGACTGGTAGGGTACCACCACACCAGTAAGGACTGGTAGGGTACCACCACACCAGTAAGGACTGGTAGGGTACCACCACATCAGTAAGGACTGGTAGGGTACCACCACCCAGTAAGGACTGGTAGGGTACCACCACACCAGTAAGAACTGGTAGGGTACCACCACCCAGTAAGGACTCGTAGGGTACCACCACCCAGTAAGGACTGGTAGGGTACCACCACCCAGTAAGGACTGGTAGGGTACCACCACCCAGTGAGGACTGGTAGGGTACCACCACCCAGTAAGGACTGGTAGGGTACCACCACCACACCAGTAAGGACTGGTAGGGTACCACCACCCAGTAAGGACTGGTAGGGTACCACCACACCAGTAAGGACTGGTAGGGAACCACCACACCAGTAAGGACTGGTAGGGTACCACCACACCAGTAAGGACAGGTAGGGTACCACCACACCAGTAAGGACTGGTAGGGTACCACCACACCAGTAAGGACTGGTAGGGTACCACCACACCAGTAAGGACTGGTAGGGTACCGCCACACCAGTAAGGACTGGTAGGGTACCACCACACCAGTAAGGACTGGTAGGGTACCACCACCCAGTAAGGACTGGTAGGGTACCACCACCCAGTAAGGACTGGTAGGGTACCACCACCCAGTAAGGACTGGTAGGGTACCACCACCCAGTAAGGACTGGCAGGGTACCACCACCCAGTAAGGACTGGTAGGGTACCACCACCCAGTAAGGACTGGTAGGGTACCACCACACCAGTAAGGACTGGTAGGGTACCACCACCCAGTAAGGACTGGTAGGGTACCACCACACCAGTGAGGACTGGTAGGGTACCACCACCCAGTAAGGACTGGTAGGGTACCACCACACCAGTAAGGACTGGTAGGGTACCACCACACCAGTAAGGACTGGTAGGGTACCACCACACCAGTAAGGACTGGTAGGGTACCACCACCCAGTAAGGACTGGTAGGGTACCACCACACCAGTAAGAACTGGTAGGGTACCACCACCCAGTAAGGACTCGTAGGGTACCACCACCCAGTAAGGACTGGTAGGGTACCACCACCCAGTAAGGACTGGTAGGGTACCACCACCCAGTGAGGACTGGTAGGGTACCACCACCCAGTAAGGACTGGTAGGGTACCACCACCACACCAGTAAGGACTGGTAGGGTACCACCACCCAGTAAGGACTGGTAGGGTACCACCACACCAGTAAGGACTGGTAGGGAACCACCACACCAGTAAGGACTGGTAGGGTACCACCACACCAGTAAGGACAGGTAGGGTACCACCACACCAGTAAGGACTGGTAGGGTACCACCACACCAGTAAGGACTGGTAGGGTACCACCACACCAGTAAGGACTGGTAGGGTACCGCCACACCAGTAAGGACTGGTAGGGTACCACCACACCAGTAAGGACTGGTAGGGTACCACCACCCAGTAAGGACTGGTAGGGTACCACCACCCAGTAAGGACTGGTAGGGTACCACCACCCAGTAAGGACTGGTAGGGTACCACCACCCAGTAAGGACTGGCAGGGTACCACCACCCAGTAAGGACTGGTAGGGTACCACCACCCAGTAAGGACTGGTAGGGTACCACCACACCAGTAAGGACTGGTAGGGTACCACCACCCAGTAAGGACTGGTAGGGTACCACCACACCAGTGAGGACTGGTAGGGTACCACCACCCAGTAAGGACTGGTAGGGTACCACCACACCAGTAAGGACTGGTAGGGTACCACCACACCAGTAAGGACTGGTAGGGTACCACCACACCAGTAAGGACTGGTAGGGTCCCGCCACCCAGTAAGGACTGGTAGGGTACCGCCACCCAGTAAGGACTGGTAGTGTACCGCCACCCAGTAAGGACTGGTAGGGTACCGCCACCCAGTAAGGACTGGTAGGGTACCGCCACCCAGTAAGGACTAGTAGGGTACCACCACCCAGTAAGGACTGATAGGGTACCACCACACCAATAAGGACTGGTAGGGTACCACCACACCAGTAAGGACTGGTAGGGTACCACCACACCAGTAAGGACTGGTAGGGTACCACCACACCAGTAAGGACTGGTAGGGTACCACCACAACAGTAAGGACTGGTAGGGTACCACCACACCAGTAAGGACTGGTAGGGTACCACCACCCAGTAAGGACTGGTAGGGTACCACCACCCAGTAAGGACTGGTAGGGTACCACCACACCAGTAAGGACTGGTAGGGTACCACCACACCAGTAAGGACTGGTAGGGTACCACCACCCAGTAAGGACTGGTAGGGTACCACCACCCAGTGAGGACTGGTAGGGTACCGCCACCCAGTAAGGACTGATAGGGTACCGCCACCCAGTAAGGACTGGTAGGGTACCACCACCCAGTAAGGACTGGTAGGGTACCACCACCCAATAAGGACTGGTAGGGTACCACTACCCAGTAAGGACTGGTAGGGTACCACCACCCAGTGAGGACTGGTAGGGTACCACCACACCAGTAAGGACTGGTAGGGTACCACCACACCAGTAAGGACTGGTAGGGTACCACCACCCAGTGAGGACTGGTAGGGTACCACCACCCAGTAAGGACTGGTACAGTACCACCACACCAGTAAGGACTGGTAGGGTACCACAACACCAGTAAGGACTGGTGGGGTACCACCACCCAGTAAGGACTGGTAGGGTACCACCACCCAGTGAGGACTGGTAGGGTACCACCACCCAGTAAGGACTGGTACAGTACCACCACACCAGTAAGGACTGGTAGGGTACCACAACACCAGTAAGGACTGGTGGGGTACCACCACCCAGTAAGGACTGGTAGGGTACCACCACCCAGTAAGGACTGGTAGGGTACCACCACCCAGTAAGGACTGGTAGGGTACCACCACTCAGAGAAGCAGGCATCGAGGTATTAGCTCAACTATGATACAAAAAGTCTGCAAAATATTTTGTATTTCATTTAAACGACATAATCTGTAGTGTCGAAGTCGATAATTGTGATGACAGGTTGTGATGACAGGTTGTGATGACAGGTTGTGAACACAGGTTGTGATGACAGGTTGTGATGACAGGTTGTGATGACAGGTTGTGATGACAGGTTGTGATGACAGGTTGTGATGACAGGTTGTGATGACAGGTTGTGATGACAGGTTGTGATGACAGGTTGTGATGACAGGTTGTGATGACAGGTTGTGATGACAGGTTGTGATGACAGGTTGTGATGACAGGTTGTGATGACAGGTTGTGATGACAGGTTGTGATGACAGGTTGTGAACACAGGTTGTGATGACAGGTTGTGATGACAGGTTGTGATGACAGGTTGTGATGACAGGTTGTGATGACAGGTTGTGATGACAGGTTGTGATGACAGGTTGTGATGACAGGTTGTGATGACAGGTTGTGATGACAGGTTGTGATGACAGGTTGTGATGACAGGTTGTGAACACAGGTTGTGATGACAGGTTGTGATGACAGGTTGTGATGACAGGTTGTGATGACAGGTTGTGATGACAGGTTGTGAACACAGGTTGTGATGACAGGTTGTGATGACAGACGTCACCATCCGATTGTTGTGAAGGAATAACAATCTTTGTTGCCTCTTTTCTAGTCACCTTCATTCCCTGTTCATTCTATCACTTTTTTCATTCTACTCTCTGAGGTGTTGGTTACTTTCTAGTACTGATTTCCTTTTTATATTTCCCCATTCTTGTTGCACATCTTGGCTTTGTCTAATAAACAAATCCACAAGGGCCCGTGACGAGGATTCGAACCTGCGTCCGGGAGCATCCCAAACTGGCAAAGAAATTTGCCTAATACTTAATTATTTGTCTAATACTTTCTCATCTTAATCCTTTTTTTCCATCTGCAAGAGACTATACTTCCTTACGCCCTTTTCAATCTTTGTCAGTCATATCTCTTTTTTTTAACCCCTTGTTTTTTTTCCCCTTCTCGCAAAAATCTCCTCTCCCATGACTCGATCTTCCATCCCATCTCCTTTCCATCTTTCAGACGTTCATTCCTCCTGGTATCCTTCCCTCAGCCTCCCTCTTCCACCTCTCACGTCGTCTCTCACTCCCTCGGTAGGGACTGGAGTGACAGGGCCGTCAGCCTCTTGGAGTGTACCTTACCTTGAGGTGCTTCCGGGGCTTAGTGTCCCCGCGGCCCTGTCATCGACCAGGCCTCCTGGTTGCTGGACTGATCAACCAGGCTGTTGTTAGACGCGGCTGCTCGCAGCCTGGTTGATCAGGTATCATAGCCTGGTTGATCAGGTATCACAGCCTGGTTGATGAGGTATCACAGCCTGGTTGATCAGGTATCACAGCCTGGTTGATCAGGTATCACAGCCTGGTTGATCAGGTATCACAGCCTGGTTGATCAGGTATCACAGCCTGGTTGATCAGGTATCACAGCCTGGTTGATCAGGTATCACAGCCTGGTTGATGTACCTCAGGTATTGTTCTCAGAGTCCTTAGGGCCGCCAGCAGGTTCAGGGCCAATTTGACGACTCTTATCTTCGCCAACATCACACCTGCATTCTTCCTGTACTGTAATTACCTAAGTGTAGTTACAGGATGAGAGCCACGCTCGTGGTGTCCCGTCTTCCCAGCACTCTTTGTCATATAACGCTTTGAAACTACTGATGGTCTTGGCCTCCACCACCTTCTCACCTAACTTGTTCCAACCGTCTACCACTCTGTTTGCGAAAGTGAATTTTCTTATATTTCTTCGGCGTGCGTGCGTGTGTGTGTGTGTGTGTGTGTGTGTGTGTGTGTGTGTGTGTGTGTGTGTCCTCTTCAGTCTGGTAGCTGTTATTTCGGAGTTATTTATGTTTTAATCTTATTTGGTGTTATTTTTGCCTGTTATCGGGTATTCTGGAGTTATTTTTGCCTGTTATCGGGTATTCTGGAGTTATTTTTGCCTGTTATCGGGTATTTTGGTGTTATTTTTGCCTGTTATCGGGTATTCTGGAGTTATTTTTGCCTGTTATCGGGTATTTTGGTGTTATTTTTGCCTGTTATCTGCTATTATGGTGTTATTTTTGCCTGGTTCTGTTTCATTGTTGTCTTTGATTGTCTGTTGTTTTAATGGTGTTCTGGTGTTCCAAGTATTATCTTTTGTCTCTCATTTCCTTATTTGCTGTCTGACGAGAAGGATATATGTATATAAATGTATACATATGTATACAAGTTGCTGACATGTATTAAAATATACACTAAATTGATAGTGTTGACAGTGTAGGTGTGTGTCACTGTATGTCATTGTTGGTGTGTGATAGTGATGTTGAGTGATAGTGATATTAAATGGTCGTTTCGGTGAATGGTAGCGCTACTAGATATAGTGCCAGACATTAGAGTGCCACTAGCAACGGTGCCAGCTACTAGAGAACCACTAGCAACAGTGCCAGCCACTAGAGTGCCACTAGCAACGGTGCCAGCTACTAGAGTACCACTAGCAACAGTGCCAGCCACTAGAGCGCCACAAGCAACAGTGCCAGTCACTAGAGCGCCACTAGCAACAGTGCCAGCCACTAGAGCGCCACAAGCAACAGTGCCAGTCACTAGAGCGCCACAAGCAACAGTGTCAGCCACTAGAGCGCCACTAGCAACAGTGTCAGCCACTAGAGCGCCACTAGCAACAGTGCCAGCCACTAGAGCGCCACTAGCAACAGTGCCAGCCACTAGCAACAGTGCCAGCCACTAGAGCGCTACTAGCAACAGTGCCAGCCACTAGAGCGCTACTAGCAACAGTGCCAGCCACTAGAGCGCTACTAGCAACAGTGCCAGCCACTAGAGCGCCACAAGCAACAGTGCCAGCCACTAGAGTGCCACTAGCAACAGTGCCAGCCACTAGCAACAGTGCCAGCCACTAGAGCGCTACTAGCAACAGTGCCAGCCACTAGAGCGCTACTAGCAACAGTGCCAGTCACTAGAGCGCCACTAGCAACAGTGCCAGCCACTAGAGCGCCACTAGCAACAGTGCCAGCCACTAGAGCGCCACAAGCAACAGTGCCAGTCATTAGAGCGCCACTAGCAACAGTGCCAGCCACTAGAGCGCCACTAGCAACAGTGCCAGCCACTAGAGCGCCACTAGCAACAGTGCCAGCCACTAGAGCGCCACTAGCAACAGTGCCAGCCACTAGAGCGCCACTAGCAACAGTGCCAGCCACTAGAGCGCCACTAGCAACAGTGCCAGCCACTAGAGCGCCACTAGCAACAGTGCCAGCCACTAGAGCGCCACTAGCAACAGTGCCAGCCACTAGAGCGCCACTAGCAACAGTGCCAGCCACTAGAGTACCACTAGCAACAGTGCCAGCCACTAGCAACAGTGCCAGCCACTAGAGCGCCACTAGCAACAGTGCCAGCCACTAGAGTACCACTAGCAACAGTGCCAGCCACTAGAGCGCCACTAGCAACAGTGCCAGCCACTAGAGCGCCACTAGCAACAGTGCCAGCCACTAGAGCGCCACAAGCAACAGTGCCAGTCACTAGAGCGCCACTAGCAACAGTGCCAGCCACTAGAGCGCCACTAGCAACAGTGCCAGCCATTAAGAGTGCCACTGACACTGGCTGCACACGGGGCTGTGTTTCCTGGGCCCCGGCACCACCTTGCTCCGCAGAGGTAGACTTGACCTCACAATGGCTTACCGAATATAACACTGCTGAAAGGCGACGCTCAGGAGCTAATGCTCAACTGTGCAAAGATAGTTTGGTGCACACACTATAAGGGGGGTCATAATAGGTGTCGGAGCCCAGGAGGTAGCACTCACTGTACACAGACATGACTAGGTATGCACTCAAAGATTATACACTTACCGGCCATACATTTAATGAACATATACTTACCGTTCATACACTTTCCGGAAATACAGTCACCGAACACACACACATACCCAACATAATCGGAAAGTATACTCACCAAACATACACTCACCAGACATACACTCACCAAACATACACTCACCAGACATACACTCACCAAACATACACTCACCAGACATACACTCACCAAACATACACTCACCAGACATACACTCACCAAACATACACTCACCAGACATACACTCACCAAACATACACTCACCAGACATACACTCACCATACACTCACCAAACATACACTCACCAGACATACACTCACCAGACATACACTCACCAGACATACACTCACCAGACATACACTCACCAGACATACACTCACCAGACATACACTCACCAGACATACACTCACCAAACATACACTCACCAAACATACACTCACCAAACATACACTCACCAAACATACAGAGTACACATACACTGAGCATATTACCATCAATCAAACTATAAATTTAACTAAATCTAACCTAACTCAACCTAACCTACCCTACATTAACCAAACTTAACCTAACCTATCTTAAACTAACCTAACTTAACCTACGCTAACCTAACATAGCATAACCTAACTTACCTAACATAGCATAACCTAACTTACCTAACATAGCATCACCTAACTTACCTAACATAGCATAACCTAACTTACCTAACATAGCATAACCTAACTTACCTAACATAGCATAACCTAACCTAACCTACCCTAACCTAACTAGCTATGAGCTGTGTGTACCCAGTAGGCGATCATGTCGACCTACAGACCGCTGCCAGATATGTGCCACAGCTGCACAAAAACTTGGCACTAGATCACCCGCCTCACCTGGCACCACTGTAGCATAGTATCCCAAGGTGGGACTGAGCACCCAAGGCCATTGTTGACACCAGCTCGCTCAGTCTTATTAGTCTTAACCACTGAAACTTTGGAAATTTAATTTTTTTAATGTGATTCTAGTGTGTGTGAGATGTTTCGTGCGATGGCTGTGGTGTGCGGGGGAGAGGAGGAGGGAGGGGGGAAGGATTGAGATGGGGAGAGGGGAGTTGAGGAATGGGGAGTTTAAGTGAGGGGGGGGGAAATAGGGGTTGAGGGTCGTTGATATACTCGCTGTCGTTCTCTGAGGTTCGGTCTCACCTTTGTACTCACGTAATTGTACTAATCTAGTTGAGCCAGATTAGTTGACGACGGACCACCACCATCGTCAACCACACTAACCGCCCACAACTAACTACTATACCACGCCAATCACCACATCAACCTCCACTAAATCCACTACCATTCACCCTCCCTCCCCCCCCCCCCAATCATGTGGACGTCCCGAATGCCGCCCAAATGGATTTCTCGAAGCGCCGGAGTAAGCTGTGTTTAAAAGGACGATTTAGTCCTCTTGATGGATGGTATAGACGGAAGCTGGGAATATTGAAGGGGCCATGTTGAGTCCTCGTCTGATACTCCCTTGACGCCGGGCCCCGATACTCATGGGGCCCCGATACTCACGGGGCCCCGATACTCACGCATGGGCCCCGATACTCACGCACGGGGGGGGGGGGCGATACTCACGCACGAGGGGCCCCGATACTCACGCACCGGGGGGGGGGCGATACTCACGCACGAGGGGCCCCGATACTCACGCACCGGGGGGAGCCCCCGATACTCACGCACCGGGGGGAGCCCCCGATACTCACGCACCGGGGGGAGCCCCGATACTCACGCACCGGGGGGGGGGGCCCGATACTCACTCACGAAGGACTTGCACAATCAAGTCAGTCAAGAATCAAGTCCCCTTCTACTACTACAATCTTGGCGTGAGGTTGCACAGGCGGACACGGGTTCGAAACCTGTCCTCAGACAAGGCTCGTTAAAGCGGCAGCCATCCGTCCAAGACCCATTCATTAGTTTCAACGTACCGTGCATTTAAAAATAGGTTTGTTCTCCTATATAAATTAATATTATGATACACTACATCTCGGTGTATAGTCGTCAGTGAACCATTATTCGAGAAATTTTCGAACATCATCAAATATTGTAAGTATTTACATTTGAATAGCATGTAAAGAGCTTTTCACTCATAAACAAGGGGTTTGGTGGCTTTAATAACGAGTTACACACAGAAATCACAATAGCGTGATGCATCAAATGAACAAATCCATGTCGTAGCTCAGTCGATAAAGGCAGCGTCTGGGATGATCTCGGACGTAGGTTCGAATCCTCATCACGGCCCTTGTGGATTTGTTCATTTAATAACGAGTAGTTAGCCTTCGTTGATTGAAACAGCCTGCGGATTCATACGTAAATGAGGCAGAACTCAAATGGAGATAACTAGCAGGATTAGAACTGGGATCTATATGGATTTGTTTATTCTTATTACCGTGCTAAGTGGTTCGTCCTCGTCAACAAGAGAGTATAAAGTGATTCCATACACCCAACAAACCCCCCTTTTTATTAATGAGAAGCACTTTGCACAGGACTCTGTCATGGCACAGGCTATGTCATGGGTTCGTATCCTGGCCGGGGAGGATTTACTGGGCGCAATTCCTTAACTGTAGCCTCTGTTTAACGCAACAGTAAAATGTGTACTTGGATGAAAAAACGATTCTTCGCGGCAGGGGATCGTATTCCAGGGACCGTAGGATTAAGGACTTGCCGGAAACGCTACGCGTACTAGTGGCTGTACAAGAATGTAACAACTCTTGTATATATCTCAAAAAAAAAAAAAAAAAAAAAAGGACTGTTCGAACATTTATCGAACAATGCTTCACTGACGACCTGAACTAGAATCACAAGTCAGTAAATGCTTCGCCCACGTGCATCAAATATAAATAATTGCCTAAAAGAACCATAATCCACCTAACTTAACCTATGCCTAAATATACACAATATTGTAATATATAATATTTATATCTTAGAACATTCCAATTTCTGAATGATGAGAATGTTCAATTGATGAATGTGTCTTTAGCCTCGGCCGCTGGATGGAATGAACTTAGCCCGCGCATATCCTGTGCATATTCAGGCTATATTCATCCTGTGCATATTCAGGCTATATTCATCCTGTGCATATTCAGGCTATATTCATCCTGTGCATATTCAGGCTATATTATAGAACAGAGCATATTCTGCTAGACTCACTGAGGATCCCATCCACAGATCGCTCAGACTATGACTGACCCCAAAGATGCATTCATCAGTTGTATTGTGTAACAAATACAATATTTTATCCAATATACATTATTATTAATATTATAAATGTCTACAGCTGGGCCTAGGCTTTGCTGCTACTTTTCGGTTAGAATTATTTGGGTGAATCATTTTTACGTGTGTGATCTTGACACAAGAGAGTGAAGCATTCTTTTATGCAGCCCGTCCTCCAAACAAAGATCCATAAGTGATTCCATGCACCCGCCAAACCCCCTGTTTATGAATGAAAAGCGGTTTACACACGACTCCCAACTGCTGACGTTCGAACATATCCGGAACAAGTGCTTCACTGACGAATTTTGTTCGAATCACAACGCTGTAAATGCTTCACCCACGTACTACAAATACAAATAATCGCCAACAGAACCTAAACACCTAACCTAACCTATGCCTATATATGCACAATATGCTAATATATTATAATATTAATTTATACTTGAGAAAATTCCCGTTTTGAATGAACAGCATGTTAAAATTTATGAATGCGTCTGTGGGGTTGACCGCTGAATGTAATGGACTTGAGTCGAGGACGGGTTGTGGGATGTTTGAACGTGGTAATTAAAGTTGTCCTAATGAAAGAAAATGGGAGGAAGTTTTCTATACATACTGAGAAATTTTTATTACACTGAGAGAATTAATTAATGATGAAAGGCTTCGTTACAATAAGAGAAATGTCCTTAATTTATGGAGCCTTTTCGTTAACGTTAAAGATTTTCTATATAACACTGAGATATATCACTCAGTTTAGGGAACGACTTTATTTATATCGTAGTATTTTATTAAAATAAAAAGTTATATTGTTAGTATCGAGAAACATCTCGTTACTCTGAAAATATATATTGAACATAACGTTCATTTAAATTGAGATAGGCTTCATAATCTCCAGTGCAGCGGAATACAGTTTAAAATGAAACCCAGAACGTGTCAGATTTGAAGAGGTCATTCTGGAATTGCAGTTCCTTAAGTGTTGGTTTTATAAATACTGGTCCACTCTGCACCCCCGTTCCTCCAGCCCTGGGGAGCGTGACGGCCAATATTGAAGAAACTGAATCCTCTTTCTCTCTCTCTGTCTCTCTCTCTCTCTCACTCTCTCTCTCTCTCTCTCTCTCACTCTCTCTCTCTCTCTCTCTCTCTCTCTCTCTCTCTCTCTCTCTCTCTCTCTCTCTCTCTCTCTCTCTCTCTCTCTCTCTCTCTCTCTCTCTCTCTCTCTCTCTCTCTCTAATAATGATCTCACGAAGAAGCTTGAAACTTCAAGCTTCAAAAAAGGTGCTAAAGGTGAGTTTGTTAACATTTAAGAGATGATTCTTGAGATGATGAATGCTAAAGGCATCTTATGAGATGATTAATTGTAGTGTCTTTTTTGACAGCATTTATCCTTCTACTACCACCATGTTGCTATCACACCACCATGCTATCACACCACCACGCTATCACACCACCACGCTATCACACCAACACGCTATCACACCACCACGCTATCACACCACCACGCTATCACACCACCACGCTATCACACCACCACGCTATCACACCACCATATTGCTATCTTATCACCCCCCCACATCATACAATCATACCACCACCCCACCAAACCGATATCATATCATCCCCCAACCACTCCCCCTCCCCCTTCCCCCCAGAACCATACCCTCCCCCCTCCCCACCATTCATCAAGCAATGTCTCCCACTCACACATTCACTATATCCAAATATTATCAGCATATATGCCCCTTATCTATCTCGACTACAGGAATATTTTCAATTCTGTTTCCATTCCGAAGATACTGTGTTTCATATGCCATTCCAGCCCATTAGACGCGAGTGTGTGAGCGGGTGCGGGTGGTGGGTGTGGGCGGGTATAGGTAGGTGTGGGTGGGTGTGGGTAGGTGTGGGTGGGTGTAGGCAGGTATGGGTAGGTGTGGGCGGGTGTGGAATTGTGGCCAGGTGGGTGGGTGGAAACCGTAGGAGTGTCGCCATGGCAACTGTAGGAGTGTTGCCATGGCAACTGTAGGAGTGTTGCCATGGCAACTGTAGGAGTGTTGCCATGGCAACTGTAGGAGTGTTGCCATGGCACTGTAGGAGTCTTACCATGGCAACTGTAGGAGTGTCGCCATGATCACTGTAGGAGTCTTACCATGGCAACTGTAGGAGTCTTACCATGGCAACTGTAGGAGTCTTACCATGGCAACTGTAGGAGTCTTACCATGGCAACTGTAGGAGTCTTACCATGGCAACTGTAGGAGTCTTACCATGGCAACTGTAGGAGTCTTACCATGGCAACTGTAGGAGTCTTACCATGGCAACTGTAGGAGTCTTACCATGGCAACTGTAGGAGTCTTACCATGGCAACTGTAGGAGTGACGCCATGGTCACTGTAGGAGTCTTACCATGGCAACTGTAGGAGTCTTCCCATGGCAACTTTAGGGGCGTCAAACAACTACAGCATCAATGGTTATTATATAAATTATAAGTATTAGTCTCTCACTATTATATTTACTTAATTTACATAAATGAATGATGTCCTGACATTTTTGTAAATGAAATCACTCCTAAAATTTACAATTGCTAAATACCCCAAAAAAGTTTTTTTTTTTTTTTTTTTTTAATGCCAATCAGACAACGGTGATAATATTCAGTGACAGAGCGACCACCTGATTGGTGCGTATTCAGTAGCTCAATTGTCATTGGCTGAGAGTTGAAATGAAAAAAAAAAAAATTAGATGCACTAAGAAATATGTTTTAATATTCGCCTTTATATCTTGAGATGATTTCGGGGCTTTAGTGTCCCCGCGGCCCGGTCCTCATCCAGACCTCCACCTTCCAGGAAGCAAGCAGCCCGTGACAGCTGACTAACTCCCAGGTACCTATTTAGTGCTAGGTAACAGGGGCAGCATCAGGGTAAAAGAAACTCTGCCCATTGTTTCTCGTCGACGCCCGGGATCGAACCCGGGACCAAAGGATCACGCATCCAGTGTCCTATCAGCTCAGCCACCGGTATACTCGTATATTAATGCCACTTGCGGTAACAAAAATATATCTGGTTATAGTTTATCTATAATTGGCACTATTGAGTCAGAACAGTAGGCTATAATTGTGTATAATTAACACACCTGTCCACAACATGTGTATAATCGTATATAATAGCACTGTTACACCGCAACATTGCGTATAATCGTCTATAATTGGCACTGCTGGCCGAATGCAGAAGAGGGCCGCGTTCACTCCAAATTTTATTCAATAATGACAATCGATTGTCTCTTTCTGAGTGGACAAATCTCTCATGGCAGCGCGTTGGTGATGGTAAATCTCTCTCTCTCTCTCCCCTCAGTAGAGAGAGACAGAGAGAGAGAGAGAGAGAGAGAGAGAGAGAGAGAGAGAGAGAGAGAGAGAGAGAGAGAGAGAGAGAGAGAGAGAGAGAGATAGATAGATAGATAGATAGATAGATAGATAACCGGAAAACTAAGCAAGATACGCCCTTTCCTAACAAGTAATTACCACTCGTCATCCAATCGGCGATTGGATGACGAGAAATTTGCGTGCACGGAAGCTCTCTTTTTTGGGGGCGGCATCTTATTCACATCCAGTTTTGGAACATTTTGGAAACTCTCCTGAAAACCCATTGGCAGCGGAATGGGAGCATTTAGCGAGAGGGAAGCCGAAGTGAAGGGGGGGGGGGGGAGGAGGAGAGGTTGGAAGTGAGTAGGAATAGACATGGAGAGGTGGAAGGGGGAAACTGTGGAACAGATTGGGATTAGGGTGGGAGGGGGGATTAGGGGGAAGTGCCTGGGAGCTACAATCATCGTTATGGTAGTTATTTTTAATCATTTCAGTGGCATTTCAGTGGACCATGTAGCTGCTTTCAAAAGGATTCTCAGTTCGTTCATTCATTCATTCATTCATTCATTCATTCATTCATTCATTCATTCATTCATTCATTCATTCATTCATTCATTCGTTCGTTCATTCGTTCATTCTCTAAGTTTTTGACACAAGGCGTTTACAGTAGACAGCTCTTAATACCCTGGAAACACAAACCGAAACTGTCTCTATTTTCCGCTTGTTACAACTTGTAATAAAGTTGTTACATCTTGGCTTAACGTGTTCATGACGTATTAGAACGTTGTTACAACGTGTTATATTGGTTGTTATAACTGGTTAGGAGGTGTTAAAACTTGTTCGAACGTTGTACCAACGTCGTAGTTTCGGTGTGTGTTTGATAGCTTTCCTTTTTCATAGCTCATGGTAAGCCTCAGTTTACAGGGTTTTTTCCCCTGGAACAAGATCCGCCAATCGGTTTACTCTCGGGTCTCTAATCACTGCTGGGTCAACACGGGAAAACAATCAAGGATTGGTTCCCTGTGAATTCTACTGGGGTTTAGGCACCGGGCAAGCGATTGTGTGTGTGTGTACTCACTTAGTTGTACTCGCCTAGTTGTGCTTGTGTGGGGGGTTGAGCTATGGCTCTTTGGTCCCGCCTCTCAGCTGTCAGTCTACTGATGTACAGATTCCTGAGCTTCTCGAGTTCTATCATATCTACACTTGAAACTGTGTATGGAGTCAGCCTCCACCACATCACTTCCTAGTTCATTCCATTTATTAACTACTCTGACACTGAAGAAGTTTTTTTTTAATGTCTCTGTGGCTCATGTAGGTACTCAGTCTTCACCTGAGTCCCCGTGTTCGTGTCCCGTGTTAAATAATCCATCCTTGTCTACCCCTGTCAATTCCCCCCTGAGAATTTTGTATGTTGGTTGGACGTCATTTTATTCGCGTCCAACATTTTATTTAGTTATCACAATATTTATCAAATGTGTAGGAAAGTCCGTATATACATATTCATTTGCAGACGATGAGTCACAATTCCGTGGCCACTGATGCCCATGAAAGTGGAAGATATCCAGACAGCATCTTTATGCATGATATCTAAACCCCTGAAAATATAACTCATATCAACATGAACTCTGCAATTCCTCTTTGAAAGAGGAATTGAAAACATGGCCATGCATTCAGCCCCAGGTCCAGACTCGTCGAATTCAATATTTACAAAGAACTGCAAAGGAGCACAAGCACTTGGTGTAGTATGAAGAAAAAGCTGTAAATGAAAATTAGAATGTAATCAAGAATTTACTGCAGATATAATCTCAAGTATGAGTTTCTGTAAATGCTTTAGATGGAGTCAAGTTATTAATACAGTTTAGTTTCTTGGTGCTTAAATGCATCAATAAGAAACCAAAGTATTTATTGGGTTGGGAAAATCAAGGTTTACCATTTTGTTTACATATTCTCTTAACATAATATTTCCAATATGTGTGATTTTTCCTTTTATTCAGTTTTCTCACATTCCAACAGTGTGGCTCCGATGATTACTGGTAACATTGGGTATGTCTGCTCGAGGTAAACATTGACTTCCTCGAGGCCTTGATTCTGGTTCTTGTCTCTCAGTGTGGCGCCGAGAACTGCTGACTCCAGCAGTGGGACCTGTGTCCACTTTCCCCTTCTCCAAACCTGCATTTTGGAGAAGAGAGAGAGAGAGACAGAGAGAGTTGTTTACCCAGCACATGGCCCTGTGCCAGATACCTTCCCAGGTCGGCACTGGCACTGTCACAAATACCAATTAAACCCACAGTGGCGACACTAATTCATTTCATATTTTAATTAAGGCTGAAGGGGAATTTACCAATAACCCTCTTCTCTCTCCTCTCTCCTCTCTCTCTCTCTCTCTCTCTCTCTCTCTCTCTCTCTCTCTCTCTCTCTCTCTCTCTCTCTCTCTCTCTCTCTCTCTCTCTCTCTCTCTCTCTCTCTCTCTCTCTCTCCCTCTCTCTCTCTCTCTCTCTCTCTCTCTCTCTCTCTCTCTCTCTCTCTCTCTCTCTCTCTCTCTCTCTCTCTCTCTCCTTCCTGCCTTCATGGGGCAAGAGTCACAAGTATCCCCCGCTACCCTGTGTTATTAAGTCCCTCTCCAGGGCCGCGGAGTTTTACACAGGCAGAAGTTATTGTCCTTAGCTTGCTGATATTACCTCTAGATTACTGCAATATCCGAAATTTCCGGGTAAAATAGCAAAATGGACGACACTTAGTGGACTCGAAACCATTTCGAAATCTTGGCTTCAACTCTTGGAGGTTGAGACTTCGCGTCGCGTGACCGTGTCAGACGCCCAAGTGGATATAAGGAATTATCAGGAGGATGAGCTAAGACAGAGCGACTACATGGCACTTGGAATGGATGTAGGAACAATAATCTGGGGTAGGACGATGGGAAGGAATGGTGACCAAACCACTTGGGGTCATCAGGGCTCGAACACCGACCCTGCATGAAGCGAAGCTGCTGATGTACCTACAAGTCCAAGTAGATGGAGACAGGAAAGGATATGTTATTTTCCTGTTTAATTAAGGCCGATTAAAAATTGGGAAATAATAATTCCATATCCCCCCCCCCCCCCCCCCAAGCGGGTTTGCAATTCTAACGAGCATATTTTTTCCTTTTTGTTTCCGGGTAATTGCAACGGCGTTTGATCCCGCGTAATCTGGTGTTATGGTGATGTAATGGGATCAATGGTGTTTTTTCTCTCTTGGGGTGAGGGATGTTTCTGTGTGTGTGTGTGTGTGTGTGTGTGTGTGTGTGTGTGTGTGTGTGTGTGTCTGTGAGTGTGTGTGTGTGTGTGTGTGTGTGTGTGTGTGTGTGTGTGTGTGTGTGTGTGTGTGTGTGTGTGTGTGTGTGTGTGTGTGTGTGTGTGTGTGTGTGTGTGTGTGTGTGTGTGTGTGTGTGTGTGTGTGTGTGTCTGTGTGTGTGTGTGTGTCTGTGTGTGTGTGTGTGTGTGTGTGTGTGTGTGTGTGTGTGTGTGTGTGTGTGTGTGTGTGTGTGTGTGTGTGTGTGTGTGTGTGTGTGTGTGTGTGTGTGTGTGTGTGTGTGTGTGTGTGTGTGTGTGTGTGTGTCTGTGTGTGTGTGCTCACTTAGTTGTACTCGTCTAGTTGTACTCACCTAGTTGTGCTCACTTAGTTGTGCTCACTTAGTTGTGCTCACTTAGTTGTGCTCACTTAGTTGTGCTCACTTAGTTGTGCTCACTTAGTTGTGCTCACTTAGTTGTGCTCACCTAGTTGTGCTCATCTAGTTGTACTCAGCTAGTTGTACTCAGCCAGTTGTACTCAGCCAGTTGTACTCAACTAGTTGTATTCACCTAGTTGTGCTCATCTAGTTGTACTCGCCTAGTTCTACTCGCCTAGTAGTACTCGCCTAGTTGTGCTTGCAGTAGTTGAGCTCTGGCTCTTTGGTCCCGCCTCTCAACTGTCAATCAACTGGTGTACAGGTTCCTGAGCCTACTGGGCTCTATCATATCTACACTTGAAACTGTGTATGGAGTCAGCCTCCACCACCTCACTGCCTAATGCATTCCATCTGTTAACTACTCTGACACTGAAAAAGTTCTTTCTAACGTCCCTGTGGTTCATTTGGGTACTCAGTTTCCACCTGTGTCCCCTAGTGCGTGTGCCCCTTGTGTTAAACAGCCTGTCTTTATCAACCCTGTCAATTCCCTTGAGGATCTTGAATGTGGTGATCATGTCCCCCCTAACTCTTCTGTCTTCCAACGAAGTGAGGTTTAATTCCCGTAGTCTCTCCTCGTAGCTCATACCTCTCAGCTCGGGTACTAGTCTGGTGGCAAACCTTTGAACCTTTTCCATTTTAGTCTTATGCTTGACTAGATATGGACTCCATGCTGGTGCCGCATGCTGGTCTCCACCTGTATCCCCTTGTTCGCGTACCACCAGTGTTAAACATTTTATCTTTATCTACCCTGTCAATGCCTCTGAGAATTTTGTAGGTAACGATCATGTCTCCCCTTACTCTTCTGTCTTCCAGTGTCACAGCACATTTGTCAAAGCGTCAACAACTAGAACAACTAGGCAGGGTCCTAGGACTATTAAGGAGAAGATTATAACCATAAATAGTACACTAGAACTTTGAAGCAAAGAACTTGAACCAATAAATAGAACACCAGAACTATTAAGTGGTTCTCGTGTTCATCGATGATCACTAGTCATCAAGTAGACAATTATAACCATTTAGTAATCAGAGATAGAAATAGACATCTTGAACCACTAGGTAGACAAGTAGATGCATGAAGTAGACAGCTAGAACCGTAATGTTATGTAGAGATAGACGAGTGACGAGACATCTAATTCAAACTTATCTAACATCTAACTCAACTCAAACTGGGGCCAGATTCACGAAGCAGTTACGCAAGCACTTACGAACCTGTACATCTTTTCTCAATCTTTGGCGGCTTTGTTGACGATTATTAAACAGTTAATGAGCTCTGAAGCACCAGGAGGCTGTTTATAACAATAACAACAGTTGATTGGCAAGTTTCCATGCTTGTAAACTGATGTACGGAAAGATGTACACGTTCGTAAGTGCTTGCGTAACCGCTTCGTGAATCTGGCTTCCAGGGGTATCTAACTCGAACTTATATATAGAGTTACTGATTCAATTTCGCGAGTACGTTATGAAAGGGATAGCTGCTGTGTGTGTGTGTGTGTGTGTGTGTGTGTGTGTGTGTGTGTGTGTGTGTGTGTGTGTGTGTGTGTGTGTGTGTGTGTGTGTGTGTGTGTGTGTGTGTGTATGTGTCACCATCACTCATATCTCATGGCTTTATGAGGCCATCAGCCATGAAAGCAAACATGAAATTTGAAGTTCGGAATATTCCCCTGATGGCTGGTCCCCGCATCGAGAGAATCTCAGGTCCGCAGAAGGTGCAGGAATGTTGTCTAGCTCCTGGAACCTGCCTACCTTCCTCCGCCACCTGGGTACTCTACTGCCATTGAGAGAGAGAGTGAGAGATTGAGAGAGAGAGTGAGTTAGTGAGTGAGTGAGAGATTGAGTGAGAGAGAGATATGCTGGGTGATACAAGGCATATGTGTGTGTGAACGGATTCATTGGCATTTTTCAATAGTGTTTTGCGGGGCTTTCTTGGGCGTCTGTAACACAGCAACACGATGGTCTGTCTGGCTGTGTCTGTGGCACAGATGTACTCGCTACAGCAGCTCTCGCAACTCTAGCATTACCATAGAAAATTCGTTGTTAGTATTCACGCCACTTTCCTTACTTTCTCTTACCTTGAACACTTGTTTCCTCTGTTCTCTCTTACCTTGAACACCTGTTCTCTCTTACCTTGAACACCTGTCTCCTCTGTTCTCTCTCTCTTACCTTGAACACCTGTCTCCTCTGTTCTCTCTCACCTTGATCACCTGTCTACTCTGTTCTCTCTCACCTTGAACACCTGTCCTCTCTGTTCTCTCTCACCTTGAACACCTGTCTCCTCTGTTCTCTCTTACCTTGAACACCTGTTCTCTCTTACCTTGAACACCTGTTCTCTCTTACCTTGAACACCTGTCTCCTCTGTTCTCTCTCACCTTGAACACCTGTCCTCTCTGTTCTCTCTCACCTTGATCACCTGTCTCCTCTGTTCTCTCTCACCTTGAACACCTGTCTCCTCTGTTCTCTCTCACCTTGAACACCTGTCCTCTCTGTTCTCTCTCACCTTGAACACCTGTCTCCTCTGTTCTCTCTTACCCTGAACACCTGTTCTCTCTGTTCTCTCTTACCCTGAACACCTGTTCTCTCTGTTCTCTCTTACCTTGAACACCTGTCTCCGCTGTTCTCTCTTACCTTGAACACCTGTCTCCTGTGTTCTTTCTCACCTTGAACACCTGTCTCCTCTGTTCTCTCTCACCTTGAACACCTGTCTCCTCTGTTCTCTCTCACCTTGAACACCTGTCTCCTCTATTCTCTCTCACCTTGAACACCTGTCTCCTCTGTTCTCTCTCACCTTGAACACCTGTCTCCTCTGTTCTCTCTCACCTTGAACACCTGTCTCCTCTGTTCTCTCTCACCTTGAACACCTGTCTCCTCTGTTCTCTCTCTTACCTTGAACACCTGTTCTCTCTGTTCTCTCTTACCTTGAACACCTGTCTCCTCTGTTCTCTCTCACCTTGAACACCTGTCTCCTCTGTTCTCTCTCACCTTGAACACCTGTCTCCTCTGTTCTCTCTCACCTTGAACACCTGTCTCCTCTGTTCTCTCTCACCTTGAACACCTGTCTCCTCTGTTCTCTCTTACCCTGAACACCTGTTCTCTCTGTTCTCTCTTACCCTGAACACCTGTTCTCTCTGTTCTCTCTTACCTTGAACACCTGTCTCCGCTGTTCTCTCTTACCTTGAACACCTGTTCTCTCTGTTCTCTCTTACCCTGAACATCTGTTCTCTCTTACCTTGAACACCTGTCTCCGCTGTTCTCTCTTACCTTGAACACCTGTCTCCTCTGTTCTCTCTTACCCTGATCACCTGTTCTCTCTGTTCTCTCTTACCCTGAACACCTGTTCTCTCTGTTCTCTCTCACCTTGAACACCTGTCTCCTCTGTTCTCTCTCACCTTGATCACCTGTCTCCTCTGTTCTCTCTCACCTTGAACACCTGTCTCCTCTGTTCTCTCTCACCTTGAACACCTGTCTCCTCTGTTCTCTCTCACCTTGATCACCTGTCTCCTCTGTTCACTCTCTCACTTTATCACCTGTCTCCTCTGTTCTCTCTCACCTTGATCACCTGTCTCCTCTGTTCTCTCTCACCTTGAACACCTGTCTCCTCTGTTCTCTCTCACCTTGAACACCTGTTCTCTCTGTTCTCTCACCTTGTCCTCTCCTACTCTCACTCGGAGCCAGTCGAGGTGTAGGAGAACAACACCGGCGAGGAAGTTGTGTAGCGTAGATGTGTTCTGTGTGATCTTGGCTCGATCAAAGGTCCAGGAATTTATAAATGTTTGCATATTCCGCTTCCGTTGTCAATAGATTCCGGTGTGTGTGTGTGTGCGTGTGCGTGTGTGTGTGCGTGTGTGTGTGCGTGTGTGTGTGCGTGTGTGTGTGCGTGTGTGTGTGTGTGTGTGTGTGTGTGTGTGTGTGTGTGTGTGTGTGTGTGTGTGTGTGTGTGTGTGTGTATGTGTACTCACCTAGTTGTGTTTGCGGGGGTTGAGCTCTGGCTCTTTGGTCCCGCCTCTCAACCGTCAATCAACAGGTGTGTGTGTGTGTGTGTGTGTGTGTGTGTGTGTGTGTGTGTGTGTGTGTGTGTGTGTGTGTGTGTGTGTGTGTGTGTGTGTGTGTGTGTGTGTGTGTACTCACCCGTATGTACAAGCAGGTCCAGATTCGGCTTCCGGACCCCCCACCTTAGGTCAGCGGATACCTAGTGTTGCATCGGCGCAACTATGTACATGGTAATTAGGTTGTTAACTCATTCTGTTTACTCACGGCTCTTGCGCAGATGAGGCGCCTTAATATATTCCTATGTTTCATCTCAGTTGCTAACCTTCCATTCACGTCCTCTCGTCCCCTTGTTCACACTAAACATTATGTTTTTAATCCACTTTTCAACGCCTCATTGTTATTCGTCTAAATTGGGTGTCTTCCGGGTATTCAGTTGTTCTGGTAGTGAGGACTAGTTATCTTACTAAATCGTATTTACAGTCTTTTAAGGCCGATGATAAGTCTGATAGCAATGGTCTGGTCTTTCTCAAGATCTGACTTGTGTTATTGTGGGTCTTAAGACCCACTTAACATTAATATAACAACATTTGAGTGTTAAATGTTGTGGATGTTTAAATGTCCTGAGAGCTTCTTGTTGATGCTGAGTGGTTGGTTGGTTGGGTGACATGCAGAAGTTCAGTAGAACTTCGGTTTCAAGTCTTTTTACCCTGTCGTAGCTCAGTCGATTAAGACAGTGTCTGGGATGCTCCCGGACGCAGGTTCGAATCCTCGTCACGGCCCTTTGTGGATTTGTTCACGCAAGGTGACGTGTGGGGTGATATGTAGGGTGACGTGCAGGGTGACGTGTAGGGTGACATGCAGGGGTGATATGTAGGGTGACATGCAGGGGTGACATGCAGGGGTGATATGTAGGGTGACATGCAGGGGTGACATGTAGGGTGACATGCAGAGGTGACATGCAGGGGTGACATGCAGGGGTGACATGCAGGGGTGACATGCAGGGGTGACATGCAGGGGTGACATGCAGGGGTGACATTCAGGGGTGACACGCAGGGGTGACACACAGGGGTGACACGCAGGGGTGACATGCAGGGGTGACTTCTCAATCACCATTCCTTCACCTACCTACCTACCTTCCCTCACCTACCTACCCTCACCTACCTACCCTCACCTACCTACCTACCCCCTCACCTACCTACCCTCACCTACCGACCCTCACCTACCTACCCTCACCTACCTTCCCTCACCTACGTACCCTCACCTACCAACCCTCACCTACCCCTCTCCCCCCACCACCAGCCCTCGCCCCCCCCCCTCCATCTAAGACACACGACCATTAGCGTCTGGACCAGCCAGGCTGTTGTGGAAGCCGGCGGCACACCTCACTATAATACCCGGCTTGCTCTCCTCTCACGTATTGCACGCGCACTTGTTTTGTTGTTGTTTATGTTTCTTGCTTTTGTTGTCGTTGTTATATTTTTGTTGATGGCTTTTGTTTTCTTGTTGATGTTGTTTGTTTTCTTGTTTGTTTTTGTGTATGGAATATATTTATAAAAAAAAAACACAGCATCAATATTTACTCTCTCTCTCAATCTCTCTCTCTAGGAGAGAGAGGGAGATTGAGAGCGAGAGAGAGAGGTCAAGAGAGCGAGCGAGAGAGAGAGAGGTCAAGAGAGCGAGCGAGAGAGAGAGAGGTCAAGAGAGCGAGGGAGAGAGAGAGAGGTCAAGAGAGCGAGCGAGAGAGAGAGAGACCAAGAGAGCGAGCGAGAGAGAGAGCGAGAGAGACCAAGAGAGCGAGCGAGAGAGAGCCAGAGAGAGCGAGCGAGAGAGAGCCAGAGAGAGCGAGAGAGCGAGAGCCAAGCAGCACAACAGGTCGGGTCTCAACCCATCATCTGCGTCAACTATGATGGACGACTCGAAGCCTCAACGTGACATTTTTAATTAGTTTGTCCTGATGCAAAATATGTTTACAGCTCCTCTTCTGTATAAAGCTCTGGACTCGAACTTACACCTACAAGATATATGAGCTTTGATATATTTTTACGCTCACCAGACGTACTCGGCGATGCCGGGGGTCTCTGTCTGTCTCCGCTCTCTCTCTTACTGTCTATCACTATCTATCAGTCTCTATCTCTAATCTTTCTTGCTATCTCTCTCTACCTCAACCACCTTCAATCTTTCCCGCCAAACTTCCTCCCTCCCCCCCCCCTCCAAGAAGTACTTAAACAACTGTATGGGTCCCTTAAAATGCTTTGCTTTTCTCTTGTTTCATTTCTTTATCTTCCTTCAACATTTTCTTGTCAGTAAAACTCCAATAACGATATCATGTACATTATTCTATACACGTGATTCGGTGAAATTGGTATTGAGTGTCTTAAGAATTGCTAATATTATTTGGAGCATTTCACTTAGGCCTTCCCTCGATCAGCCTATGTTCGTCCCCAACCACAGACTGTCCACTCTGCAAATTTGGATGAAGTTTGCTCCAAGCGTCTGGCTTATAATACTGTATATATATATACTTATAGTTATGCTAAAAAAGAGTGTATCTCTTATAGATATGCTATAAGAGACACTATAGTATACTTGGGATCTGTTGCACAGATTACAAGTATAACAGGGGCACTTGTGGTCTGTTGCACAGACCACAAACAGTGTTGCACACACCAAACAGCGTTGCACAGACCACAAACACCGTTGCACACACCACAAACTCCGTTGTGCACAGACCACAAAATACCACTGCACAGAATTCTGAAAATAACTGGACGTTTCAACCCAGGTAACAATTAAACGGAATTACTGAGTGTTGTGTATAGTCGAGCGTAGAGAGAAGGGGAGGCAGGTAGGCTGCCTGTACTGCTGCCTCAGAGGGGGAGAAGGGAAGATATATATATATATATATATATATATTAGTATATTTTGGTAGCAGTCTTTCCTGTAGACATATATTATTAAATATGACCGAAAAAGTAAGATTAATAATTATAACACGAATTTTCTCAATCTTTCGTACATTACGCTTCACTGTTGGAGGTAAATCAAAAATCACTTCTCCAAAATTCATTTTTATTTCTAGTCTGACGCGACACGGGCGCGTTTCGTAAAACTTATTACATTTTCAAAGACTTCACAAATACACAACTGATTAGAACGTATCTCTGATTTTATATCTACATTTGAGTGAGGTGGGAAGGGAGATGTGGCATTAACACAAGACAGAACAGGAGGGGATATTAATAGGGTATTAAAAGTATCAACACAAGACAGAACAGAAACAATGGGTATTGAATAGAAGTGTTTGTAGAAAGCCTATTGGTCCATATTTCTTGATGCTTCTATATTGGAGCGGAGTCTTGAGGTGGGTAGAATATAGTTGTGCAATAATTGGCTGTTGATTGCTGGTGTTGACTTCTTGATGTGTAGTGCCTCGCAAACGTCAAGCCGCCTGCTATCGCTGTATCTATCGATGATTTCTGTGTTGTTTACTAGGATTTCTCTGGTGATGGTTTGGTTATGGGAAGAGATTATATGTTCCTTAATGGAGCCCTGTTGCTTATGCATCGTTAAACGCCTAGAAAGAGATGTTGTTGTCTTGCCTATATACTGGGTTTTTTGGAGCTTACAGTCCCCAAGTGGGCATTTGAAGGCATAGACGACATTAGTCTCTTTTAAAGCGTTCTGTTTTGTGTCTGGAGAGTTTCTCATGAGTAGGCTGGCCGTTTTTCTGGTTTTATAGTAAATCGTCAGTTGTATCCTCTGATTTTTGTCTGTAGGGATAACGTTTCTATTAACAATATCTTTCAGGACCCTTTCCTCCGTTTTATGAGCTGTGGAAAAGAAGTTCCTGTAAAATAGTCTAATAGGGGGTATAGGTGTTGTGTTAGTTGTCTCTTCAGAGGTTGCATGGCTTTTCACTTTCCTTCTTATGATGTCTTCGATGAAACCATTGGAGAAGCCGTTATTGACTAGGACCTGCCTTACCCTACAGAGTTCTTCGTCGACTTGCTTCCATTCTGAGCTGTGGCTGAGAGCACGGTCGACGTATGCGTTAACAACACTCCTCTTGTACCTGTCAGGGCAGTCGCTGTTGGCATTTAGGCACATTCCTATGTTTGTTTCCTTAGTGTAGACTGCAGTGTGGAAGCCTCCGCCCTTTTCCATGACTGTTACATCTAGAAAAGGCAGCTTCCCATCCTTTTCCGTCTCGTAAGTTCATTCTTAAAAAAGACGAATATCTGGCGAAAATGAACATCATACTCTCTGACCAAACTAAGTTCCAAAGGGTAACGAAGGACACTACAGCCGAATTAAAAGCAAAGGTCAACAAACTGATCGAAACTGTAAACGACAAGAAATCCGGACTCTACCTGCCAAAGATCATTGGGGAATATAAACCTGGATATGCGTATGGAAATGTCAAGACGCACAAGCCTGGAAACCCACTTCGGCCAATCATTAGCCAGATACCCACACCCACGTACAGACTGGCAAAGCGACTCAACGGCCTGCTGACTCCTTATGTTCCTTGCGCCTTCAGCCTGAAGTCTCCAAAGGAATTTGTGGACTAACTGCGGGGCACACGGGCCACAGGGATAAGAGCCTCGTTGGACGTAGAATCGCTGTTTACCAACGTACCTGTGGACGAGACAATCGGAATGATAGCCGACAGAGTGTATCGTGATCCAGCCTGTACTCCTCTTGACATGCCAGAAAGTATTCTGAGGAAACTACTCCAAGCTTGTACTAAAGAGGCACCCTTCTTGAGCCCGGATGGGCACATGTATAAGCAAGTAGATGGGGTCGCCATGGGTTCTCCCCTAGGTGTCCTGTTTGCAAACTTCTACATGGGTACCATTGAGCAAAAAGTCTTAGTCGACATGAACTTGAAGCCGGCCATATACTGCAGGTATGTTGACGACATTTTTACACAGGTACCTGATGTCAGACATCTGCAGAAGCTGAAGGAGGCATTTGAGCAGAGTTCCGTGCTGCGTTTCACTTACGAGACGGAAAAGGATGGGAAGCTGCCTTTTCTAGATGTAACAGTCATGGAAAAGGGCGGAGGCTTCCACACTGCAGTCTACACTAAGGAAACAAACATAGGAATGTGCCTAAATGCCAACAGCGACTGCCCTGACAGGTACAAGAGGAGTGTTGTTAACGCATACGTCGACCGTGCTCTCAGCCACAGCTCAGAATGGAAGCAAGTCGACGAAGAACTCTGTAGGGTAAGGCAGGTCCTAGTCAATAACGGCTTCTCCAATGGTTTCATCGAAGACATCATAAGAAGGAAAGTGAAAAGCCATGCAACCTCTGAAGAGACAACTAACACAACACCTATACCCCCTATTAGACTATTTTACAGGAACTTCTTTTCCACAGCTCATAAAACGGAGGAAAGGGTCCTGAAAGATATTGTTAATAGAAACGTTATCCCTACAGACAAAAATCAGAGGATACAACTGACGATTTACTATAAAACCAGAAAAACGGCCAGCCTACTCATGAGAAACTCTCCAGACACAAAACAGAACGCTTTAAAAGAGACTAATGTCGTCTATGCCTTCAAATGCCCACTTGGGGACTGTAAGCTCCAAAAAACCCAGTATATAGGCAAGACAACAACATCTCTTTCTAGGCGTTTAACGATGCATAAGCAACAGGGCTCCATTAAGGAACATATAATCTCTTCCCATAACCAAACCATCACCAGAGAAATCCTAGTAAACAACACAGAAATCATCGATAGATACAGCGATAGCAGGCGGCTTGACGTTTGCGAGGCACTACACATCAAGAAGTCAACACCAGCAATCAACAGCCAATTATTGCACAACTATATTCTACCCACCTCAAGACTCCGCTCCAATATAGAAGCATCAAGAAATATGGACCAATAGGCTTTCTACAAACACTTCTATTCAATACCCATTGTTTCTGTTCTGTCTTGTGTTGATACTTTTAATACCCTATTAATATCCCCTCCTGTTCTGTCTTGTGTTAATGCCACATCACCCTTCCCACCTCACTCAAATGTAGATATAAAATCAGAGATACGTTCTAATCAGTTGTGTATTTGTGAAGTCTTTGAAAATGTAATAAGTTTTACGAAACGCGCCCGTGTCGCGTCAGACTAGAAATAAAAATGAATTTTGGAGAAGTGATTTTTGATTTACCTCCAACAGTGAAGCGTAATGTACGAAAGATTGAGAAAATTCGTGTTAGAATTATTAATCTTACTTTTTCGGTCATATTTAATAATATATATATATATATATATATATATATATATATATATATATATATATATATATAATATAGTTTCTGTCTAACACGGGGATGATGTGCATCAGCTCTGTGCAATTTCTATTGCAAATGTAGGAGGCATGTCAAGGAGTGACAGGAGGGAGTGACAGGTGAGGGGGAGAGGACAGGAGGGAGTGACAGGTGAGGGGGGAGAGGACAGGAGGGAGTGACAGGTGAAGGGGAGAGGACAGGAGGGAGAGACAGGTGAGGGGGAGAGGACAGGAGGGAGTGACAGGTGAGGGGGGAGAGGACAGGAGGGAGTGACAGGTGAAGGGGAGAGGACAGGAGGGAGTGACAGGTGAGGGGGAGAGGACAGGAGGGAGTGACAGGTGAAGGGGAGAGGACAGGAGGGAGTGACAGGTGAGGGGGAGAGGACAGGAGGGAGTGACAGGTGAAGGGGAGAGGACAGGAGGGAGTGACAGGTGAGGGGGAGAGGACAGGAGGGAGTGACAGGTGAGGGGGGAGAGGACAGGAGGGAGTGACAGGTGAAGGGGAGAGGACAGGAGGGAGAGGACAGGAGGGAGTGACAGGTGAGGGGGGAGAGGACAGGAGGGAGTGACAGGTGAGGGGGAGAGGACAGGAGGGAGTGACAGGTGAGGGGGAGAGGACAGGAGGGAGTGACAGGTGAGGAAAAATAAAGAGAGAAGTCAGAAGCAGCCACCACGCTAATATGAGTAAAGTACCCAGTCAATCTCTATTCGAATATATATATAATAGAATCCAGGAAAATGAGGACAAAGTAGATTTTACTCAAAAAAACAAAAAAATGACAAAAATGAAAGGAAAAATTACATTTGATATAAAAAGCGAGAAGGTTTGGGAAGGGGGCAACTATCCCCCAGCACGCGAGCGATAACAAGGGCCCGATAACAAAGGTGCCGATAACGAGCCTTTAGCAGGCCCAGCGAAGCTTCGTTCTCAGCTCATCATAAAACTTAAAGGAGAAAACTACCAGTCGTTCACTAACGAGGGAAGGAAGGTTATACAGTAACTATAGCATGCCGCTGAAGATAACACTATCCCAGATAGCCGTTATCACCTGCCTGCTGATAACAATGACGTGTTATAGACCGAGATTGTGTGTGGTCTTAATATGGAGAAATGCAATGTGAAAAGAAACAAATTAGGCATTGATGATTATCCCAATTTGTCATAAACAGCTGAGAGTTTACTTATTAATGTAGTTTGGGGGTTAAGGGCCATTATCGTCTTGCGTTACTTAAACTGCCATAAATGTAGACTAACACAGGCTGGGGTTGACACAGTGTATTGTTCCATAGTCAAAAAAATCAACTCCTCATATGGAACCCCATAATTATTTTAGTCTAAAAGTGTGTCTTTCCTCGGCAAATAAATATATATATATATATATATATATATATATATATATATATATATATACTTTATTATAATAATATAAGAACCTTGAATCATATATAGAGTAATATTAATACTGAATGAATCGTGAGAATTATAATAGTTCACAAAGTCATCATACGCCTGGCAGAGACACAATGAACAAACCTGTACTGAACCTGTCAGTTCCCTTCATCAGCTGGTTATTCTCCTCTACTCTCTGGTAGCCATAAGCTCTACACGACCTCTACTAGTGGCTCTACAGAGTGTAAAAAAGGGCTCTCATGGGATCATGATTCCCAGTTTGGGATAAATACTAGAGCAGCCTTGGAACATATACATACTAGAACATTATATATATATATATATATATATATATATATATATATATATATATATATATATATATATATATATATATATATATATATATATATATATATATATATATATATATATATATATATATATATAATGTCGTACCTAGTAGCCAGAACTCACTTCTCAGCCTACTATGCAAGGCCCGATTTGCCTAATAAGCCAAGTTTTCATGAATTAATTGTTTTTTCGACTACCTAACCTACCTAACCTAACCTAACCTAACTTTTTCGGCTACCTAACCTAACCTAATCTATAAAGATAGGTTAGGTTAGGTTAGGTAGGGTTGTTAGGTTCTGTCATATATCTACGTTAATTTTAACTCCAATAAAAAGAAATTGACCAAATACATAATGAAATGGGTAGCTTTATCATTTCATAAGAAAAAAATTAGAGAAAATATATTAATTCAGGAAAACTTGGCTTATTAGGCAAATCGGGCCTTGCAAAGTAGGCTGAGAAGTGCGTTCTGGCTACTAGGTACGACATATATATATATATATATATATATATATATATATATATATATATATATATATATATATATATATATATATATATATATATATATATATATAAAATAGTAAAATAATGCACAATTCAAACTAATTACATGCTATCCTAAATCAAATCTATGGACAGATTTCATTAATAACTAACAACAACGGACCAGTACGGACTTGACCAGTCCAGCAACGAGGGCCTGGTCGACGACCGGGCCGCGGGGTCGCTGAGCCCCGAAATCACCTCAAGGTAACAGTGGCAGCAAATTGCGTCATAAGAAAAGTCAACCAACACCCCGTGGCAACAGTCAACATAAATCATTACTTAAGTTCCTCTCAACAAGCAGTCTTTTAGAGACAGGAAAGTGATATCTGCTGGAGATATCAGTGATATCTGCTGGAGATATCAGTGATATCTGCTGGAACCCCCTCCTTTACCAAGCTACACACTCCTAAGCACCTCCCCAGAATCATTAGTCTCCTTAAGACGGTCAATGACGCTTCAGGAACTACCAAAGCATGGCGCAATCTCTTCGTTGACTGTGAATACGTCTCAATGTCATTTCCGGCAAACTGCATCGAGCAAAGCGATAAATTAATTCCCAAAGGCATATATATCCTTTTCCGCTATCAGGCATGAGTGATAGCCACTCTACACATATCACTAGTAAGATCACAAGTGCTACAGAGATAAATTACATTATCATGAAATATATATGTGAGCGAATCTACAGGAGCCGTAACGAGGGCTCGAACCCATGCGTTGGGTGTTCCCAGGCACCCAGGCTCTTCCCTGGGGGCTGTGGGAGACCCGGCCTCAGCAAGACAAGGTGACTGAGGTGCCATGACTGAGGTGCCATGACTGAGGTGCCATGACTGAGGTGCCATGACTGAGGTGCCATGACTGAGGTGCCATGACTGAGGTGCCATAACTCAGGTACCATGACTCAGGTACCATAATTGAGGCAGGATAAAGTAATCAGGAGAATGCTCGCTAAGTTCTCCTAAATTCTCCCTAAGTACGTAAATCTTACCCTGATTTTATTTTCAAGTACGTTGCAGCGGATGTTTGTCAGTGATATTAGTCAGTATATAGTTAGGTATCTCTTCCCTATCTCCTTTCTTGAAAATTGGTACTCCCATTTACCTTCTTCCAGCAACTGGGCAACTCTCCCTTCGCAAGTGACTCATTACAGATCCTTGCCAGAGGCACGCTGAGGGCCCGCGCTGCCTCTTTTAGTATCCATGGTGATACCTTGTCCGGTCCAACTGCTGCATGTGTGTATGTGCGTGTGTGTGTGTGTGTGTGTGTGTGTGTGTGTGTGTGTGTGTGTGTGTGTGTGTATCTGACTCACTCTCTCTCCTCTCTCTCTCTCTCTCTCTCTCTCTCTCTCTCTCTCTCTCTCTCTCTCTCTCTCTCTCTCTCTCTCTCTCCTCTCTCTCTCTCTCTCTCTCTCTCTCACACTCTCTCACTCTCTCATCCTTGCCAGAGGCACGCTCAGGGCCCACGCTGCCTCTTTTAGTATCCATGGCGATACCTTGTCCGGTCCAACTGCTGCATGTGTGTATGTGCGTGTGTGTGTGTGTGTGTGTGTGTGTGTGTGTGTGTGTGTGTGTGTGTATCTGACTCACTCTCTCTCCTCTCTCTCTCTCTCTCTCTCTCTCTCTCTCTCTCTCTCTCTCTCTCTCTCTCTCTCTCTCTCTCTCTCTCTCTCTCTCTCTCTCTCTCTCTCTCTCTCTCACACTCTCTCACTCTCTCATCC